>NW_004443984.1:6165052-6208050 GCF_000243295.1 Trichechus manatus latirostris
GGGGGGGGGGCGCTGCGCTCGCCATGCTGCGAGGGGCCCGGGCCCTGGCTCCGGCCGCTGGACTACCCCCAAAGGGACTGCCCGCGATGAGCCCCACCGAGCTGTGGCCGCCCGGACTCGGCAGCCCACAGCTCTGTCCGGCCACCACCACCTACTACACCTCGCTGTACCCGCAGACGGTGCCTCCCGCCGCGGCGCCGGGCACCTGCCTCGACGCCACCCCTCACGGACCAGAGGGCCAAGCTGTGCGATGCGTGCCCGCAGGCCGGCTGCCGGTAATGCTGGGGACTCCTACCCGTTCTCCTTATGCTTTTCCGGATGTAGGAAGAAGGGAGGGGCGCTTGGGACCCAGAGTTTTGGAAGGGAAGATTGGCGTTCAGCCTCCAGAACGACCCACAGCCCCCAATATCTGAGTAAAAGACCTCTTCATTTTCAGACTTTGGGTGAAATAACCTCCTCCATTGGAGTGGAGTGGAATGAGCAATGGATTGGGAGTATGGAGACCCAGCCTACTCCCTCAGTACACAGTGTGACCTTGGGGAAGTCCACAGAGCCAACACTGCCGCCATTCATTCATTCTTTCATTCATTGTCTGCCCAGAAACCAGTACTGGGTCTCTGCTATTGTCCAGGCACAGGGCTTGGCCTGGGGACACCGTGGGGACTTTAAAACAGACGAGAGGTCTGATGGCTCTCTTGGGTCCAGCCTGTCTTGGACAGACTCCAAATTGTCCATTCAGCAAACTCCTTCCCAAGTATCTGTCCTAGGTCCTTCCCCAGGCCCAGTCTTCCCTCCTAGACTGCCAGTAGCAGGTGCAAATCGGGGGTAGCCCCCTGGGGTTCCTGTTGAGATTGGCCGTTCCCTCCTCAAGCCCCAGGCCTGTTGCCAGGGAGGCCCAAAGTGTAGAGGCACCAGGTTGCCTGCTGACCTTGGCACAGGGCATGTTTTGTGGGAGGGGAGTTCCTGGAGCTCATGGGAATGGAAACAACTATAGGGTGGGGGAGGGGTGGGAAAAGCCCTGGGGGGCAGGTGGTGGTTGGGGAGCCTAGTTTCTGGTCCTGACTGTGCCACTGCTTGTGGCCTTGGATACGTCTAGGCCCCCTCTAGGCTTTACTTTCCTCATCTGGAAAATGTGTGTGTCCATGGGGTAGCTAGGGGTCTAGCTCATCTCGGGTCAGTTCCAGTTCCAGGTTCTGGATTTTGTAAGCAGGCTGGGGAGGGGAGCTGGGGGTGTTGCAGGTTTGCTTAGCCTTGGGTGTGGTGAATAAGTTCAGGTACAGGGATAAGACCACTCCCTTCCTCCAAAGGCATCTGGCCACACCTGTGCCAGTCAGCAGGCACAGGCCCCCAGCCATCACTTGATGCAGGCAGAGCCCCTATTCCTGCTATTGGAATCATGCTTTGCCCACATCCAGAGTCCCTTCCTGCACATTATTTCCAACTAAGAGGGAGGAGGAGGCAGGGGTAGGTGCTATTATCCCCATTTTACAGGTCAAGCAAAACCAAGGGCTAGGTGGCATTCCTGCATTCAGCGTTTTATAGCCTAAACCCCTTTTGCACCCTGTGAAGTACCTGGTGTTAGTAGCTCCATGTTACAGAGCTCAGAGAAGGCATGTGACCTGCCCAAGGCCACACAGGGGGACAGGGTAGAGTGGAGACCAGGCCTGAGGTCTCTTGACCCACAATGCAGGTGACAGGCAGTCTCTTCTCTATGCAACATTGACTTATCCCTAGATTGTCCAACCTCGGAGTTGGGCCTCCCCTAGGGAAGGAGCTCAATGGTGGGGCCCAGCCTCTCCTCTGGCCAGCTGCTTTCTGACACCCAGGCGGAGTTTCAGTAACAGCTGTGGTTTTGAACTGCTTCCCTCCCAGAGGAGCCCCAGTGCATCTGTCTGCACCATCCCTCCCAGAGGGCCTCAGTGATCTCAGCAAGAATGGCCTTTTACCAAACGCCTTGAGTGTGCCAGGCACTGCTTGGCACTCCTCATGTTCGCGGTCTTGGTCAAGATGCTTGGGATGAGGCATCTTGCAGATGAGGAAGCTGAGCAGAGACGTGAAGTCACTTGCCCAAGTCATAAGAAGTAGGAGAGCCTCCTTGCACTAGACCACCCTAAAGGTGCAGCCACTGGGGCCTGAGCACTTCTATCAGGCCCAGAGCCCTCTCTCCTGCCAGGCCCCAGAGCCCTGGCTCCTCGGACCCATGGGCAGGCCTTGGCCCCCTGCTTACTCATTTGACAAGGGTGTGACCTGGAGCTGCTCCAAACCCAACCCTGGGTGTGGCCACTGGCTTTGTGGCCAGACTGCAAAGTGCAGGGTGAACAGGATTTGTCAGGGAGCTGCTGTTTAAAGGGACCTCCAGGGACAGCAACCAAGTTCAATGGCAGAATGAAAATGAAACCTCAGGTCTCCTTGCTCCCCATCTAGTGCTTACTCCACCACCCTCTGGGCAAAGCGGGGGACACCTTTGTTGAGTGCCTGCTCTGGCTAGGCACACTGCATTATTCAGCGTCATCCTCACAGGAACTGGTGACGATAGGGTGATCCTGCATGGTTCTCTTTTCCCTGTAATTTATCTACATTTTCCAAATTGCCTCTGAGAACCGAGAAAGAAAATAAAGACACTAACGAACAACCCTACAAGGCAGGTCAGATGAGACGGGAGCTCAGAGAGGCCAGGCTGCGCATCCCAGGCTGCCTAGCTATCGAGTGGCAGAGCTGGGATCTGAAGTGAGGAGGCTCCTGACTCCTTACACTTGCACTACCCCCCACTGTCTAACTCTGGCTTAGGAGAGACCTGGCTCCACTCCCGTGACCTTGGGCAAGTCACTTCCCTTCTTTGAGCCCCAGTTTCCTCACCTTGCTGCCCGTAGAGGGTTGTGCCTGGTGATCTGTTCTTCTGGGGCTGCCTGAGGAAGAGCCTTTGCCCTTCTCCCTAGGGCTTGGCAGGGTGGGGCTCGAATCCTAAGCAGGCCTTTAAGACCCAACCAAAGGGGCTACCTAAGAGGATCCAGGTCAGGACCAAGCAGCCTCTGGGTGTGGCTACAGGCCTTTGCTCTCCTTTGCACTGTCCCTGTCTCTTTCTTTTTAGCTCACCCTGCACCTTCCCATTGCTAGTGGCTCCGGGGCTTTAGTGACAGCAGCTCCCCTGCATGCACACTCATCGTGGGCAAAGCGCTTTGCTGCACCACTCACTGAATGTGCGGCAGAGATGGGGTAGATTATCCCATTTTACAGATGGGCCTCAAGAGGTCAATTGACTTGCCCAGCCCACCCATCTAAGAACGGGGGAGGCCTAGATGTGAATCTAGGTCAGTCTCATTCCAAAGCCTGTCCTCAGCCTCTCCCTGTTCTTCATTCTCCCAGGCTTGTTCTCTTCCCCTCTGTTCTAAGGGCTGACTTTTCCCTGGGCAGTGCCTTTGGCAGGGGTCAGAGAGGTGTCCTTGGTGAGGGACACTGCTGTATAGGGTCCTAGGAGTGCAGGATAAGGGGGAAGGAGAGCATGAAGAGGGAGAGGGCTCGGGTATGTGTGCGTGCGCGCGTGCACACGAGTATGAGAGAAGTCGTGGGGGCAGGTGGGCATGGCCAGGCCTTGACTGAAATTTCAGCAAATTCTGGGGAGTGTGTGTGGGATGGAGCTGAGGCAGCCTGGCACGTAGCTTTGGAGTCAGACAGACCTGCATTCAAATCCTGGCTCTGCTCTTTGTCTGTGTGACCTTGGGCACGTGGCTTAACCTGAGTCTTCTTCACTTCTCATTTGCCAAGAGAGGTTGACAATTCCGATGTTGCAGGACTGTTGTGAGCACACGATGGGCCTGTTGGGTCCTCTCTTCTTCCCCAGGCCCCACAGTTCTCAGATAGTGAGGTTCTTCCTGGTGTGTTGTCTCCTGTCAGGTATAGGAGGTATGTGGGGTTAGGAGACTGGGCTGCCCCACCTCTGCCTCAGCTAGGACTCAGCCTGCCCTTCCCTTCCTCTCCCTGTTCTTGGTGCTTCTTCTTAGGGATGGTAATAAGGATCCTGGCATGGACAATCTTAATCAGGATTGAGAAAGGCCTTGGAGTTCTTCAAGCCTCAGCTGCATCAGCTCTAAAATGGGGGGCAGCGTAGTGAAATGCTGGAAAGATTTGGTGAGGTGATGAGTGTTGGCTCAGGGCACAAGGAAGATCCTGGTGAATGACTGGGCCTTTCTCTAGGGACAGGATGGGGCTAGAGCAGGTCACCCTCCCTAAAACCCAGGACCTCACCAGCTGAGAGGGTAGAACAGGAATATTCAGGATATGAGCAGGGAGCTGTTTAGATCATGTCCTGGCCTGGGTAAGGGTGGAGGAGAGGAGCCTTATGTCCAGGCTCCTTAGGCCAAAGAGCAGGGCTCCTCTCTGACTTCCTGGAAGAGGCGGTCATGGGGAGGAGGGGAGCTGCCACCACACTCCACACCTGTTAGCCCAGCTGTGCTCAGCAGCAGTTAGAAGCCTCAGCCCTGCCTAGCATGACCCCATCACCAAGGGTTAAAATAGGCCTCTGTGTCTCAGTGAGGGAGGGGCCTGCATGTCTGGGTGACTGGGGAAGGAGGCAGGAAGTTAGCTCGGTGACCCCCAGAAGGGTGTGTCAAGGAAGAGGCCGAGATTGGGTTTTACAGAAGGGACTTCGAATTTCCTAAGCACCTACAAGGTGCTGAGCCACAGATTGAGCACTGTATAGATGTCACCTCCTCAAATCCTCACAACAGCCTTTGAGGTAGGTATTCTCGGCCCCAATTTGCAGAGGAGGAAACTGAAGCTCCTAGATGTGGAACATTTGTTCAAGTCACACAATGAGTCCGTGAAGGAGCTGGGAGATTCAAGCCCAGGGCTCTGACCTGTGCCCCAGTGCCCTAGCCCTGCCCCTTCCCAGCCCTAAATAGGAGAGGCCGCTTCCGGGACAGTGCAGCTTCTGGGCCTAATTGGGGCCGGGTGGCAGTGGGGTGGAGAGGAGCAGATGGGTCTGTGGTTTGATTTCCCCAGCAGGTGTTTCCCAAGCTTGGCGGGAAGGGGGAGGGGGTGGGCCTCAGCTGCTTGTCCTTAAGACAGGGGAAGGATTCATTGTCTGCCCCTCGAGGCAAAGAAAGAATGGCAAAGGGAGTCTATTCAGGAAAGGGCTGGAGCCCAAACTTGGGGGAGATGTTTGCACTGCTTCCCTACATGGGCACCTCCCTGGGGTGTGGCACAGAGCCAGGAAGTCCCCTGGCATCCGCCCAGACCCACCCTGATAAGAGCCAGCTGTGGGGCTGTGATGGGCACCAGGCTTGGCTTGGCCAGCTGCTTCTGCAGGGGGGCCTCTCCCCAGCCTGATGTGGTTTAGGCCCCACCTACTCCTTCCTCCCTGCATCCTCCTCTGGGAGGGGGTGTGGAGAAGCAGCTTGAGGCCTGTTATTAACGAACCCTGAGCCCTTGGCCAGACTGGCTTTAGTTGGGTCTGAAGTGCCGGGGTCTCGGAGGATGAGAGAGGCATTTGCCTCTCAGAAAATAGGACTTCCTCTCTTCCTGAAAGGTCACTTCTCAAATCCTTGATACTTCCAAGTGCAGTGATGTTTCACTGGGACTGGTGGTAAACTGAGGCACAGGAGATGGCTGCTGGTGCCCCTAGGCCAGGAAAAGGCTAAAAGAGAAATGATTCTCACCCTCTGCCTCTCTCTCTAATCTCCAAGGCCAAGAGGAAGCTGGACCTAGAGGGGATCGGGCGGCCTGCAGTTCCTGAATTCCGGACTCCCAAGGGGAAGTGCATCAGAGTGGATGGCCTCCCCAGCCCCAAAAGTAAGCGTGCTGATGGGCAGCTCAGGGCAGGCTCAGGAGATTAGGGGTGGGGTGGGGCTGAGGGTAGCAGCCCTGCCCAAGTCATCAGGAGTAATATTTGTATCACACTTTCCGGTTTACAAAACAGCTTCCTGTGCATTTTCTCACTTGATCCTGCCAGAGAGTCTGATTAGTCCCCTTTTGCTGATGAGGCAACTTGAGACTCAGCTTCAGTGACATGCCCAAGGTCACAGAGCTAGTGCACAGAATCAGGACTAGAACTCGGACATGTAAGTCTTGCATTACTTGTACCATACCATACTATTGCTCTCGTAATCTAAGCAGGAAGACCCACATTTTATCTGGGGAGGTTACTATTTACAAAAGGAGCCCTGGTGATGCAATGGTTAAGCACTCAGCTGCTAACCAAAAGATCAGCAGTTCAAACTCATCAGCAGCTCCATGGGAGAAAAGACCTGGCGATCTGCTCTCCTAAAGATTACAGCCTGGGAAATCCTATGGGGCAGTTCTACTCTGTCCTATAGGGTCGCTATGAGTCGTCGGAATTGAAAGCGCACGACAACACTATTAAAAGTTTTTACATTTAGTCCAGTCTGCCTTTTCCAAAAGAGAATATCCAGCTCAGAGAGGAGCAAGACCTTAACCAGGGTCTTTGTCCCACTTATAGACAGAGAGCTAAATAAGTGAACAAAGGGAAGTGAAACTTGTATTAATCCAACCCGTGCCACCTCAGAGGTTTTTAAGATCCAGAGGCTGTCAGGATAGTGCCTACCTAAAGCTAAGCTGGAGGGAATTTTAGTCAATATTCTGGCCAGAGTGGGAGTTTAGGCAACTGTATTTGGGAGGAAAGCTAGTTTAGAGGGGTCACAGACCTAGTGAGGAAGGTATGTGGCTGTGTGGGAAGTATGAGGGTCAGAAATTTGGAGAGTCTGGGTAGGGTTCTGTTCCAACCTGACCAGTCACTCCTCTTCTGTGAATTCTAGTTGTCTCCTGTAAAATGAGGCACAGCTAGATCAGGAATGACAAGAACGTTTCCTCTCCAGTTGATTGGTAGAGGCTGCCCAGAGAGCCTAACCCTCATTGGGGCTTGTGAAAAAGAGTGTACTAATCAATTGCTAATGTCTACTATGAGTGTAAAGCCTGACAAAGAAACCTGTGTGCCAAACATCTGCCACCTATGTGTTAAAGGATTCTAAAGTCCCCTTCCAGAGGAATCTGAGACTCTCTAAGACCCAGGTTTTGGAACTAGTTTGGCCACTAACTTGCTATATGACTTGCAAGTCACTTGGTTGCAAAAGTCCCCTGTGGTCTGAGATGCTGTAGCTGAGATGTGGTCTTGTGACATTGTCCTCGTTGAGAAAGGGACCTTTTTCATGAACCTGCCCCATTTGATCTATAGGTCTGATTCCTCTCAGATAATCAAGGGACTACGCTTGAAAAGAAAAAGCAAGTGTGTGTCTATAAAAAGTGTTCTCGAATCCAGGCTTGTCATTCCTTCCCTATGTGAATTCCAAATTCCTGACGTAGAAGTAGCAGGATAGGACAGTGGTTAAGAAGGAGGACTCTAGAGCCAGACTGCCTGGATTTGAATCCCAGATTTGCCACTTTCTAGCTGAGTGAGCCAAGCAATTTATTTAATCTCTCTGTGCCTCAGTATTCTCATCTATAAAATGGGGCTGGCTGTACACTGACCTTATAGGGTTATTATAAAGATTAAATGTGTTAGTATACAGAAAGCTCTTAGAACAGTGCCCTGCACACAATAAGCATTTGTTGTGTTTATGGTTGCCCTAAGGTGTGATGGAAACAGTACTGAACTAGGAGTCAGGACACTTGGCTTCCAGTCCTGACTCTGGCACCTGGCTGTGACACTGTAAGCAAGTCACTCTTCCTGTCTAGGCATCAGGTTCCCTGTCTATACAGTGTGGTGAACAACCCCTGCCCACAGTGCTCAGTAAACTGCAAAGTGGGTGCTCATGTGAAGGGTGGTGCTTAGTGAGTCCAGGTCAGTGGAGGAGGGCCCCCCACAGGCTGGCCATCCCCGAGTTGTGACTGAGACCCTTTCCCCCTCAGCCCCCAAGTCCCCTGGAGAGAAGACACGGTATGACACGTCACTGGGGCTGCTCACCAAGAAGTTCATTTACCTCCTGAGCGAGTCCGAGGATGGGGTCCTGGACCTGAACTGGGCCGCGGAGGTGCTGGACGTGCAGAAGCGGCGCATCTATGACATCACCAACGTGCTGGAGGGCATCCAGCTCATCCGCAAGAAGGCCAAGAACAACATCCAGTGGGTGTGAGTGCCGGGCTGGGCCATGGCACCATCCAATGGGTGCATGGGCCGGGGGCGGGGCTGGGACATTATCCAGTGGGAGTAAATGTCAGGGGCGGAGCTGAGAGCATCGTCCAATGGACACAAGCGCTGGGGGTGGAGCTAATCTACGGGGGAGAACAAGTATACAAGCGCTGTGTGGATGACGCACCGCAGAGAAGTATTCCTCGGAGATGTAAAGGCATAAGGGGACCTCACACCCCTTCATCTGAATCAAGGATCCCAAGATTCTTCTCTTCTAGCTTAGGGGAGTCCCCTCAGAGCTGAGCCGGGATTAACACAGACTCTTCTCCCGACTTCTAGAAGGTCTTGGAGAGCAGGCCTACAGCTACTGGCATGAACCCTAAGAATGCAGGTGAGGGAGTCAGGACTGAAGTCACTCCAGCTCCCTGCCGTTTGGGGGAGGCTGGGGCATAGGGAGGAGCCCTAGTGGCGCAGTGGTTAAAGCACTCGGCTGCCAACCAAAAGGTCGTTGATTCGAACCCACCAGCCGCTCCATGGGAGAAAGATGTGGCAGTCCACGTCCTTAAAGATTTACAGCCTTGGCCTGTAAAACGAACAATAACACGTGAGGAACGTGGTTCTTAGTTCAGTCAAATATACAAGACCAAATGGGCAATACCTATCCAAAAAGCAAAAATGAGAAGGCAGGAAGGGACAGGAAAACTGGACTAATGGACACAGAGAACCCAGGGTGGGGAAAAGGGGAGAGTGCTTACACATTGTGGGGATAGCAACTAATGTCACAAAACAATTTGTGTATTAAATTTTTGAATGAAAAACTAATTTGCACTGTAAACTTTCACCTAAAACACAATAAAATTTAAAAAAAGATTTACAGCCTTAGAAACCCTATGGGGCAGTTCTACTCTGTCCTATAGGGTCACTGTGAGTCGGAATCAACTTGATGGCAGTGCGTTTGGTTTTTGGTTTGGGGCGTAAGGATGGGCATAGCTGAGCCTCCCCAAAATGGGGTTCAGGCCCTGACTTGTTTTTTCTCCCTAGCTCAACCCCAAGCCTCAAGTTCTAATCCCTGGCAACTCCCAGGGAGCTAGGCAGGACCAATGAGTTACACAACCCTGGGGGTACCATTGCAGAATCATGTGAACAGCATCGCCCTGGAGTTTGGCCACATGCCGACTGTGCAGTTCTCTCTGCAGCAACCCTGGGGTTGGGGTCCCTGGGTATGGACTGAAACTGACACTGGGGGGCTTTTCTGTTCCCAGAGGCAGGGGAGTGCTTGAAGATCCCTCCCGGCCTGGGAAGCAGCAGCAGCTAGGACAGGAGCTGAAGGAGCTGATGAGCATGGAGCAGGCCTTGGACCAGCTCATCCAGAGCTGCTCTGTGAACTTTAAGCACCTGACTGAGGACAAGACCAACAAGAGATATCCACTTTGGTGGTTGGGGATGGGGGTAGTACTCGCAAGTCTTGCTTAGGGATAGGGGGCGGGACAGGGAGCTGGATTCTTGTGGCCTGTTGCATGTTTGTATCTGTCCAGAGTTGAATCAATGGCTCCCTGCAAGGTCTGATTCACCCTAGGGGTCTGGCACCTCTGTTTCTTCCTTCCTTGATGGTTTTTCCTCTCCAGTCTATTAAAGTTACTTTCTCATTATAAAAATAAGACAAGTGCATTTCTTTAAATTTGGAAAATGGAGGAAAGGAAGAAATATTGACATACCACCTTAACACAGCCATTGTTCCTTAACTATGCACAGGGAGTGTGTGCTTTAAATACCACTGTATGCCTGTGGTACATAACATTTTATATCCTGCTTTTCTCTACTTGGAGCCCTGGTGGTGCAGTGGTTAAGAGCTCAGCTGCTAACCAAAAGGTCAGCAGTTCAAATCCACCAGCCATTCCTTGGAAACCCTATGGGGCAGTTCTACTCTGTCTTATAGGGTTGCTATAAGTCGGAATCAACTTTACGGCAATGGGGTTTTCTTTTCCCCCTCTACTTACTATATTACCATAAACCTTTTCTATGTTGTTACAGATCTTACGACTATTAGGTTGATCCATATAAAATTGGTGATATGTGACCATTTTTTACCTATACAAACAGTATATTTAAAATGGTTTGAGAATGTCCTACTCAGACACCACTCTGGTCTATTGATAAGGCCTGTCATGGACATTTAGACTGATTCTAGATTTTGCTTTTATAAGCAACCCTGCAGTGAATATCTTTGTATATAGAGCATTTTCCCATGTGTTTTTTAATTTAGCTATGCTGGATTCCTAGGATTGAAATGATGAGATCAAAGAGCATGACCTAAATTTACTAAGGCTCTTTATACATTTTCCCAAAGGGTTACACCATCTAATTGTATTTTGGATCTGGTCCTGTTTGTTTGGAAGGATAGCAGGCATTGTGAGAAACATAAAGAAATAAAACCTGTTTTCTGGCCTGTTAATGACCTAGTTTGAGAGAGGAAGTCTTTACGTACAAGGCTGATATAAAGCAGCATTTTTATGACTTATACCCCCACTTGCTTTCTAAAGGGATCTGAGGTAGCTTATGACATTAAAAGAACATTACAGTTTTTAAATTATTTCTAAAGCTATATAAGAAATGAGAAAGAGGTGTTTCAGGGGCTTAGGATGTGGGTTAAGGCACTGCCTGGCGGGCTGGGGGTTTGGATTCTGAGCAGACAGTCACTTTTCTTGACTTTCCTGCCCCTACACTGGCCTATGTGACTTACCAGGACCTCCGGGCTGTTGGCAGCTTTAAGGAACAGACGGTAATTGCCGTCAAAGCCCCTCCGCAGACGAGACTGGAAGTGCCTGATAGGAGCGAGGTGAGAGGGGAAGCGTTTGGGGGAGCGCGGGGCTGGAGCGTCCCAGGTAGCTTTGCAGGCTCTGTCCCTGGCACTGCCCATTGTCCAGCTCCAACCCTCTTGGGTCCATTCTGGTGCCCTTGGCAATATTGGTGGGCAGAAATGGTGGCGGCCAGAAAGGGCAACAGAGCCCAAGTCCTGGTCTGAGAAAATCTCTGTTCCTGGTCTCTTTCTGTGCCCCACCAGCCCCTGCGTTCCTGCACAAGTCCTGGTCTGAGAAAATCTCTGTTCCTGGTCTCTTTCTGTGCCCCATCAGCCCCTGCGTTCCTGCACACATGGGCCCACACACTAAGACGTTAGTACTCACAGTAATCCATTTGTGCTAACCATTGCTGTCTTAGGTTTTTGTTAGTTGCTGTGGAGTCAGTGCTGACTCCTGGCGACCCCATATGTGCACAGTAGAATTGCTTCATAGGGTTTTCAAGGCTGAAACCTTTCAGAAGCCTGTCTTCCGAGGCACTTCTGGGTGAGTTCAAACTGCTAACCTTTCATCTAGTAGTCAAGCACTTAATTTCTGCCATCCAGGGACTCCTCACTTAGCTTTAAGACCAAAATTCTTAAAGCTCCCTAAAAGGCCTTTCATCTTCTGGCCCCAACAGACTTCACCAGCCTTCTCTTCAGCCCTAACCCCCCTCTGTTTTCTTTGCTTCAGCCACACTGACCTGCCTGCAGTTTTTTACCACATTAAACTCATCCCTGTAAGAAGGCAGTGGTGGTTCAGTGGTAGAATTCTCACCTTCCACGCAGGAGCCCTGGGTTTAGTTACCTGCCAGTGTACCTCAAGCACAGCCACCACTCATCTGTCAGTGGAGGCTTGCGTGTGGCTGTGATGCTCAGCAGGTATCAGCAGAGCTTCCAGACTAAGACAGACTAGGAAGATAGGTCTGGTGACCTACTTCGGAAATATTAGTCAGTGAAACCCCTATGGATCACAACAGTCTGATCCCATTGTGCATGGAGTCACCATGAGTCAGGGGCTGACTCATTGGCAGCTAACAACAAGTTCATCCCCAGAGTAAGACCTTCACCCATGCTGTTCCCTCCAGCTGAAATGCTCTTCTCTCTCTCTGCCTGGTTTACTGCTATTCATCCTACAAGTTTCAACTTGAATGTTGCTTCCTCGGGGAAGTCTTCCCTGATCACCCCCAGACTTCATAACAACCTGTGCTTTTCCACTGCACTTAACCTCCACTTGCTGTGATATATTTGGGTGATTACATGATTACATTCTGCTTCATCTGTTAGCACGTAAGCTCCATAAGAGAATGTTCTGCCCATGTTGAACCCTCAGCCCAGGGCCTAGCACATAATAAGGGCTCAAGAAATTATTTAATGGAAGAATTAGGGCTGCAGAGATAAATAAGGCCCTGCCCCTGCTCAGGACTGAGTGGGAAAAAGACTCAAGCAAATCATGATGCTGTCATTTATAGATGGAGGATGTGCTTTGAGGGAACAGGGAAAGGAAGTTGGAGGAAGCATCCATAAGTGGTGACAGTTAAACTGAGTCTTCAAGAATGAATAGGATTTTCGCCAGGTGAAGAGGGGGCGGCATGAGCAAAGGCTAGAAGCCTGAAAGCATGCCAGAATGGTGTGTGTGTAGCCTAGAGTGGCTTAAGTTTTGGGAATATGGTTGGGAAGAGGCAGGGGTGAGAAGCTAAGTATCAGGAGTCTTGGTTGCAACTAACAGAAAGCCAAGTCCAACTGACTTAAGCAGGGGGAGGAAAAAAGGAACCAAATGGCAAGTTCAGGGAGAAGATTTGGATTTCAGGCAAGGCTGGATCCAGGGGCTCAGACTATGACTTCAATGTCTGTCTCACACTCCATCTCTCACCCTGCTTTCCTCTGTGCAGACTTCACTCCCAGGCAGCCTCTCCCCTTCTGGGGGCAGAGACAGGCTTTGTGCTTCTGGCTCAGCAACTCCATTGGGAAGGCAGCTTCTGTTTCCACAAGTCCAGCAAAAGTCCTAGACCAAATGCTTGTTGGACTGACCTGAGTCTGTGCCACCATGAACCATTCACTGTGACTTTCCCAGCCTGCATCACAAGCTCACCCATTGGGGTTGGGGAAGGGTGCTGGCCCTACCCAAACTACATGACCTGAGAGTCGGGGAGAAGTCGTTTCCCAAAGGAAAATCAAGTCTCTTTCTAAAACAAGGAGGCTTGGGGCCAGAGAGGCAGAAACAGGAAATATTCACCATAGGCTAGATGGGACAGGCCTTAGTGCCCAGCTCAGGACTTCAGCTTACTCACATGGGCCACTGGAGCCACGTGTGTCTGTCCACATACACTGACCCACACAGCTATGGCCTGGCTTCTCTTCTTCCAGGAGAATCTACAGATATATCTAAAGAGTACCCAAGGACCCATCGAAGTCTACTTGTGTCCGGAGGAAGTGCAAGAGCCAGACAGCCCTGCCAAGGAGCCACTGCCTTCCACCTCCACCCTTGACCCCAGCCCTGACTCTGCCCAGCCAAGCAACGGTACCAGCCCTGAGATCGTGGAACCTGAAGCATCCTCAGGTAGGGCACTCTATCCAGAGGGACACAAAGTGGGGAGAGTAACCAGCCTTAGAGTTTCCTCTTCTTGGTCAGCATTTGTTGGGGACCTACCATCTACCCAGCCGCAAGGGGTACAGTCATTGTCCCCAGCATGTGTGCATTGCACTTTGTTGTTGTTGTTAGGTGCCGTCAAGTTGATTTTGACTCATCGCGTCCTCATGTGACAGAGTAGAACTGCCCCATAGATTTTCTTGGTTGTAATCTTTATAGAAGCAGATCACCAGGTCTTTCTAGTGCTTATGACATTAAAATGTCCCCAGAGTTCGAATTGCCAACCTTTCGGTTCATAGCTGAACACTTAACTGTTGCACTGCCGTGGCTCTTTGCATTGCATTTTACAATTTATAAAGCGCGTGCACATTCCTTGTCTCACTGGGGAGGCCAATGCTGCTCCGGGGTCTGAAGGCCTGGCTTTGAATCCCAGCTCTTCCCCTTACTAGCTCTGTGACCTTAGACAAGTTACTTAACCTCTCTGTCTCAATTTCCTCATCTGTAAAGGGCATAGTAATTGATAATGGTAATACCTACCTCATAGGTTTTTGTGAAGGTTCGATGAGTTAATATAGGAAAGGTACATGGAAGAGTACCTGGCAATAACTGTTAGCTATTATTATCATTGGAGTCCCTGGGTGATGCAAATAGTTAATACATTCACTGCTAACCAAAAGGTTGGAGGTTTGAGTCCACCCAGAGGTGCCTGGCGATCTACTTCTGAAAAATCAGCCATTGAAAACCCTGTGGAGCACAGTTCTACTCTGACACACATAGGGTTGCCATGAATTGGAATCGACTCACTGACAATCAGTTTTATTATTATCATTACTGCCACCACTAGTATTGCTACTCCTATGACAACTGCTAATGGCAGAGCACCTGGTGCTCAGTAAGTCCACAGTAAATGGAAACTATAGAGTTTTTTTGGGTGGAGAGGGGCTAAAAACTTTCTTGGGGGAGAATAACTAAGGTTTTTTAAACCACAACTGTAAATCGGGTACACCCATTATCTATTACTCCTTACAGCAACTCGTGAGGTAGGTTTTTTTATTTCTAGTTTAGAGATAAATAAACTGAGGCAGGGAAATGACGTGATCTGTCCAGGGTTCCTCAGCCAGGAGGTGACGGAGCCACATCTTGAACCTTGGTCTTCACACACTCCAGCCCAGGGCTTTCTCCACAAGGCACAGACAAACCAAGGATGGGGCTCCTGGCTGGGGAGGAGGACAGCAGGGCTCAAAGCTGGCTACGCCTGGCAGGAGGGGGTGTGCGGCAGTTGCCGGGGAGCAGAGAGGTGGAAGAGGTTCTTGAAGGCCTCCCAGGGGGAGTGGGGATTGGGAGGGTCAGAGATGGGGGCCCATGATGGTCCCTCCCTTCTCCAGCAGGGATTTTGCCTTTACTGGGCCCAAGCAGCAGGTTAGACTGGCTGCAGCCTTTGAGGCCACATAGGCCAGTGTTCCACATTTTGTTTTCTTAGTAGAATTTCCCCAAATAGAACCCGAGTATTTAAACAAAAGCAGAGCTAGAACTGGTCTGATGAAAGAGGCTTGCAGGGGGTTTCTGCAGAACACAGGTTAGATTCCATTTCTGTAACTCAAAGGTCAATAAACTATTGCCTGCAGGCCTGTTTGTGTAGGTCCACGAGCTAAGAATTGTTTTCACGTTTTTAAGAATCGTGAAAAACAAAATGATGACGACTACGTGACAGAGACCATAAGTGGCCCACAAAGCCTAAAATACTATCTGGCCCTTTACAGAAAGACTGCTAACCCCTGATCTAACTCAACCCTTTATTTTATACATGAAGAAACTGAGGCCCAGAAAGGGCAAGTGGCTTCCCATAGGTCACACAGCAAGTTGGTAGCAGAGCTGGGACAAGAGCCCAGTCTCAGGACTCTGGTGATTTCTCCTGTGTCTGTCGGCCTCACCCAGATTCCCCCTGCAGGGCTTTTCCCTGAACCCACCATCTGTTCCTCTGGGCACCTCCCCGGTAGCTATCTCCCACCCCAGACCTGCGCCCCACCCTGTTTTCCCTCCTCTTCCTGCTCTGCCATCTCACTTGACTGTCAACATGCACACAGCTCTCCAAAGTTAGAACCCCTTCACTTTGGTTGTCCTGGGGCCTTGGTGGAGGTGGGGGACCCCATGTTTAAGCAAGGGCAGGGTTTTTACCTCCATTTTACAGGTCAGGAGCCTGAGGCCCAGCAGAGGTAGAGGTTTACACAGGCCTAAGAGCAGTTAGTGGTGAACCCAGCCCAGAAACCAGTTCTCTTCACATCCATGCCAGGGCTTGTGCTGTGGCTGCCCTCTCCCCTTGCCACGTGGCCTCATATTCTCTGGCTGAAAGGAAGGGGAGGAAGTTTTCCAGAAGGTTCACCCAACATAGACACATAGGCTCCATGTTATGGCCTGAAGTAGAGTTCAGGCCTGAGCACCCATGGCCATGCCTGCCCAAAGAGGTGGCCACTATAGTCTCAAGATCCCTTCTGACCCTAGTTCTGGCATCACGGGGGAATCATCAACCCTTTGAGACCTCAGTTTCCCTCATCTGTAGTGGAAGGGGTTTGGGCAAGAACCATCTCTAACATCCCTTGAGGCTCTGACATTCTGAGGTAAACCTAAGTGTAGCTGACAGGGCATGAGATTTGAAATTAGAAAACTTGGGTTCTAGTTTGCCCCTCACTTCTCAGTGACTTGTCACTTTAACCTTCCTGAGTCTCTGTTTTTACAACTCTAAAATGGGGACACTTAAAACTCCTTTGTGATTATTGGGTGGCTATAGGAGATAATATAGCATGAATGTGATTTTCGAAACAGCTAGTGTGAACTGAGCTCCTACTATATGCCAGGCCTTGTGCTGGGTGTGAGAGATACAAAGTCAAATAAGACACAGCCCCCGCCAGCAAGAGATGTTCAGAGTTGGATGAAGAGACAGCTGTTACAGAGCAAGTCTATTTGGATGCAATAAACAGGAACAAAGAGAGCAAGGTCCAATGTAGTCAAGGCTTTCAGATGTATTATCTCAGTTACTGCTCCCAGCCACTCAGTGAGGTGGATCCTTATTATTCCTGATGAGAAAATGGAGGCACCAGGACCTACAGCTAGTGAGAGCTGGGGCTGGGGCCCGAACCCATGGCCTTCTGGCTCCAGATCCTGGCCTCTTTTCAGTAACCCTAGCATGCCTTCAAAATGTGCTAAACAAACATTAAGTTGTTGGTTTTTTATTCAAATACATTTAATTGGCTTGTTTGGGCCTTTGTTTCCTCGTCTGTAAATGGGGTAGCAGCACTGCCTACCTCAGGGCTGCTTGAGTGTCAGAGGAGGTGGAGCGTGCCTCGGCCTGACAGCAGAGTGGGCCCCTGGTAAGCCCGTGGTAAATGGGGGCTATTATTAAGAAGGGCAGGATGCTGGACCCAACATGGGATTTCTGCAGGCCAGCTCTTCTTTATGTGCATTTATCATTTAATCCCCTCAACAACCCTTTCAGGCAGGTACAGTTATTATCACCATTTTAAAGGTAAGGAAACAGGCTCAGAAAAAGTCGGTCATCTGCCCACAGTTACACAATGAGTGAGAGGTTGATCGAGCAGTCTGGCACAGCAGAGCTGTGGTATTTTCAAAACGATGCTTGCTTGAAGGAATGACTTAAATGGTGGGATTCCAGGCATCAGGATATATTTTGTGGGGGATTTCTGGAGCCTCATTCCAGGCCCCTGTGTAAGAAATCACCTTTTTCCCCCTCAGTGGGAATGAGCTGGTGTGCTGAAGAATCACCAATGCCAGTGTGTCTAGAGTAGGGAGTGAACTGTGGGAGGAAGCTGCGAGGCAGGTAGAAAGGTAGGCAGGGGCCAGATCACGCAGAGTCTTTTCAACCCTGACTGGAACTTGGATTTTTTTCTAAGCCAATGGGAAGGCATTAGGGTTTTTTAAGTTAAGTTAGAGCACAGACTATACGGGGCAAGAGTGGAAGTGAGGTAACTAGCAAGGGGACTCCCACAGTGGTCCAGGTGAGGAGGTTCCTGCAATGGTCCAGATGAGGGGTTCTCACAGTCGTCCAGGTGAGGGGCTCCCGCGGTGGTCTAGGTGAGCGAGGAGGGCACTTGGACCAGGATTGCAGCAGTGGAGCTGAAGAGAAATGGGCCGCTTGGAGAATTCATTTGGTTGTGGGGGTGACTAAACTTGCTGCTGGATTGGATGTGGAGGAAATGGTGGAATTGTGGATGATTCTTGGACCTTCTGGCTTGGGCAACTGAGTGAGTGGTGGTTTCATTGACTGTGATGAGGGTGTCCCTATGCGATTAGGTTGGGCAGGTCAGGGAGAAAGAAGGGGGCACAGTAGTCCAGAGAGCGAGAAGGCTGACCTTGTGCTCTGAGGTCTGACCCTGGTACAGAGCCGCACCCAAAGGGGTTTGAGCATCAGAGCCAAACATGATCCTTGGCTATTTGTTTCCAGTGCCAGCGATGACTCCCCAGCAGGTCCCGCAGCCACCCCTTGTCCCCCTGGAGGCCACTGACAGCATGTTGGAGCTGCCACATCCACTTCTGCAGCAGACTGAGGACCAGTTCCTGTCCCCAACGCTGGAATGCAGCTCCCCACTCATCAGCTTCTCCCCACCCTTGGATCAGGACGACTACCTGTGGGGCCTGGATGGGGGCGAGGGCATCAGTGACCTCTTCGACTCCTATGACCTTGGGGACCTGTTGATTAATTGAGTGGCCCTGCCTACCCTAGCAGCCCTGCCCCTATCTCTACCTCCTCACGGACAGACTGACAAGACCTCTGCCCATACAGGGACATGGACACAAGGTGCTGCCCTAGGGTGTGAGGGTCTCCTCTCCTTCCCCACCCCCTGGCTGGCAGAAGCTGTCTTGGGGGACTTGGGGGATATAGGTGAGGAGTGTATCAGGGGTTGGGTCCTGTCTTTCCTAATGGGAGCTGGGCTTGGGGGAGGCTCATCTAGTCTTCTGACCTCTGACCTCTTACGTGAAGGGCCACAGGTGAGACAAACAGGTCTAGGAAAAGGCCCTGCCAGTTCCTTTTGAGGGGTAGTTAGGACCCTCAATTTATCAAGATGCACTTAATGCCTTTGTATTTATTTCAGGTTGAGTTTTGTCTTCCTGAGTTTTAGCAGGGAGACAGTTCTAGTTCTAGCAAGACTTCTCCTCAGACAGGCCCAGCACTGTCCACAGTCCTAGGGCTGGCCCTGGCTTCCAGAGCCCCGGGCCAGCTCCCAGATTTCCCCTCAGCAGTGAGGGGCTAGGTCTCTGAGGGGCCATCTAGTCTGCCAGAGCGCTAATTGCACTTAGGCCTCGAAATTCTAGTAAGTGGTGGTTGCAGGCCCTTTGACCTCCTCCTCTCAGCCAGATATCTCCAGCTGCGGTGTTAGCCTTGGATTCTAGGTCTTCTCTGTCCAGGAAATGGTTCCTGGGAGCCATCCAAGGGCAGGGGGCATCAAGGCTCCTGAGGAGTCTCTGGGGCTGAGAGAGCAGCCACTTAAGGAGTCCTCTTCCTGCGGAATTCCTTACCTCTCCCTCCCCTGAGAATGTAAAAATGATCCTCTGGGGAGTCAGCAGAGAGTGCTCCTGAGGAGAACCCAGACAGGAATGTGGAGGCAGTTGTACTGGCTGCTTTGGGCAGCTCTCCTCAGAGTTTTTGTCTTGCCCTAGTACAGGGGCTGTTTTACACCAGGGACCTGGGAGACAGAGGCAGCTCCACCATAGAGAAGGGAGAGGGTAGGATGAGGCGTTCTGGTGAAAGTAACTTTGCCTGAAAACATTCCCTCTGGTAGCTGCTGGTATTGTCCCCCAACACCCTTCCCTGAGAGGATGTTTTTTTGCCACGTTTGTTGAAGAGGGTGATTCTTTAATGATTTCCACCCACTTGGTTTTCACACAGACCCCTAAGGGCAGAGGTGACCAGAGCTTGGTGGTGTGTTGGCTCCTCTGTTTGTATCACAGGAATAACGAGGGCGTGTCAGGAAGGGGTCTTCACTGCAGACCAGGCCTCGGCAGCTACTGGGGAGGTGGGCTCATGTTACCCCCTCAGGCTTAGAGTCTCGAGAGTGTTTTTTGGCTTCATCTTATCCCTCAAAGGCTTGACTGTCCTGCACTGTCTCCCCCGACACCCAGCCTGGGATGCAGGTGCTTTGGGCTGAAGCCAGGCCATGCCTTCTGGAGAGAGGCAGCCAGGAGTGGTGGTCTGAGAGCCCACCCCCACCTACCCTCAGGGAGCTAGATTTCCTCAGGGCTTCAGCTGGGCAGCACTTTCTTGAAAGTTTGTAGCATTAAGTTGGTTTAAAATGTGAAATTGGCCTTCTTCTTGACTGCTCCTAAGCTGACTTACTGGCACCTAAAGTTTGGCGTATGGGCTTGTTTGGGACTGGGATCCTATGTGAGCTAATGCCCAGCTGGGGACAATTGTGCCTTGTCATTTGCTCAACTTCCTGGGCTCACAAGTCAGCCCCCAGCCCAGGAAAGGTCAGCAGGTCACAGATACCCCTACTCCAAGCAGGGCTCATTTTTTGTGCTTTAAAGAAATACCTTTGGTTTTCCCTCCTCGGATACTCACAGGGGTCTCATCAGAAGCCCAGCTTGAGCTCCAGCATGCCCAGGGCCAAAGGACCACCTGGGCACCTGTATCAGGGCAGGGGTGGGATGCTCTGTGGGATCTGGTTCAGGACAAGTGGAGCTGGAGATCACGTTGCCATTCTGAGGTCTTTGCTGAGCTGCCATTTGATCAGTTCCCCAAGGACAGAGATGCTTGACTTCCTTGCCTTGGGCTCCGTCTAAGCTACCTCCTAGGACTGAATTAGAGAAAAGGAAGAAGGGGCCTGCAAGATGCAACAGGAATGAGTTTAATGCTGAGATCTGGCCGGATTTAAAGCTCATTCCCCAAATGCCCAGCCTTAGGGATGGACATAGGGGCTGCCCCTTGGGTCCATGGCCTGTATCCTGAGCAGCTGCCCCAGCTCCATCCTGTGTCACCCCTCCATACCCTGCCTGGACGAGTGGCTGGACCACCCAGGCCAAGCCTCAGGCTTGGTGTGAGAAACAAGCTCATGCCTCTTTTCTTGCCAGTGACACTTGAAACCCCCCAATTCCATAGAGTGCTTTAAGAAAGCCATTTCATGCAGTATTTCTTTTAGGGCCAGGTAAGCTTTAAAACTAGGGCAGAAGAAAAGCCAGTTTGTTCCCGAGGTACGTGATTTCTGCCAGGAAATTTCCTTGCCCCACCAGCAGCCCAAGTCACCCGTGTCCCCAGGACCATCAAAGACTGGCACTCCAGGGAACCCAGTAGCATTAAGTAGTCTAGTAGAGTTGGAGCTTCAAAGAAGTTTCTTAAAAACAGGGACATGTTCCTGAGTCCCTTGCTGTTAAAGGCGCTAGAATGATAGATGGGAACAGTGTCCCTTCTCCGCGGGAATGTGGCAGTCGGGTAGTGTGGCTGCAGGGAGAAGAGGGAGATGGTGAAGCTTATAAAACTGGCTTTAGGATGGCTTTGACTTTATTTTCCCTCCTGAAGTGTTCTCAGCCTCCAGTTCTGCACAGCGTTTAGAGTTTTTAGCGAGAGTTTGGGTTTTCCTAGCATCCGAGCGTTGTGTGGCTTAGCGTGTTTGAAGTGAAAGCCTCTTGGGGTTGCTGGGGAGTAGCTTTCTGGTTCTTATTATTGTGTCCTGAGGTCCCTACCTCATCCCGGGACCCCGTTCTCCCAGAGGATCCTTCTTAACCATGGTGATCACAAGCCCCCCAGCCTGCTGGCTCCTGGGTGAGATGAGGAAGCCTTGTATACGGTACATTTGTCTTGAGGGTGAGTGGGGCCCGAGGGCACCTGGTCCCTGTGCTGAGACTCCACACTGATCATCGCCCTCCATTGTGGTTTCATCCTGGGTCCTGCTGTGATGAGCACCAGGTAAGCCTCCTTGAGTTGTGATGATTGGGCATTAAATGGCAACTCTGGGCACCGTGTCTTTGTTGTGCTTTCTGAACTTGTTACCAGCTATAGGTCTTGTTGTTGTTAGGTGCTGTCAGGTCAGTTCTGACTCATAGCGACCCTATAGGTCTGGTTCCCCCAAAATGGCCTCCCTTTCCTGACACTGACTTATTACCATGCGTAAAATCTCACCATTAGGACACTGAAAAGTTAGCAGCATCAAAATCTAAACTGTGAGTACCTGCTCTGCTGTGCCTCCATCACCTCTCACCTGGGCTATTTCAGTTTTTGTTGTTAGCTGTTGTCAAGTTGGCCCCCAACTCATGGCGACCCCATGCACCATGGAACAAAATACTGCCCAGTCCTGTGCCGTCCTCATGATCGGTTGCAGATTGGACTGCTGTGATCCATAGGGTTTTCACTGGCTGATTTTCAGAAGTAGATCACCAGGCCTTTCTTCCTAGTTCATCCTAGTCTGGAAGCTCTACTGAAAACTGTTCTGCATCATAGCAACACGCAAGCCTCCCCTGACAGTCAGGTGGTGGCTACGCATTGGCCTGGATTCAAACCCAGATCTCCTGCATGGAAGGCGAGAATTCTGCCACTGAACCACCAATGCACTCTGGGCTGTTTCAGTTGCCTCCATATTCTCACTGGTACACACATTCTTCTCCACCCCATCCTCTACAGCAGTGGTTCTCGAAGTATAGTCCTCTGACCAGCAGATCAGCACCACCTGAGAGCTTGTTAGAAATGCAGACTCTCAGGCCCCACGTGCCACCTGCTGAACCAAAAACCTGGAGATAGGACCCAGGTATCTGTGTCTTGACAAGCCTTCCAGGTGACTCTGATGCAGCTGAAGTGGCAGCACCCACACTCTCCACTGTCTCAGAGCATTCTAATCATGTCACTGCCCTGCTTAATGCCCAGCTATGTCTCCCTTTTGCCCTCAGGATGAAGTTCTAACTCCTGTGCTGCTCATAAAAGGCTATTCACAACCTGGCTTGCCTACCTTCCCAGCCTCACCATAGCCACACTGGACTTTTTCAGTTCCTGAAAACAACGTATTTTGCTTCTTCTGGGCCTTTGCATATGCTGTTTCCTCTACCTGGGATGTCCTTCCCTCCATTTCAGCAGAACAGGCTCCTGCTTATTCTTCAAGGCCCAGTTCAAGAGCCTTTTCTGTAGAGTTTTCCCTGACCCACTTGCATGTAATCATTAGTACTTTGTACATACAAACCAAATACCCATTGTGGTCGAGTCGATTCCAACTCACAATGACCCTATAGGACAGAGTAGAACTGCCCCTAGAGTTTCCAAGGAGCGCCTGGTAGATTCGAATTGCCAACCTTTTGGTTAGCCAAGCTCTTAACCACTATGCCACCAGGGTTTCCACTTTGTACATAGACTTAGTTATTTCTGAGTTATCGGAATGGCACAGGTAACAACAACTATGTGCTAGGCACTGGGGAGAGAGAGATGAATAAGACCCAGTCCCTGTCCTCAGGATGCGCACAAGACAGACACATAAAGATAGAATCACACATGATGTGACAGTTGCAGTAATACATCACAGGAGCAGGTCGGGGGGTCACAGGTGTCCTGGAGGAGGTGATGTCCAAACTATATCTTAAAGGGTAAACAGGAGTAGCATGGGGTTAAGGCATATGATGAGGGGTGGGAGTAGTGGTTTGGGCTTTTCTTGGTTTAGGGGGATGGAAGACCTTCCAGGCAGAGGAATCAATACCTTCTCCTGTCTCCCAACAGGAGTATCCCTAGGAACAGCCCAGGGGCCCACCTCTGCCATGTGGAGCTCTTGCCCTAGGAAAGCCCACTGAGCCCAAAACGTTGACACAGCCCTGGGGGCAGTAGGGTGGTGGACCAGATCTGGGCCCTGCTGGGCTAGAAGAGACTGACTCATAAAGAGCGTCTGCATCTTGACACCAAGGAGTCAGTTCACATGAAGGCATGAAGACAGTCTAGTCCAGCTAAGCAAAGCAAGCTCTGGGGTTTGGGATGTTAACACAGACAGGGTTCGGAGGGGGAGATGCCATTTATTAAGTCAATATCTTATGTCTGGGCCTGGCACTGTGCTAAGCCCTTCTTTTACACATCATTATCTCATTTAATGCTTGCAACAACTTTTTAAATTTATTTTTATTTTATTTTATTTTTTAAATCAGCATTATCATTATCCCCATGTTATAGTTGAGGAAACAAGCTCGGAAAGTTTAAATAAGTTCCCAGATAACCCTCCTCCATTGCTGGTGAGATGTAAAGTGGCATAGCCACTTTGGAAAACATTTGACAGTTTCTCAAAGAGATAAACATAAAACTACCATATGACCCAGCAATTCCACTCCTAGTTATCTACTCAAGAGAAACGAACACATGTCCACATAAAGACTTGTACATGGATGTTCACATCAGCATTATTCAAGTAATAACCTATTAAGTGTCAGGCACTATTTCAGCTCTTGGGATACAGCGGTGTACAACACAAATTCCTGCCCTCAAAATAGGGGAAAAAAATCAATCTCGAATCCCCCACAGTAACAAAGGAAAAACCCATCTGACCATCTCCCTGGATACAGGAAAAACATTTGAAAAATTCAACACTCATTCATGGATTTTTAAAAATCAGATAGCTAATTAAGCACAGACAGGAAATACTATTCTATAGCAAGTATCATACTTAATGGTGAAACTTTAGAAACAAGACAAGGTGACCCACTGTAACTCCTGCAAATCAGTGTCATACTGGTGATCCTGGACAAAACAATAAGACAAGGAGAAAAAAGCCCAGATCTGTCTGCCCAAAACCTATGCTGTTAACCACTATACTCTCCTGAACAAGGGTCGTTTATTTATCAAATATTTATTGAGCGTCTACCCTGTGCCAGGGTGGGGTCACAACCACTGCTCCTTTCTTGTCAAGGGTGTTTGTTCACCTGGTTTAATAGTCCACTTTCTCTTTCCGTGGATGGACAAGGCCTAGCAGGTGTGTGTCTGCAGCAGCACCCCGAGGTGCCAGAAGCTCTGGGTTACAGCAGGGATGGAAGGCCAGACCTCCCTGGGGGCTCTGAAGAAGGGCCCCCAATAGGACTCAGCAATGCCACAATACTATTTTGTTATGTATATTCAAAGATATAATTTGCCTCTTGACCCTTCCATCAATCCTGGGAGACAGGACAGGTAATAAAACTGAAGCTTGGAAGTTAAGTGACTTAGATTTATAAAAAGAGCTGGGAAGGATCTTCACTCATTTGTTTTACAAGCATTTTTTAAGCACCTACTACGTGCCTGCACCTGCTAGGTTCTGGGGAAACCATGGTCCCTGCCTTCAATGAACTTGCAGCCTATTTTAATTCAAACCACATATTTTACAAACGTACATATTCATTGAAACGAACACCTTCAAACCTCTAGGTGCTAGGCCAGTGGATCCCGAAGTTCAGCTCATCGGAATCATCTGAAGGCTTGTTAAACCACAGACTGCTGCACCCCACCCCAGAGTTTCAAATTCAGTAGGTCAGGGGTGGGGCCTGAACATGGGCATCTCTAAGAAGCTCCCAGGTGATACGGAGGCTGCTGGATGGAGGGACCCCATTTTGAGAACCACTAGACAATGTGCCTGTACTGGAATTTGGACACTGAACAATGTAAAAAGGAAGGGAAACAGTCGCTGTGCATGAGGCACTTACAGCTCAATGGGTTTTAATAGGTGTGCAGTCTCTCACTCATTCATTCAGTCATTTATTCATTCAACAAACCAGGGCCTTGCATGCATAATGTCATTTAATTTTCCCCTTCCAAGCCCCTTCCAAGCTTCAGTTTTATTACCCATCCTGTCTGCCAGGATTGTTGGGAAGGTCAAGAGGCAAACTACATCTCTGAATATACATAGCAAAATAGTATTGTGGATTGCTGAGTCCTATTAGGAGCCCTTCTTTACAGCCCCCGGGGAGGTCTGGTCTTCTATGCCTGCTGTGACTCAGAGCTTCTGGCACCTCGGAGTGTTGCTGCAGACACAAGAGGAAACAGACTGAGAGTTTGGGTAATGTGCGTAAGGCCACACAGTAAGTAAGAGAGCCCAGGCTGTGGGTCCCCAGGCGACCCCACTCTTAACCTCTAGCTAAACTACATGTAAATACATATTTAATGAAATGCTATAAATGCTACAATTAAGGAAAGATAAAGTGCTTTGGGAGCCCAGATGGACTTGGTCTATGGAAAAATGAACTCAGAGATGTCACGTTGGAGCTGGGACTTGAAGGAGACATTTGCCAAAGGAAAGGGGACGAGGAGGCACAGCAAGCAGAGGGAAGTGCTTTGGGGGGGCATGGTGGTAGTCTGTGGTTAGGGTATACAGAATAGAGCGTCCCAGTAAATCTGGTTCCCAGGCTTGTGCCAGTCCTAGAGTGACGAGCAGGATGCCCAGCATGTGTGTTCACTGGGGCTGGCGGGGGCCCTCCGTCCAGGCAGGTTTGGTTTCCCAGTGTGGAGAACACTGCCCTCTGGTGGATACTCAGTCAAATGCAGAAATTGGAAAAAGCTACCCTTTATTGAGACCTCATTGAACACTAGGTTTTATCTTATTTAATCCTCTCAAAAACTCTGTGGAATAGGTATTATTATCCCCACTGAGTCTCAGAGAGGTAAAGTTACTTTCCTGAGGCCACACAGTAAGTGGTGAACAAGGCTAGGAGTAGAGTGAGGCCACTGAGCCCCTTGCCAGCCTCACCCTAGTCCCAGCCCTGGTGATGGAACCAGACTGGAAACAGGTCATCTAAACTCCAAGGCCCGTGCTCTTAACCCCCTATTACCCAGGCTCCTGATTGCCATTATGGCGGCTCCATTCTGACCTTAGACATTTCCTGCATGTGTACAATGTGCTGGCTGCTGGGGAAACAAAGACACAGTCCTTTGCCCATGAAGAATGTGGTTGATGGCCCCTCAAATGTAAGTTGTGAGAAGACACTTTGCTTCAGGAGCAGCGAGGGAAGCATGGGTTTTTCGTGTTTGGTGTCCTAAGAGAAACCCGCAGGCAGCGCCTCCAGCCACAAGGAGTCCCTCTCCCCAGGTAATCAGTCCCCTGAGGCAGGCCAGCAACCTCTACCCCCACAAGCAACACTCTCAAGCCCCTATGCCAAACTTGATCCCATTATTTCTCTGCTTACACTCCAGCTCTGTAACCCTGGCAGTCGGCACCAGACAGGCTCCTTGGAAGTGCTGGGGATATGTTTATTAGGTAAATGACCGTGAACTTGCCGCAGAGTTGGCCTGCTGCCCATTGTGATGATACACCTGATTCTTGTACTGTGTGGTCATGAGGCATAGGAGGAAAATAGTCACCAGAGTGAAGGTAATCAACCTTCCCATGACCCAGACATACTCAGTTTGGCTATTTTAGCCCTTCTCATATTGCCGGCATTTTTCATCCAAGTCAGTAGTTTCCCTTAAAACCAATTCATAAATTTTTCTTGAACACCTACTAGGAGGGCCAAAACACAGGGAGAGGGCAATTATAGAGGTAAAACTTGATGCCATTTATCACCTCCAATGTGCAAGGCACTGTCCTAAGCCTGTTCATTACCCCTCATATCAACCCAATGAGGGCGGTGTGCGGAGGATGAACCCTTTTACAGGTGAGAAAGCGACTGGGAGAGGTCAAGGATGCATCCAAAGTCATGCAGTAGGAGATAGAGCTGAGAATTGAACGAAGGTCTGGCCTGATGCCAGGGCCTCCATGTCTGTGCCCTGGTCTTCAGAGTGTGGTCCCCGGAGCAGCAGCATAAGGATCACCCGAGCACTTGTTAGAAATGCAAATTACAGGCTCCACCCTAGAGCTACTGAATCAAAAATCCTGGGGGTTAGGCCCAGACGTCTTCTTTTTCTCCCTCTTGGTTTTTTTTTGGTGAAACAAAAACAAAACATACACCACTTCAGCAATTTCTACATATACAGTTCAGTGACATTGGTAACATTCTTCAAGTTGGGCCACCTTTCTCAACCTTTTCCAAACTATTTCACCATCATTAATACACACTCACTGCCCCCCTAAGCATCTCATCTATCCTTTCAAGTTGCAGTTGTCAATTTGATCACATATAGACAATTCTTTAAAAGAGTATAATGCTTAATGCAGACATTCTTTTCTAATTAGGATACACTATTATTTGATTCGAAGATGACTTCAGGGGATAGTTTCGATTCAAGGTTTACTGGTTTCCTCAGGGTAATAGTTGTGTGCTTGTGGGGAGGGGGGGTCACCCAGACTCCATGGCTCCAGAAAGCTCAGCGGGCTGTGTTTTAAAAAGCCCTCCAGGTGATTCTGATGCGTGCTCAAGTGTGAGAAGTGTTGACCTTCAGGTGCCCACAGTCAGATGATGATGAACCCAAACCAACACATACACAGCTACAGTTAAGACAGACTCTATCATAGTGCTGAAAGGGAGAGTCGTTCTGGGGGTTCTGAAAAGGTTTCATGGAAGAGGTGACATTGGAACTTTAAAGATCATAAATGGAAGAAAAGGCCTTTCAGGCAAGGAGACCAGAAAGTGCCTGTTCATCAAACTGGGTAAATGCCAGGGTCACGGGGCAAAGGGCCAGTTTATGAAGGACCTTGTCTGCCAGGCTGAGAGGTCTTCCCTTATCCCAGAGGCAATGGGGAGCCATGGAGGGCTTTTGAGCATATATGTGCTCGTAAGTCAAAGCCCCAGTATGTCACTGCCCAGCAACTGTTTTCTTACTCACTGTGGTCAGCAAAATAATGCCCCCCAAAAAGATGTCTACATCCTAATGCCTGGAACCTGTGAACATGTTATGTTACATGGCAAGTGAAAATGTTGCAGATGGTTGCTATTCAGTCAACCCTGAGATGAGGAGATAATCCTGGATGATCCAGATGGGACCAAGGATCACAGAATCCTTACAAGTGAAGGGGAGAAGCAGGCAAGTCAGCGTCAGATAGAGATTTGAAGGTGCTAAGCTGCTGGCTTTGAAAATAGAGGAAGGAGCCACCAGCCAGGAACGCAGGCGGCCTCTAGAAGCTGGAAAAGGCAAGGGAACAGATTGTCCCCTGGAGCCTCCAAAAGGATCATAGCCCTGCCAACACCTTGATTTTAGCCCAGTAAACTGATTTCAGACTTCTGACCTCCAGAACTTTAAGAGAATAAATGTGTGTTGTTTTAAGCCACTAAGTTTGTGGTGATTTGTTACAGCAACAATACAAAACTAATACATCTGCCCTCTCACATTCTAGGCTAGTGGCCTCCGTGCTCAGACGCATTCTTCTACCCACCCACGCTTCTTGCCTCCATGCTTGACAGGGATCCCACATCTCAGGGTGGGAAGGGTGAAGAAGGAGAGGAGAGGGAGAGTTGGGTCAGTGGAGATGGCTGGGGCTGTGCGGGGGTTGGGCAGGCAGTGACATGGGCATCCATCTGCTGATGTCTGAGGAGTACCTTAAGGAGGACAGGCAGAAGACTGAGATGAGGAGCAGGAGGCACAAGAGGGAGCTGACCAGCTCTCCTAAAACCTCTGCAGACCCATCTGCAGAAATGGAGCTGTTGTTGGGACAGGAAGAAGGCCCTCAGCCACCCCAACACACCTCGCATCTGCCTGAGTTTCCTCTTCTTCCCAGGAATTTTATTTTCTTCAACCGGAGACAATAACAGCAGTCACCATTTTCTGAGTGTGTACAGTATTGGGTACTTTATGAACATGGTCTCTTTTAGTCCTCACAATGAATCTATGAGACAGGCATTATTATCCTCATTTTACATGTGGGGAAACTGAGGCTTGTCCCAGCTAATAAGCAGCACAGCCAGAACTGAAACCAAGCCTGTCTCCAAAGCTCATCCTCACTAAGCTTAAAAGACTTCAGACCACCCGTGACAGCCTTCACAGGAGGTTGCCTGGGCGGGCTTCAGCCAAAAGTGCTGGGGGCCTTTCTTGGCCAGAGCAGGGACGGGGTTGGAGGACGCTGGACATCCTCCTGAAGACAAACTTGGATTTCTCAGTGTTCAAGCCTATCTTGGGTCTGTTTACATGTAAACCAGTTGCCATCGAATCGACTGACTCATGGCAACACCACGTGTGTCAGAGTATAGCTGTACTCCATACGGTTTTCAGTGGCTGATTTTTCAGAAGGAACATTTCTTCTGCGAGGTGTCTCTGGGTGGACTCAAACCACCAACCTTTCAGTCAGCAACTGAGCACATTAACCGTTTGCATCACCCAAAGACTCCCTGTTTACATCTGTTGAGTAGACTCTGACTCATGGCAACCCCATGTGTTGCAGAGCAGAACTGTGCTCCATCTAGGCCTGGGGAAATAGAAGCCACGACACAGGACACAGTTCACAGCTAGACTGCCTGCAAATGTCTCCTGGCTCCATCACTTGCTTACTGGTGACGTTGACAAATTTTCCCTGCTTTCTTAGTTTCCTCATCTGTAAAATGGGGATAATAACAGTACCTACCTCTGAGAGCATTCTATAAGTTATTGTATGTAATTGGCTTAGGAGAGTACCTACACAAAGTAAGTCTTTGATAAACGTTATCATTATTTTCATTATTATTTCATGTCCTGGGAGACTCACCTCACCCCATACTCTTTCTCAGAAAGTATGGTGGTGACTTGCCTGCAGATGGATTCACATACATACCCTTTTAATATGGGTATTTTTAGATGTTTACCAAATATCTCTTTAGGGGTCTTCAACCTCTTATGGGGTTGTGGATTCTTTGGGAATCTGATGACAACTACAGATCTTTTCCCATTGTAATGTCTGCCCAGTCCGTACCCTCCTTCTCTGAAAATCGCCTCTGGGTGCACAGGGGTAGGTCCCCCCGACTATTTTTATACACTGTGGGTCTAGGCGGACCCCACAGCTTACGGGAAGCACAGCCCACCCTAGTGGGCACTCAGGGCTACTGCTTCCAGCCTTCCAGCTGTGCAGGCTGTGCACTGCCCAACTCTAGGGGGCGCCATGGCATAGACTACAATTCACAATCCTGGAGCTGTGCCACATTGAGGCCCTGCGAGCACTTGATCCAGGCTGGGGCTATCCAATTCTCTCTCAATTTAAGGGTTGTAATTCCAAAATTCGTCTCTGCTGGTGGCTTGAATTGAGGATATGCAAGCAAGAGATCAGTCATCCCTAGAGAGTAGCAGCCTTTGGCTCTTGGGTACTTTCCAGTTCCTTGTGGGCCCTTTAAGGAGCCCTGGTGGCACAGTGGTTAAAGCGCTCGGTTGCTAACTGAAAGATCAGTAGTTCGAACTCACCAGCCACTCCACAGGAGAAAGATGTGCCAGTCTGCTTCCATAAAGATTTACAGCCTTGGAAACCATATGGGGCAGTTCCATTCCATCCTATAAGGTTGCTACGAGTTGGAATTGACTCGACTGCAATGGGTTTGGTAGTTTGGGGTGGGTTCTTTGGGTAAGAACAACATCTTGCACAACTTGAGGACACAGGATCTTGGAGTTCATGATCTAGCAAAGGGTAGGGGTAGGAGAGGCAGGGAATGAGGAAAAAACAAAGTGAAATATAATAGGGACGCACAGGAGCCTATGCGAGGGGGCACTAAAACAGAGCATCAGGGAAGGCTTCCTGGAGGCAGTGACGTCTGACATGAAGGATGAATAGGAAATAGCCAGGCAAAGAAGCTGGAGGAGTAATGCCTCTGCAAGGGCAGGAAGGTGGCAGTTTGGTGCCCTTAGGAATTGCACGGAGGTTAGTTTTCTTCCCCTGAGAGACAGAATTGTAGAAGTGGATGGGGTCAGATCAGGAAGGGTCTTGTGACCATCGTGACCATGAAAAGAAGCATGGACTTGATTCTAAGAGCAAGGAGGAACCACTCTTGGCATCCATTTTCCCTTGGTGACCCTCACTTTCACTTTGTCTTGTCTCTGGTCTCATCCAAACCCATGACATGAGACATGAGTTCTCCACACTCCGGAGGTGAACCTAGGAACCTACCCCCAGATCATGGAGCAGTGGAAGAAGCAAGGACTTTGATATCAGATAAAACTGGGTTCTAATTATGCTTCTGCCACTCATTGGTCATGTGACTTTGGACATCAGTGAAATAGGGATAAATAACATCTACTTGATCCAACATATATTGACTGCATACCTACTATGTACCAGACATGGGGATAACAGATAACAATAATTGAGCTAAGACAAACTATGTGCCAAATGCTATTGCTAAACCCTTTGTATCTATCACCTCATTGAATCATTTCTATAATCCTCTCAGGGAGGTACCATTATTCCCTCATTTCACAGATGAGAAAACAGAGGTCCATAGGGATTATGCTATTTAGCCAAGATAAATGGCAAAGCCAGGATTCAAACTTAGGCTGGAAAGATGTTGTTAAGTGCCTTCAAGCTGGGTCAGAATGTTTCATACAACAGAATGAAACACTGCCCAGTCCTGTGCCATCCTCACAATCGTTGCTGTTTGAGCTCATTGTTGCAGCCACTGTCAGTCCATCTCATTGAGGGTCTTCCTCTTTTTTGCTGACCATCTACTTTTCCAAGCATGATGTCCTTCTCCAGGGTCTGGTCCCTCCTGATAATATGTCCAAAGTACGTAAGAGCAAGTATCACCATCCTCATTTCTAAGGAGCATTCTGGCTGTACTTCTTCCAAGACAGATTTGTTTATTCTTCTGGCAGTCTATGGTATATTCAATATTATTCACCAACACCACAATTCAAAGGCATCAATTCTTCGGTCTTCATTATTCATTGTCCAACTTTCACATACATATGGAGTGATTGAAAATACCATGGCTTGGGACAAGCACACCTTAGTCCTTAAAGTGACATCTTTGCTTTTGAACACTTTAAAGAGGTCTTTTGCAGCAGATTTGCCTAATGCAATACATCTTTTGATTTCTTGACTGCTGCTTCCATGGGCATTGATTATGGATCCAGGAAAAATGACTGGAAAGATACTTGCCATCAATTGAGAGGGAGAAGACAGAGGTGAAGAGAACTGGGGAGGAAAATCTGAGTTCAGCTTCAGATATGTTAAGTTCAAGATGTCCTATTAGACTTCCAGGTGGAAGTGTGAAGGAGGCAGCAGGACTTAGGAGTCTGGAGTTCAAGGGAGAGGTCCTGGCTGGAGTTATACATCTGGCAATCACCAGTATCTAGATAGTATTTAAAGCCACAAGACCAAATGAGATCAACAAGGGAGTGAGCGTAGACAGAGGAGAGGAGAGGACCAAGGACTAGAGTCCTCAGTGTTAAGAAATCAGAAAGAGGAGGAACCAAAAAAGGAGATTGAGAAAGAGCCACCAGTGAAGGAGGAAGAAATTCAAGACAGTGTGGTGAATTGGAGGCCAAACAAAGAATGTATAGCATGGAGGAAGGTGCAATGAAGCATCTTACTTGGCTGCTAGGAGGCCAAGTAAGATGAGGACTGAGTACTGACCACTGGGTTCAGCAACCTGGAGATCATTGATGAAAATGGTGGGACTGAAAGCATGATCAGAGGAGGTTTAAGAGAACATGGGAGGAGAGATGTTGGATACTGTGAATAGAGATGACTTTTTAATGACTTCTGCTGCCAGAAAATGGGGCAGTAGCTGGGGGCAGAAGTGAGGTCAAGGGGAATTGTTTTAATAAAGGAGACATTATAGCATGCATCTATGCTGATGGGAATGGGCTTTTCTGTACTTTCTTTCCACCTTGCCTTTGCTCATTCTGTCCCCAAACCAAAAAACTAAACCCGTTGCTGTGGTGTCTATTCCGACTCATAGTGACCCTCTAGGACAGAGTAGAACTGCCCCATAGGGTTTCCAAGGCTGTAAATCTTTACAGAAGCAGACTGCCACATCTTTCTCCTGCAGAACGGCTGGTAGGTTTGAACCTCCAACCTTTAGGTTAGCAGCTGAGTGCTTAGCCACTGTACCACCAGGATTCCTCTATTCTGTCCCCAGCTCCCTCAAATTCTTCAGGGCTCAGTTCAGGTGCCCTCTCTTCCCTGAAGCCTCCCTAGGTTCCTCCAGCTGGAAGCCAGAAGGGCTCTCTTTTCCTCTCCCTACCCCTTAATTCCCTCAGCACCTCCCTAAGGGCATTTACAATTTGTATCTCGTGATTATTTGTGTACAAGTCCTTTGAGACCTGCTTCATATCTTGCCCGTCTTTGTATCCACAGCCCCCTCACTCCTCCTCTTCCACACAGTCTGTCACGTAGAACTTCTCAATAAATGTTTGTTGAGTGAACAAGTAAATTCTGGGGAGCCAGATTTATACAGGCTGGTCCAGAGACCTAGAACAGTTATTTTATAAGCAGTGTGCCTCAAACTGTTCTCTTGAAATAAAACCAACCAACCCATTGCCATTGAGTTGATCTAACTCGTGGAAACCCGATGTGTTACAGAGCAGAACTACTCCATAGTGTTTTCTTAGCTGTAATCTTTCCAGAGGCAGATCATCAGGCCTTTCTTTGATGGCACTGCTGGTTGGGATCAAACCACCAACCTTTAGAACAGAAGTCGAGTGCAAACCGTTTGCACCACCCATGGACCTTCTCCCTTGAAAACTGCCCATGTAAAGTGAATGTTTACATAGGGGAAAATAGCTTGAAGCAACTGAAAATTTCCTGAAAGCACATGTTTTCTTTTAAAATTCAAGAAAATTTTGTGACCTACTCTGATATGTTGTTGTTAGTTGCCGTCAAGTCAATTCCAACCCATGATGACTTCTCTGTTTACACAGAGCAGAACTGCTCCATAGGGTCTTCTTGGCTGTAATCTTTTTAAAATTATTTATTTATTTATGTTTTGGTGAAAATATACACAGCAAAGTTTACACAATTTCAACAAATTCTACCTGTACAACTCAGCAACATTGTTTACATTCTTCAAGTTGTGTAACCATCCTTTTCCAACTTATTCCACCACCGTTAACATAAATTCACTATCCCCTAAGCTTCTCATCTCACCTTTCGGATGCTGTTGTCAATCTGATCTCACATTGATAAATCTTTGAAAGAGTTCAATGTTCAAGGCAGACATATTTTACTAATTAAGCTAAATTTGTTTGGTTCAAAGCAGACTTGAGTGGAAAGTTTTGGTTTGAGGTTTAAGATGTAAGGTTTAAACATTTAAAGATTATCTCAGGGCAATAGTTTCAGGTCTTCATCCAACTTCAATGGCTCCAGAAGATCTGGATTCCATTGAGAATTTGAAATTCTATTCCCTTTTGCCCCCTTTTGATCAGATTCTTCTATAGAATCTTAGATCAATACATTCAGTAATGGTAGCTGGGCACCATCTTCTGGTCTCATGGCACAGGAGGCAGATGTTCATGGTGGCAACATTTCCTCCTCAAAAACCTGACTCTCTTTCTTCCTCTACTACTCCAGCTGAATGGAGACTTATTGTTATAGCTTGGATGGCTGCTTGCAAGCTTCTAAGATGCCAGGCACTATGCAATGAACTAGGAGGTAGAACAGAAGCACTGAGAAACTGCATTAAGCCAATTGGCTGAGATGTCCTATGAGATCATGACCATAAACCTCCAAACCAAGAAAACAAATTCCATGAGGTGTTGGTTGTACGTGAGCAGCATCAGCAACTGCTCTTTTTTTTCTTCTCTAAATGTGTATTACACAGCATTTGTCAAGTCAACCTTTTTCAAATGTCCAACTTAGTGATATCAGTTACATTAATAGGTTGTGCAACTGTTACTCTTTATGCCAAGTTTCTCATCACCACAAACAGAAACTCGCTGCTTCCCAAACAGTGGCTCCCCTTCTCCCTCATCTTAACAGAAGTAGATCTCCAGGCCTTTTCTTCTGAGGTACTGCTGGGTAGGTTTGAACCACCAACCTTTAGGTTAGCAGTCAAGTGCAAACCATTTGTGCCACCTAGGGACATGATGAAGGAGCCCTGGTGGTGCAATGGTTAAGCACTCAGCTGCTAACCGAAATGTTGGCAGTTGAACCTGCCAGCGGCTCCATGGGAGGAAGATGTGGTAGTCTGCTTCCATAAGGATTATACCCTTGGAAACCCTATGGGGCAAGAGTTTCCTATGGGGTCGCTGAGAGTTGGAATCGACTCGACAGCAATGGCTTTTTTGTTTAATGTTCTAATTTACTTACTATTTCTTTCTTTCTTTTTTTTAAAATAGAAATTAAGACCATTTAATCAGAGTTAATAGTAAATGAAAATACGTTGAAAAAACGTGAAGAAATCATTTTGGAATTCAAAAATTGGGTGCTTATCCTGCAATACCATTTATTTCTTAACTTTCTCCCCCAAATCTTGAAATAAAACGATGCTTCAGAAAAGGATCCACCATCAGTGGTACATATCTCTTGATTTGTGTATTTGATGTGGGATTTGTGTGAAGCACCATAGTTGGTTTACAAAATAGTAAGGAATTTGTTAGCCTAGGAGATATTAAACAGTAATCTGCCTCTAGTGGATGGCATGTTTTAATTATAGGACAGAATATATAGAACATTTACATCTACTTAATTTACAAGAAAGGAGCCCTACTGGAACAGTGATTAAAACACTAGGCTGCTAAACCAAACGGTTGGTGTTTCAAACCCACTAGCCACTCTGTGAGAGAAAGACATGGCAATCTGCTTCCATAAAGATTACAGCCTTGGAAACCCTATGGGGCAGTACTACTTTATGGTATAGGATCACTATGAGTTGGAATCAACTTGACAGCATACAGTAACAACAATTTACAAGAGGCAGTATTTTTTAGTTAGGTAGCATAGTTTGGTGATTAATAATAAAACAAAACAAAAAACACGTTTTGGAGTCAGGCAGACCTGGGTTGGAATCCTGGTTCTACTACTTGCTAGTTATGTAACTTTATACAAATTAACCTCTCTAAGCTTCAGTTTCTCCACCTGTAAGATGATATGGGAAGAATATCATGTTACCTGCCTCATAGGGTTGTTGTGGGTGAAATGTTGCTTGTACAGTCCTTGGCACTGTGACTGACCCATAGTAAGTGCTTAATAAACAATAAATGGCCCAGTCAGATCCAGACCAGCAAACAGGCAATTATAGTCCACAGTTGATTGGTGCTATGATGGGGGATACAGGGTTTTGTAGGATTCTCTAGTAAGGACATCAGGGAAGGCTTCTTGGAGGAACTGACATCTAAGTTGGCCAGTTGAAAGAAGGTGGGGAGAGTGTTACAGGCAGAGGGAAGTACAGTTTGAGGGCTCAGATCATGGTGGGACAGGAGTGCTGAGGGACAAGGATGTAAATATCAGGAGTGACAAGACAATGCAGGATTAGGTAGCCATGATATAAAGAAGTTTGGCTTTTATCCAGAGAGCAATGGTGGCAGAGGCATTGGAGGGTTCTAAGCAGGAGAGCAAGAGATTAGCAAGACTGCGGGCAGGGAGGCCAGTGAGGTGAGAGATGGCAGGGGCCTGGAGTGGGGTTAGGGTAAGGTTTGACCTGGAGATGGAGAAGGTGGCCTCATTTGTGAAACATTTAGGAAGTAGTGACAGAACTTGAGTGGAGGTGGGGGAAGGAGAAAGGGAGGATGACTCCCAGGGGGTACAAGATGACAACTTCAGTTTTGGACAAGTAGAGTTTGAAGTGTCTGTCTGTGAGTCATCCAAGTGAAACTGTCCCATAAACAGTTGGGTACAAAGATCTTAACCTAGAGAAGCGTGCATACTGGAGATACAGCCTTGGAAGATGTAATAGGTTGAATAACGGCCCCTAAAGAGATCCAAAAACAGCAACTAGAAATCCCGAAGACTAACAATAAAATATTAGAAAGAGATAACTCAATCGTCCCTTGATACCAATTTGTTTGAGGAAAAAGAATGAAAAAAAAAAAAAAGGAGAAATCCTAAGAGTTATGTGGGCATGAGTGGAATCCCAGAACAGGAAGACAAAAAAAAAAAAAAAAAAAAAAAAAAAAAAAAAAAAAAAATCACACACAGTATTTGAAGATCTACTTGAAGAAAACTTCCCTGATATCACTGAAAGACGAGAAGATTTCCATCTAGGAAGCTCAATGAACCCTGTACAGGAAAGATCCCAAAAGAAAGTCACAAAGACATATCATAATCAAACTCTCCATGTCCAAAGATAAAAAGAATTCTGAGGGCAGCTCAGGAAAAATGAAATATCACCAACAAAGGGACTCCAATAAGACTAAGCCCTGATTTCTCATCAGAAACCATGCAGGCAAGAAGGCAATGGGATGACATATATAAAACCCTGAAAGAAAAGAACTGTCAATCAAGAACCACCAGGGCTCCAAGAATCATATAACCAGCAAAATTATCTCTCATATACGATGGTGAAATTAGGACATTCTCAGATAAACAGAAATTAAGGGAATTTGTAAAAACCAGACCATCTTTACAAGAAATATTAAAAGGAGTCCTTCAGATAGAGAAACAACAACATAAGACAACAATCTGAGAGTATGCCACAGACAGCATCACCAAGATGCCAATACGGACAGAGAAATCTCAGAAGTAAAATAAAGGTACAGGACCAAAACCAGGAAACCAGAGATGTTAATCTGTACGCTAAGACAACTTCAAAACAAAAAGGGACAATAAACGGTGTAGACATAGAACTTCTATATGGAGAGGAAGTCCTACCAATATCAAGAAATAACAGACTGTTTTAAACTTAGGAATGTAAAGGTAAACGTCAGAGTAACCACAGAGAAAGTTAATAAACCTACTCACCAAAATAAAGAAGAAGAAAACCACAGACTCAGCAAACACGAAATCAACAACAATGAAGAAAATGAAAATACATAAACAAAAAGAACTCAGCACAGAAAAGTTAGTGGAACAAAGAAAATGTCAATACCACAACAAAAAGCATAACAAAATAAGAACAGTAAATTCATACCTATTAATAATCACACTGAATGTAAATGGTTTAAATGCACCAGTCAAGAGGCAGAGAGTGGCAGAATGGATTAAAAAACATACTTCATCAATATGTTGCCTACAAGAGATGCACCTTAGACACAAAGACATAAATATGTTAAAAATCAAAGAATGAAAAAAATATATCATGCAAACTGTAGCCAAAAAAGAGCAGGAGTGGCAATATTAATCTCTGATAAAATAGACTTTAAGTTAAAATCCATCATAAGAGACAAGGAGGGACATCATATAGTGATTAAAGGTACAAGCCACTAAGAAGACATAACCATAATAAATATCTACGCACCCAATGGTAGAGCTCCAAAATACATAAAACAAACTCTAAGAACATTGAAAAGATAAATTCACAGTTCCACAATAGTGGTAGGAGACTTTAACACATCACTTTTGATGAAAGACAGAACAAATAAAACTAAACAAAGATACAGAAGATCTAAATAACACAACTAAACAACTTGACCTAATAGACATATACAGAACATTCCACCCAACAGCAGCACAGTATATATTCTTCTTCAACATACATGGATCATTTTCCAGAATAGACCATATTTTAAACCACAAAGCAAGCCTCAATAATTAAAAAACATCAAAATAATACATAGCATCTTCTCTGACCTATAAAGCTAGAAATCAATAACAGGAAGAACAGGGGTAAAAAATCAAGTGCATGGAAACTGAATAGCACCTTATTGAAAAACTACCAGGTAATAGAAGAAATTAAAAATGAAATAAAAAATTTCCTAGAGTCAAATGAAAATGAAAACAACATACCAAAACCTGCAGGACACAGCAAAAGCAGTGCCCAGAGGAGCATTCATAGCAATAAAAGCATGCATCAAAAAGAGAGGGCCACCATGGGGAAGTTCTGCTCTTCCCTACAGGGTGGCTATGAGTCAGAATCGACTCAATGGCAATGGGTGTCAATACGAAAATATTAAAATTTTAATGTGGTAGTATTAGTATAAAAATAGTTTTGATCTCATGGATCCCCAGAAAGGGTACTGAGGATTCTCAAAAGTCTCCTGACCGTACTTGGAGAACTACTAGTATAATAAAGCAATAACGGTAATTCCATTTCCCTAACTAGATGAGTCAATATGAGCAATTTCATCCCTACTTCCAGACACAAGTCAACGTGAGCAAATGAAATAAGGAGGACACTTTTCTGGGCTTCTGGGAAATCATCCTCAATGGAAGTGAACACTGAGGTATGTGATCAAAAATGCTCCTGACACAGGGGCAGAGGTCTGGGGACTATGGTTTCAGGGAACATCTAGGTCAATTGGCATAACAAAATTTATTAAGAAAAGGTTCTGCATCCCACTTTGGTGAGTGGCATCTGGCATCTTAAAAAAGCTAGAGTGCCCGTCTAAGATGCATCAATTGGTCCCAACCCACCTGGAGCAAAGAAGAATGAAGAACACCAAAGGCACAAGGAAAATATTAGCCCAAGAGACAAAAGGGGCCACATAAACCAGAGACTCAATCAGCCTGAGACCAGAAGAACTAGATGGTGCCTGGCTACCACCAGTGACTGCCCTGACAGGGAACACAACAGAGAGTCCCTGATGGAGCAGGAGAAAATTGGGGTGCAGAACTCAAACTCACATAAAAAGACCAGACTTAATGGTCTGGCCAAGACTGGAGGAACCCCAGAAGACATGGCCCCCAGACTCTCTATTAACCCAGAACTAAAACCATTCCTGAAGCCAACTCTTCAGACAAAGAATAGACTGTACTGTAAGACATAAAATGATCCTTGTGAAGAGTGTGCTTCTTAGTTCAAGTAGATACAGAAGACTAAATGGGCAGATCCTGTCCAGAGGTGAGATGAGAAAGCAGAAAGGGATAGGAGCTGGTTGAATGGACATGGGAAATCCGGGGTGGAAAGGAAGAGCGTGCTGTCACATTATAGGGGTAGCAACTAAGGTCACATAACAATGTGTGTATAAAGGTTTGTATGAGAAACTAACTCGAGCTGTAAATTTTCACCTAAAGCACAATAAAAAAAAGTAAGGGAGGGGGAGAAAAAAGAGAGGGCCAAAATCAATAGCTTAACCCTACAACTCAAAAAAATAGAAAAAGAGAAGCAAAAGGAGCCAACAGTCACCACAAAAAGGAACTAACAAAGATTAGAGCAGAAATAAATGAAATAGAAAACAGAAAAAACAATAGAAAGAATCAACAAGACTAGAAGTTGGTTCTTTGAAAAGATCAATAAAATAGACAAATCACTGGCCAAATTGACAAAGGAAAACAATGAGAAGATGCAAATAACCAAAATAACAAATGAGATGGGTGACATTACAACAGAACCAACTGAGATAAAAAGGATCATAACAGAATACTATGAAAAACTGTACTCCAACAAATTTGAAAACCTAGAAGAAATGGACATATTTCTAGAAATACACTACTACCTAACTAATGCAAACTGAACTAGATAATTTAAACAGACCCATAACAAAAGAAGAAATTGAAAAGATTATTACCCCATCCCCCAAAAAATAAAACCCAGCCCAGATGACTTCACCAGAGAATTCTACCAAACATTCAGAGAAGAGTTGACACCAATCCTACTCAAACTATTCCAGAGCGTAGAAAAGGAAGGAATACTCCCAAATGCATTCTATGAAGCCAGCATAACCCTAATACCAAAGCCAGGCAAAGATACCACTAAAAAAGAAAATTATAGATCAATATCCTTCATGAATACAGATGCAAAAATTCTCAATAAAATCTGAGCCAACTGAAGTCAACAGCATATATATATTAAAAAAAAAATACACCATGACCAAGTGGGATTCATACCAGGTATGCAAGGCTGGTGTAACATTAGAAAATCAATCAATGTAATTCACCACATAAATTTTTTTAAAAAAAGAAAAGAATCACGTGATCATCCTGATACATACAGAGAAGGCATTTGATAAAATCCAACACCCATTCTTGATAAAAACTCTCAGCATGACAGGAATAGAAGGGAAATTCCTAAACATAATTAAAGGCATATATACAAAACCAATAGCCAACATTATTCTCAATGGAGAGAGGCTGAAAGCATTCCACTTGAGAACAGGAACTAGACAAGGATGCCCTTTATCACCACTTTTATTCCACACTGTATTAGAAGTTCTAGCTAGAGCAATAAAGTAAGATAGGGAAATAAAAGGCATCCAAATTGGTAAGGAAGAAATAAAACTATCACTGTTTGCAGATGACATGATTCTACACATAGAAAATCCCAGATACTCCATAAGAAAGCTACTGGAACTAATAGAAGGATTTAACAAAATAGTGAGTTACAAGATTAACATACAAAAATCAGTTGGATTCCTCTACACCAACCAAGAGAACTCCAAAAAATAAATCAGGAAAATGATACCATTTACAATAGCACCTCAAAAGATAAAACACTCGGGAATCCCTAACTAGGGATGTAAAAGACTTATACAAAGAAAACTACAAAACACTACTGCAAGAAACCAAAAGAGGGAGGCAGGACCAAGACAGCGGAGTAGTCAGATGCTTCCGGTGGACTCCCTTACAACAAAGACCTGAAAAAACAAGTGATTCAATTATATATGGCAGTCTTGGAGCCCTGAACACCAAAGGCAGAGTTGAGTAACCGGACTGAGTGGCAGGGGGAGGGAGAGACGATTCGGAAGCAGAGAGGAGTTGCCAGACCTGATTCGGCAAGAGCCTGAGCCCTCAGGCCTGATCAGCTCGGGGGTGAGCGGTGTGGCAAGCATCGGTGCTTGGAAGGCGTATTCCACACCGAGAGAGACCCAGCCGCTGAGAGTCTACTTGGCCACGCAGAACCAGTGAGAAACAGCCCTCGACGAAAGGTAAGTACTTGTGCAGGGCTTACTGCGTGGATCAAAAACACCCCCCTTAGAGAAAAATCTCTCTCCCATTTACCTCCCTGCTCCCTGCTCTGCCCTGGGTTCTGGACCGGCTTCAGCAATTGCTGAGTCCCCTGCTGGAAGTAGGATCCGTCACAAGCCCGGAGCCATTCTCCCTGCCTTGGAGAGTGAACAAATTAACAAACGGGAAAAAATAAACTGCCGGCTCCCCTAAGCCAGCAACCCAGGGTAGGCACAGCTCCTTTGCCTAGGAACAGGCAAAAGGGATCTACGGACTTTGAGTGCCTTTCCCCTTGCATAAACTTGTGTGGGCCCATCTCAACAGCGTAGGCCCTCATTACCACAGTACAACGAAGTATATACTGAAACTCTAACTTCAACTGTTTCAGCTGTAAAGTGGCAGGTTCTTAACATTTGACAATGCTCTGCCCATTAAGCAGGGTCTTCACCTATCCACATCAGGGGCCTGAGGACTGGTGGCTCCACCCACACCACCTAGCCACCTGCAATAGGGGCCCATGAATAAGAGATGCCCCCCAGTCCTTAAAGCCAACAGCATTAGCTGCTCAGAGTCCAGCTGCAAAACCCACCCACCTATGTGCTCTAGGGAACAGGGACATGCCTTCTTCCTGGACACTCGGGGGTGTATGAGCCCCCCGCCTTGCTCAGAGTGTGTCTCCTCCTGCAGCCAGATGCCTGTGCCTACATCAATCACCCATGTCTGTCTAGGACTGTAAGTGAGAGCCTACACCACACTCTTGGT
>NW_004443984.1:6208670-6209737 GCF_000243295.1 Trichechus manatus latirostris
GAAGGTAAAGCACTTGAAACCAACTTATTTAAGGAAAAATCAGATAAAAGGATTTAAAAACATGAAGAAACCCTAAGAATTATGTGGGACTCTATCAAGAGGAATAACCTACGAGTGATTGGAGTACCAGAATGGGGGGGGATAACAGAAACTACAGAGAGAATCATTGAAGATTTGTTGGCAGAAAACTTCCCTGATATCGTGAAAGATGACAAGATATCTATCCAAGATGCTTATCGAACCCCACGTAAGGTATATCCCAAAAGAAAGTCACCAAGACATATTATAATCAAACTTGGCAAAACCGAAGATAAAGAGAGAATTTTAAGAGCAGCTAAGGATAAACGAAGTCATCTACAAAGGACAGTCAATAAGAATAAGCCTGGACTACTCAGCAGGAACCATGCAGGCAAAAAGGCAATGGGATGACATACATAAAAAGCCTTGAAGGAAAAAAACTGCCAGCCAAGAATTATATATCCAGCAAAACTGTCTCTCAAATATGATGGTGAAATTAGGGCATTTCCAGATAAACACAAGTTTAAGGAATTTGCAAAAACCAAACCAAATTTACAAGAAATACTAAAGGGAGTCCTCTGGTTATAAAATCAATAACATCAAATAACAACTCAAGACTAGAACACAGGACAGAGCAACCAGATGTCAACCCAGATAGGGAAGTCACAAAAGTAAATTAAGGCTAAAACACTGAAAATAGGGAAACAGATGTCAATATGTAAACAATGACAACATTAAAAGAAAAAAGAGGGACTTAAAAAAATATAGACATAGATTTTTTCATATGAAGAGTGTCTTAGGCTGGGTTCTCTAGAGAAGCAAAACCAGTAAAGTGTATAAATATATGTATATAGAGAGATTATATCAAGGAAACAGCTCATGCGATTGTAGAGGCTAGAACGTCCCAAGTCCATGGATCAGGGTAGAGGCCTCTTCCAAGTCACACAGCTGCAGAAGCTGGCAAGCCCAAGATCACAAGGTCAGAGAGCAGGGCTCCCACTCACAGGCTGTGCAGATCGACGAATCCCAGGTTCGGCAGATAAGCTGAC
>NW_004443984.1:6218443-6244961 GCF_000243295.1 Trichechus manatus latirostris
GCAGAACTCAAATTCTAGTAAGAAGACCAGACTTAGTGGTCTGACTGAGACTGGAGGAACCCCGGAAAGGATGGCCCCTGGATTCTCTATCAGCCCAGAAGTAAAACAATTTCCGAGACCAACTCTTCAGACAGGGATTGGACTGGACTGTGTGACATAAAGTGATACTCGTGAGGAGTATGCCTCTAAGCTCAAGTAGATACAAGAGACTAAACGGGCAGCTTCTGTCCGGAGGTGAGTGGGGGAGGCAGAGAGGGTTAAGAGTTGGTTGAATGGACATGGGGAATCAGCGGTGGAAAGGGAGAGTGTGATGTCACAGTATGGGGAGAGCAATTAGAGTCATATAACAATGTATGTATAAATTTTTGTATGGTAAAAAATAGAAAAAGAAACAAAAAGAGACCTGCATAAATGGAAAAACATACCATGCTAATGGATAGGAAGACTTAACATTGTGAAATGACAATACTATCCAAAGCGATCTGCAGATGTAATGCAATCCCAATCCAAATTTCAGCAACATTCTTTAATGAGATAGAAAAACTAATCACCAACTCTATGTGGAAAGGAAAGAGGCCCCGGATAAGTAAGGCATTACTGAAGAAGAAGAACAAAGTAGGAGGCCTCACACTCCCTGATCTCAGAACCTACTATACAGCCACGGTAGTCAAAACAGCCTGGTACTGATACAATAATAGACACATAGACCAATGGAACAAAATTGAGAACCCAGAAATAAATCCATCCACCTATGGACAGTTAATCTTGACAAAGGGTCAAAATCCATTAAATGGGGAAGAGATAGTCTCTTTAACAAATGGTGTTGGCAAAACTGGATATCCATTTGCAGAAAAATGAAACAGGATCCATACCTCACACCATACACAAAAACTACCTCAAGATGGATCAAAGACCTAAATGTAAAACCTAAAACCATAAAGATCATGGAAGAAAAACAGGGACAAATGTAGGAGCCCTAATTTATGGCATAAATAGACTATCAAACAGAACTAAAAAAGTACAAACATCAGAAGATAAACTAGGTGACTGGGACCTCCTGAAAATCAAATTCTTATCCTCATCAAAAGACTTTTCCAAAACAGCAAAAAGAGAACCTACAGACTGGGAAAAATTTTTTGGCTATGACATGTCTGACAAGGGTCTAATCTCTAAAATTTATAGAAAATTCTGACAACTCAAAAACAAAAAGACAAATAACCCAATTAAAAAATGGGCAAAGGACATGAATAGACACTTCACCAAAGAAGGCATCCAGGCAGCCAACAAATGCATGAAGAAATGCTCGAGATCATTAGCCATTGCAGAGATGCAAATCAAAACTACAATGAGATACCATCTCACACTGGTAATAAGTGCATTGATCAAAAAAACAGAAAACGACAAATGCTGAAGAGGCTGTGGGGAGATTGGAACTCTCATACACTGCTGGTGGGAATGTAAAATGGTACAACCACTATGGAAAATGATATGGCGCTTCCTCAAAAAGCGAGAAATAGAGCCTTGCCGCTGCCGCCGCCCAGTGACTGCTGAACCCCCATCTGTCCGCCGCCACGCACTCCGGACACAGAACATCCAGTCATGGATAAAAATGAGCTGGTGCAAAAGGCCAAACTGGCCGAGCAGGCTGAACGATATGATGACATGGCAGCCTGCATGAAGTCTGTAACTGAGCAAGGAGCCAAATTATCCAATGAGGAGAGGAATCTTCTCTCAGTTGCTTATAAAAATGTTGTAGGAGCCTGTAGGTCATCTTGGAGGGTGCTGAGAAAAAACAGCAGATGGCTCGAGAATACAGAGAGAAGATTGAGACCTACCTAAGAGATATCTACAATGATGTACTGTCTCTTTTGGAAAAGTTCTTGATCCCCAGTGCTTCACAAGTAGAGAGCAAAGTCTTCTACTTGAAAATGAAAGGAGAGTACTACCATTACTTGGCTGAGGTTGCTGCTGGTGATGACAAGAAAGAGACTGTGGATCAGTCATAACAAGCATACCAAGAAGCTTTTGAGATCAGCAAAAAGGAAATGCAACCAACGCATCCTATCAGATTGTGTCTGGCCTTAACTTCTCTGTGTTCTATTATGAGATTCTGAACTCCCCGGAGAAAGCCTGCTCTCTTGCAAAGACAACCTTTGATGAAGCCATTGTTGAACCTGATACATTAAGTGAAGAGTCATACAAAGACAGCACGCTAATAATGCAGTTACTGAGAGACAACTTGACATTATGGACATTGGATACCCAAGGAGACAAAGCTGAAGCAGGAGAAGGAGGGGAAAATTGACCAGCCTTCCCACTTTTGTCTGCTTCATTCTAAAATTGACACAGTAGACCATTTGTCATCCATGCTGTCCCACAAATAGTTTTTTGTTTACGATTTATGACAGGTTTATGTCACTTCTATTTGAATTTCTGTATTTCCCATGTGGTTTTTATGTTTAATATTAGGGGAGTAGAGCCAGTTAACACAGTGAGTTACCTGTTTTCATCTTGAGATGTTCAATATGGGGATGTGGAATTTTTATACAAGTTATAAACGTTTGGCATAGTACTTTTGGTACATTGTGGCTTCACAAGGGCCAGTGTTAAAACTGCTTCCATTTCTAAGCAAAGAAAACTGCCTATATATTGGTTTGTCCTGGTGGGGAATAAAGGGATAGTTGGTTCCAGTCACATGTGTAGTTATTGTGGGTACTTTAAGGTTTGGAGCACTTACAAGGCTGTGGTAGAAATAGATATCCCATGGATAGTACATGTTGAACCATGTGTATCTATGGAATACACAATTTCAATGTGCACACCTTTGACTACAGCTGCGGAAGTGTTCCGTTAGACAAAGTTGTGACCCAATTTACTCTGGAGAAGGGCAGAAATGGTTCACATTCTGTTATTTGTAAAGTTACCTGCTGTTTGCTTTCATTATTTTTGCTACACTCATTTTATTTGTATTTAAATGTTTTAGGCAACCTAAGAACAAATGTACAAGTAAAGTAAAAATGAATTGCTTGATATTCATTATATCATGTATATCAAGCACAGCAGTAAAACCAAAAACCCATGTATTTAACTTTTTTTAGGATTTTTGCTTTTGTGATTTTTTTTTTTTTATTCTTCCTTAACAAGCATGCGCTGTAAAAATCATTAACAGGGAAATAACTTGAGATGATGGCTAGCTTTGTATAATGTCTTAGGAAATTTTCATGAACAATCCAAGCATAATTGTTAAGAACATGTATTAAGTTGATGTAAGTGGAATAAAAGTTTTATGAATGGACTTTTCAGTTACTTTCTCTACAGGTTTTCATGTAAATCAGTTTTTTGGTTCTGAAACTTTTCTAAAGGAAATTGTACATCTTTGGAAATTGATTACTTTATTCCTTCTTGGCAGCTAATGGGCTTTTACCAAGTTTAAATACAAAGTTTATCATAATGACAAAAATACTACTAATTTAACTACTACTGTTGCCAACCATGACCCATTCTTTCCTCTTCCCCATCTCAAAAAAATTAGTTTCCATTTTTGGAGGGAGATTGAAGAGAAAAAAGTAATGTGTTCCATTTAAATTTTTGGTATATGGCATTTTGTAACTTAGGAAGCCACCATGTTCTTGGCTTATTTTGACATTGGGTAGCATTAACTGTAAGTTTTGTGCTTCCAAATCACTTTTGGTTTTTAAAAATTTCTTTATATTCTTATAGCCTGCTTTCCATTTTGATCCTTTTATTCTATTTGCCAGGTATACAGGATTACCTTCCTTTTTTAGCCTTCTTCTGTCTTGTCACCAACCATTTCTACTTGGTGGCCGCGTACTTGGAAAAAGGCTGCATGATCTTTCTGGCGCCACTCAATGTCTAAGAGACTCTGCTTCCTTTGCTTGCATCCTACAAACTACTTCCCTCATCCTATTTACTGCAGCAAATCTCCTTAGTTGATGAGATTGTGTTTATCTCCTTGTAAGCCCTACCTATCCTGAATGGTCTGTCATTGTCTGCCTTTAAATCCTTTCTCTTCCTCTATTCTCTAAACAATGATGGGGCTAAGTTACACCCAAAGCTCACCCTGCAGAATATTTCCTCAGTACCTTGCAGAAAACACCAAACAAAAATGTCATTTTAAAAGAGGTGTATTTTTTTTTTTCTTTTAGAATGTAAGCTCCTCAAGAGCAGGGACAATGTTTTCTGTATGTTCTGTTGTGCCTAGTACACTATAAATGCTCAATAAATATTGATGATGGGAGGCAGTGAGTCTTGATAAGGGTGAGAAACTGAAATTCTGAATACTGTTTTGTTACTTGTTCCATTATGACCTCAGATTAAACTGGGAAGTATTGGCCCTTTTGGACAATTGTCCCAAATATTATCTTGAAATAAAAGTGCAATGGAGGCCTTGGGGTCTTTGTTTCAAGCAGAAAAGATCTCTTATGCATTTGGGACAACATCATAATAATGCATCTTCATTCATAGCTCTTTTTACCTTGCCTATTAATTTCTCCTGACCTCAGGCCAAGAAGGCGAAATAATTTGATAGCTAAGGAAAATTAAGCTAGACTGGAGAGATGGATCTCATTCAATTAAATTGTAAATAAAATCTGAAACGTCAAAAAAAAAAAAAAAAAAAAAAGCGAGAAATAGAAATACCATATGATCCAGCAATCTCACTCCTAGGAATATATCCTAGAGAAATAAAAGCCATGACACAAATAGACATATGCACACCCATGTTCACTGCAGCATTATTTACAATAGCAAGAAGATGGAAACAGCCTAAATGTCTGTGAATGGATAAACAAACTGTGGTACATACACACAATGGAACACTATGCAACATTAAAGAATAATGACAAATCTGCCAAACATCTCACAACAGGGATGAGCCTGGAGGACATTATGCTGAGTGAAATTAGTCAATCACAAAAGGACAAATATTGTGTGAGACCACTATGGTAAAAAGTCAAGAAAAGGTTTTCACGCAGACAGGAACATTCTTTGATGGTTACCAGGGATGGTGACGGGGGTGGGGGGAGGGAAATTCACTAACTAGATGCTAGACATGTACTAACTTTGGAGAAGGGGGAGATAATACAAATGTGGGGGAAGTCAGTACAACATAATCAAGATAAAGGAAGACACTGAAAGATATGCAAGAGTAAAAGGCAACAACGGTAAATACTGATACATATACAATCCTACAACAACAGTAATAAAAACAATAACATATGAGTGGATACACAGGTAGATATGTAAGCTGAATAGGGTGGGAAGGCATAGGGAAGTACACCCATGTACATATATACGTGTACGTGCTTCAAATATACCCATGTATGCAATAGTGTGCACAAGGGACACAGTCATGACAACTTTTAGCCATAACCATATACCTCCTGGGTTTGAGATACTGGGCTTGAGGGCTAGGGACCATAGTCTCAGGGGGCATCAGGTCAATTGGCATATCATAATCTGTAGAGACAATGTTCTATATCCTACCTGGTAAGCAGTGACTGGGATCTTAAAAGCTTGTGAGCAGCCATCTAAGATACAATAATTGGTCTCTTCCGGTCCAGAGCAAAGAAGAGTGAGGAAAACCAAAGACTCAAGGAGACAATTAGTCCGAAGGACTAAAGGCCCACATGAACCACGGCCTCCACTAGCCTGAGACCAGAAGAACTAGATGGTGCCCAGCTACCACTACCGACCGCTCTGAACTGGACCACAATGGTAGGTCATGGACAGAGTGGGAGAGAAATGTAGAACAAAATTCAAACTCATAAATAAGACCAGACTTAGCCATACAACAGACAGGCCTATAAAATGAACAAAAACACCAGTGAGGAATGTACACCTCAGAACAATCAACTATATGAGACTTAAAGGGCAGTATTTGCCCAAAAGCAAAGTTCAAAAGGAAGGTAGCAGCAGGAAAGCTGGGCGAATGGATGCGGGGAATCCAAGGAGGAAGAGGGGAGAGTACTGACATTCAGGGGTTTGCAACCAATGTCACAAAACAAGCTGTAGTATACATTGTTGATTGGGAAACTAATTTGCTCTGTAAACTTTCACCTAAACCACAATAAAATGTTCAAAAACAAAGGAGTCCTTGGGCACAATGGTTAAGCACTTGGCTGCTAAGGATGACGGTTCAAACCCACCAGCAGCTTAGCAGGAATAAAGACCTGTCAATCTGTTCCTGTAAAGATTACCGCCTGGAAAATCCTATGGGGCAGTTCTACTCTGTCCTTTGGGGTCACTATGAGTTGGAATTAACTCGACAGCACACAACAACAATGTAAAATTCAAATACCAGCAGGGTCACCCATGGTGGACAGGTTTCAGCTGAGCTTCCAGACGAAGACAGACTAGGAAGAAGGACTTGGTGGTCTACTTATGAAAAAAACTAGCCAGTGAAAACCTTATGAATAGCAACAGAACATTGTCTGATATAGTGCTGGAAGATGAGCCGCTCAGGTTGAAAGGCACTCAAAATATGACTGGAGAAGAGCCGCCTCCTCAAAGTAGAGTCGACTTTAATGCCGTGGATGGAGTCAAACTTTTCAGACCTTCATTTGCTGATGTTGCAAGACTCTATGAGGCTAGAAGTCCAAATTCAGGGCGCCAGCTCCAGGGGAAGGCTTTCTGTCTGTGTCGGCTCTGAGGGAAGGTCCTTGTCATCAATCTTCCCTGGTCAAGGAGCTTCTCAGCACGGGATCCCGGGTCCAAATGACACTCTATTCTCCTGGCTCTTGTTTCTTGGTGGTATGAGGTCCCCCTGTCTCTCTGCTCGCTTCTCTCTTTTATATCTCAAAAGAGGTTGATTTAAGACACAACCTAATCTTGTAGATTGAGCCCTGCCTCATTAAACAAATAATTTCTTTTATAAGGATTAGCACAAACCTGGTTCCTATGAGGCAGAGGTTAAAGATGTCCCAAATGTCCAATTTTTCCAAGCTGCTGTACCGCTTCATCATCTCCAACATCAACTATTCCCTCTTCCCTCAGTACTCTCCCTCCTGTCTTTGGGTTCACTAATTCTCTGCAACGTCTCACAGAACTCACTAACCATATAAAGGAAATGACTCATTCAGTTGTGGATGCTGGCAAGTCCCAAATACGTGGGTCAGGCGTAGACGTCTCCCTGGCCCGCAATCTCTGCCCAAAGGCACTCAGCTTTCTCGCTCTGTCAGCTGGGAAGCCCTCTGTGCCGTCTCCTACAGGTCTGTGCTGCAGGTCTCTCCTTTGATGGTGGTGGGCTCTCTCTGTTCTGGAATCGGCTCTCTTTTAAGGCAAAACTGACCGATCCCCTTGGTGGGCCACAATCATCTTATTTGCACAGCCCCACCCAATCATCTGGGTGGGAGTCACAAGACCATGACTAGAAAGGCCACACACAAAAGTAATTCATCGCACCACATTCATTAGTATCGTAGAAGTAGGATTTACAACATACAGCAAAATCACATCAAATGACAAAATGGTGGACAATCACACAATACTGGGAATCATGGCCTAGCCTAGTTAACACACATTTTGGGGGGATACAATTCAATCCATAACACTTACCAGGCATGATGTCCTTCTCCAGGAACTGGTCCCCCCGATAATGTGTCCAAAGTACGTGAGACAAAGTCTCACCATCATCACTTCCAAGGAGCACTCTGGCTGTACTTCCTCCAAGACAGATTTGTTCATTCTTCTGGCGGTCCATGGTATGCTCAATATTCTTCACTAACACCATAATTCAAAGGCATCAATTCTTCTTTGGTCTTCCTTATCCATTGTCCAGCTTTTGCATGTATATGAGGCGAGTGAAAGTATCATGGCTTAGGTCAGGTGCACCTTAGTCCTCAAAGTGACATCTTTGCTTTTCAACACTTTAAAGAGGTCTTTTGCAGCAGATTTGCCAATGCAAAATAATGTCCTCAACTGGTAATATTTTAGCATATATTGTTCCAGTTTTTTTTTCTATGCAAACTATATAATCCTCTAAATAGCCTCAGGGGGTAAGATATTAGAACATTTTAAGACAGGGAAATTCAGGCTTAGAGAAGCAAGCAGTTAACACAATGGCACACAGCTGGTCAACAGTAGAACCAAGATTGGGATTCAGGTCTGTCTGACTCCAAACTCAATGTTCTTCACCACAGCTCTTCTCTGATTTTTTACCTGGAGGAATCTTTTCCAGAGGATCTCAGCTCCAGAACTAAACCTAAGTAGATTTCTATCCTGAACCCCATCCCTCACCTGCTTCCTCACCCACCTGAGGATCCTGGTTCCCAGGATGAGGGCATTGGTGGTTCAGTGGTAGAATTCTTGCCCTTCTTGCAGAGATGTGGGTTAGATTCCTGGCCAATGCACCTCATGTGCAGCCATAACCCGTCTGTCAGTGGAGGCTTTTGTGTTGCTATGACGCTGCATAGGTTTCAGCAGAGCTTCCAGACTAAGACGGATAGGAAGAAAGGCCTGGTGATCTACTTCCAAAAATCAGCTGATGAAAACCCTATGGATCACTATAAACTTGCCAACAGCCTAAGACTGACAGGAAGAAAGGCCTGCTGATCTTCCAAAAATCAGTCACTATAAGCTTGCCAATAGCCTGGCAAGGGGATGGAGTAGGACCAGGCAGCATTTTGTTCTGTTGTGCATGGGATCCCAGTGAGGGCCAACTCCACGGCTGCTAACAACAACACTAGCAAAGGCTAGTGGATAGGAAGGAGTGGGAGTCTCTAGCCTGGTGGGGATGGCAAGTGGGATTAAAGGGTGAACGTAACCAACTGAGCCCAGGATGAGTGAAGGTGTGAGTAACGGCTGGTAGAGGGGAGCGTGTTGCTGAGTGCCTATCAGGTGTATGCGCTATGCTAGGTTCTTTCCAGATGGAGCCCTGGTGGTGCAATGATTAAGTGCTCGGCTGCTAACTGAAAGGTTGGTGGTTTGAATCTGCTAAGTGGCTCGGTGGGAGAAAGGACCTGGTGATCTGCTACAGCCTAGATAACTGTATGGAGCAGTTCTACTGGGTCACATAGTATCACTATTAGTCAAAAATCCACTTGACAGCACCTAATGACAACAGTGAGCCCTGGCGGCTCAGTGGTTAAGAGCTCGGCCGCTAACCAAAAGGTCGGCAGTTTGAATCCAGCAGCCGCTCCGTGGAAACCCTTTGGGGCAGTTCTACTCTGTCCTATAGGGTCGCTATGAGTTGGAATCGACTGCACGGCAATGGGTTTAACAACCGGTTCTTTCCTGGCAACATCAAAACCAAATAGGGATCAGGCTTCCCATTTTACAGATGTGGAAACTGAGGTTCCGAGAAGAAAAGTAATTTTCCCAAAGTCATACAGCTTGCGAGCAGATTGACGCCCCTCACTCCCTGGAGATGGGGCACGTGGCTGGGGACACAGCACAGGAGCAGGTGGGCGGCCCTGGCCTCGTGCAGAGACAACCTAGGCTGAGAAACGGTGTGTGGAGCAAGGTAGCGGTGGGGATTGGAGTAGAGTGAGGCAAGGAGACTGGAGAGACTAGGTGAGAGATGGAGGCCGAGGGTGTCCCCGACAGAGGGGCGGGGCCATGGGGGACTGGGAATGAGTCGGTAGGGAAGGAGGAGGAGAGGGTGGGATCGTGAGGAAGGGGCACTGAAGAGGGGAGCGAGGTTGGGGCGTCGAGGGGCCGGGGAAGAGAAGATGACTCGGGAGGTCAGGAGCAGGAATAAAATGGGGCGGAGCTGTGGAGGAGCTTTGATGGAGGCAGGGGCGGGTCAGGAGCAAGAGGCGGGGCTTGGAGGCGGCTAGGACGCGGAGGCGGGGCCGAGGAGTTGGGAGAGAGGCTAGGGGCGGGGCATTAAGGGGCGGGGTGCCCTGGGGGCGGGGCCTAGGAGCCCTGCGTGAGGCCGGGGGCGGGGCTATCCAGTCTAAAGTGAGGAGAGAGCCAGGAAGGCTGGGGGCGGGACCGAAGCTCAGGCGGGGCGGGGAAGCTCAGAGGATTCCTGGACGGGAGCGGACGTGGCTGTGCGGGGCTAAGGCAGTTGGGGGCGGGGCGGCGCGGAGGGGAGGGGCGTGGGGAGGCCTGGACTGCGCCCTCGGCAGGCGGTGAGGTTGCTCCGCGCTGAGCAGCGCAGCGCTCCTAGCGCCCCGTTCCCGCAGCCCCGGCATCCCCGCCCCGCGCCCGCCATGCCGGAGCAGCTCAGCGTCGCCGAGTTCCTGGCCGTCACCGCGGAGGACCTCAGCTCTCCGGCCGGGGCCGTGGCCTTCGCCGCTAAGATGCCCCGGTGCCGGGGGGCGGTGCTGGCGCGGGAGGAGGTGAGGGGACCAGGGCGGGAGCGGTCGGGGTCCGGGCAGGGCCTGGCCTTGACCTTCACAAGCATGACTGGAACTGCGATAGCCCTTAACATGCGCCCCAGAAACCTGCCTCCTAGGTCTGCGAGAACTGAGCGCATCTCAAACGTTTGCGTCCTCACCGTCGAGGCCAGGGGAGGGCCCTAGGGGCCGTTAGTGGGTGTCTCGAGCGCACCTCGATGACAGACTTCAAAGGTTGGGGGACATACCCCAAACGCTTTTGGTGACCAGTCCCGTCGCAAGAGTGTTTGCTCCGGGCCTTACTGCATCGGCTTGTGTTTTCGTCTTTGGAGCCCCACAAGTTTGCTCCCCAAGTCACTCCCCTTCTGAGAAGCAGGCCTTCCCTGCCTCTGTGCTGAACTTACTTATCCCAGGCTGCAGGGAGCCCCCTCTCCCTTGTCTTTGAGATTTGGCCAGTGTTTGTGGAATGAATGTGAATGGGAAGGCGCCAGGAGCCGGGGTTCACCTTGGCCAGGCTGTTGGCAAGTTTATAGTGTTCTCTCTCCTCCCCTTTCCTCTTTGTCTTTCGAGCAAAGCGTCCCAGGCCCTTTCTTCGCCCTTGTAGAGTGCCCCACCCCATTCTCAGGCTCATTGGAGCTCATTCCTCTTTTTCCGACCTGCTGCAGCTTTCTTTGGCTCCTCTGCTTGGAATATTCTAGGGTAGACACCCTGCGGCTTTGTGCCAGTGGAGAGTAACATGTTTTTGCAGCTCCCTTTTGGAGGATGCCCTGAATTTTGGGTGACATTTTGGACCTCAGCTCTTGTCTTCCATCCTTTACCATTAGTGTACTGGGTACCTACTGTGTGTGGCAGATACAGGGCTTAGTAGGACTTTTGATAATACACTGGGCCAATGTCTTGGGAAACCTCTCCTCTTCTTGCCTGGCTGGCTGAACCTCCATCTCCCAGTCTGTTTGTATTGCTTGGTAAGGGTAACAGAGGACTGTGGAAAGAGCATCAGCTTTGGGGAAGCAGACCTGTGTTCAAATTCTGACTCTGCAATTTACCAGCTGTGTGAGCTTGGGCATGTGACCCAATCTGTTTGAGTCCTACTTTTGACATCTGTAAAATGGGGATAATAATGTTTACCTCACGGGGCTATGGTATTTCATGAGGCAGTGTGTGTAAAGCATGTTGTTGTTGTTGCCACAGAGTTGATGCCAAGTCATGGTGATCCCATGTGTGTCAGAGTAGAACTTTGCTCCATAGGGTTTTTCAATGGCTGATTTTTTGAAAGTAGATTGCCAGGCTTTTCTTTTGAGGCGCTCAGGGTGGACCCTGGGTGAATTTGCATACATCTTGATAAATGGAATGATTATCATCAGGTTAATTGATGGACTTCTTTAGACAGTAACTGGGTCTCTTTCATTCTCATTTCTCTTTGGAACCTGGCCTAGTGCTTTGCACATAGTAGGCATATGTGTTTTAATTAAAATAAGAAACAACAACAACAAAAAAAAAGCAGCGGCCGGTAACCTTTGGCTTCCTTCCTTGAGCAGAACCAGTAGCCTGGATCCCTACTGCACATGAATTTGGATTATATTTTACTCGGAGGCTCACAGGGAAACTTATTGCTGCACAGCCTCCTCCTGGGGGGAGCTTCCTCAGGTGTATCTTCATAGCCTTGCATTTCACCACCTGGAAGAGTTCAGTGCCTTCTGGGATTTCACAGTTCACCCTCCTCTCCAGGTCATTCATTAGAATGTTTAGTCAAAGAGGAGCGGGAGGAGGGGGCTGCACAATGAATCCTTCCCCATGGACAGAAATGCCCATTTATGCCCGTGCATCTGGCCCTGCCTGGCTTTCTGTGTTTGTGTAAGCACTTGTGTGTGTCGGGGGAGGGGGCCTCAGAATGGGTCTGGAGGCTGCAGCAGGCTCTAGTCAAGGCTCAGCTTTGCCCCAGTTCATACTAGACAAAACCAAGCCTCCTTTGCCTTCGGTGCCTGCGAGTGTTCATTTTTGCAATAGAAGGTCTTGTGGCACCTAAATGAAACTTTTCTCTTCAGCATTTCTGTGCCCAAAAAGTTAGAATCTGACCTTTGGAATGGACTTTCCTGAGGTTTCCGGTTTGGTTTTGCGTTTGTGTTCATATTTACATGTAGTTTGATGCTGGCATTTTTCCCCCCAGTTCTGGGTATGACTTACCCACCCCCCAACCCTCCCCCCCCCAAGACTTGAAGCTCCAGTTGGCTGAATCAAAGCACAACTGAATTTTCAAATCAAATCTTCCAGTCCCGGCTGGTTTCCTGGGAGTAACTAGGGACTCTGGCATGGGACTTGCAGCCCCTTTTTGCAGTCCTGCTGGGAAGGACCCTGGGCAGATCACAGAAGACTAGAATGTCAGGGCTGAGGGAGACTTTAAGATAGAGATAACTAGGAACTCTCTCACTTAAGATGAGCAAGTTGATGTCCAGAGAGGGCAAGAGACTTGTCCAAGCTCACACAGCTGGATAGGGGAAGAACTGGCATTTCTACCCAGGTCTTCTAACCCCTGGTACTTTTCTCTTTCCTGCTAAAGTCCATCTGCCTGTCCTCCCTATGTAACTTCTCCTTGCCTCAGTTATTTCATCTGTAAAATAGGACTAATAATCCCTCCCTGATTACCTCACTGCATTGTTACAGTTGTTTGTTTTTAACTGTGAAACACTACACATGTAAGGGAGTATTAGGATAATTATTCCAGCAACCAGCCTCTTCCAGTCCTGGGTCCCTTTATATCCATCATCTCATTGTTATTCTTAATAACACAGGTAAAACCAGGCCCAGAGAGGTTAAAGCAGTTGTCCTGTATCACACAGCTGGTCTGTCTGACTCCAAGGCCTGTGCTCTGTCCAGTTCTGTGCTAGACACCAAGGACATAAAGATGCTGCTCTGATTTGCTGGCTGGTTAGGACGATAAAGCCTCTCTTAGGAAGAGAAGTAGGAACCCCAGGAGTCTGTCCCAAGTGCCCAGTGACAGGTATAGTCAGTTCTGAAAGAGGCCAATGGAGAGAGGGAGAGAGCAGTGAGGACTGCTATAGTCAGGGAGAGCTTCCTGGAAGAGGTGAGACTTATAGCTGGGCCTTCAAGGTTGGAAGAACTTCATTAAGTAGAGAGGAAAAGTGAGTGAACTCACTGACTAATGGGAAGAGCCTGGGAGAAAAACCAATTTTGGCCCCAAGAAAAGAGGGACTTGGTGTACCCTCCCCTTTACCCCATTGAATGAGGGACTGGCTTAGTGGCAGGAGAAGGTTGGCTGCCTGATCCTGCTCTTCCCTAGATTATTGGATGCTCCACTGAGTAATTTCTTCCCATTTTCTACATTAATAAGTAGAGACTTAAGAGAATGGTTCATTTCTGTGTGCATCATGCCATATAGATTCTTTGTACAAATTAACTCATTTTATCTTTACAGCGACTCTATGAAGAAAGTAATATTATCACCATTCTAGAGGTGAGAAGACTGAGGCTCAGAGAGGTTAATACCTTGCCCAACATCAGACAGCTAGTAAAGAGGGAAGCTGGGATTAGGTTAATCCAACAAATATCGGGAATTGCTCTGTGCCAGGCACTGGGTAGAAACACTGCTGAGGAGCACAGATGCAGTCTCTGCCCCTTGGGGCTTGCAGTCGTCTCAGGGAAGACAGACAGGAAACAGGTAAACAAGCAAATAAGTCAGTAACTGCACATTGTGTTAAGTGGCATAAAGGCTCATCCTCTTCATGAAACATTCCGCGAGGTTTAGTCCTGGGCCCTCGTCCCTTTACGTGCTAGCCTTTCTCCCTGGGCAGTCTCATCCACACCCTTGGCTTCAGTTACCTCCCATCTCTGGATGACTCACGCACTTATACCTCCTGCTTAGTCCCGTATATCCAACTCCTCCCATGACAGTGTCACTTAGATGTCTCAGTGTGTTCAAAACTATACTCAAGAACTTTCCCTCCAGGCTGGCCCTTTCAGTGATCCCTTCTCAGTGAGTGGTATCTCCCTGTATTCTGTTACACAAGCCAGAAGCCTCACATCTCCACATACACACTTCATCACTGTCTTGGTCATCTAGTGCTGCTATAACAGAAATAGCACAAGTGGATGGCTTTAGCAAAGAAAAATTTATTTTCTCACATTCTAGTAGGCTAGAAGTCCAAATTCAGGGCATCAGCTCCAGGGGAAGGCTTTCTCTCTCTTTCGGCTCTGGAGGAAGATCCTTCTCATCAATCCTCCCCTGGACTAGGAGCTTCTCCGGGCAGGAACCCCAGGTCCAACAGACGCACTCTGCTCCTGGTGTTGCTTTCTTGGTAGTATGAGGTCCCCCATCTCTGCTCACTTCTCTCTTTTATATCCGAAAAGAGACTGCTCAAGACACAATCCAATACCGTAGATTGAGTCCTGCCTCATCAACACAACTGCCACCCATCTCCCCTCATTAACATCATAGAGGCAGGATTTACAACACATAGGAAAATCACATCAGATGACAAAATGGTGGACAATCACACAATACCGGGAATCATGACACAGCCAAATTGGTACACACAAGTCAATCCATGACATTCACCAAGGTCTCTGCAGTCTACCCACTTCAGTACATCTCTCTCCTAGTCCAAGCCACCATATCTGTCCCCTGGAATAGGCAGTGGCCTCCTAACTGATCTCTCTGCTTTTATTTGAGCTCAGTTCTTCCTAATAGCACTGTATCTCCCTCCTTTGCAACACACATCATAGATAAATTTTACATTTATTTGTATAATTAATTTATTAAAATCAATCTCACTAGATTTTGAACTCCGTGAGAATAGAATCTAATCTTACCATTATATCTCTAGTGTTTACCATAGCACCTGGCCCATGGTAGGTGCTCAGAAAATACTCGTTGAATAACAGAAGAATAAAAGAGGAAAACAAAAAAAAGGAGCATTAATAGGGAGTATTGGTGTGAGGACACTCTTAGATGGAGGGAACAGCTTAGGCAAAGGCCCTGTGATGGTAAAAGGAGGCCAAAGCAGCAGAAGCATGGTGGTAGACAAATGGAAGAGCCACACCAGATGAGTTTGGGAAGGTAGGCAGGGGCTAGATCGTATTCAGGTCCTGGTAGCAATAGATAATTTAGAAAGATTATATCAGCTGCTTTGTGGAAACTAGATTGGAAGGGGCAGGAGATGACCCAAGGAGACCAATAAGGAGACTGTTGTAGTTGTTTAGGGAAGAGATGATGGTGGTATAGATAGGGTTGTGATTATTAGAGAAGAAAAGTGGATGGATTCTAGAGGTATTTTACAAGTAGTAATATCAAAAGTTGCTGGTGGAGTGAAATGTGGGGAGTGATCAAGAATGGTTTCCAAATTTTTGATGAAGGGAGCTGCCATGAAGGAAAGTCTGGGAGGAGAACAGTTTTGGGAAAAATCAAGAATTCTGTGTATACATCTTTGAGACACCCAAGTGGAAATATCAAGAAGGCATGTATGAGTCTGGGGCTCAGGGGGAAAGGAATGGACTGGAGATAGATATTTTGAGATGATAGGTCTCAAACTTGCATCTGTGTAAGAATCACTTGGCAAACGTGTTACAGTACAGAATTTCAGACATCATTCCCAAAGACTCTGATTTACTGGATGTATCGTAGGATTCTTATTGCAAACAACAGAAACTAACCTGAGCTAATTTAAACAGAAAAGGAGTTTATTGAAAAAGAATATTTAATAGCTCACAGAATTTCTGGAAAGCTGGAGAACCAAGCAGGAACAAGGGAGGCTGGCAGCAGTCAAAATCTCAGTGGAAGTCATGACACTAGTCAGTTTGGTGAGGACACTGCTGCCATGCACTAAATGCCGCAGCTTGTACTGCCACTGTCCCCTGGACACTAGGCACCATCAGTGCTATTGGCACCAGCATTACAGTGGATCTTTCCACTCTTTCTGCTCCTGATTCAGTCTGTGGTGAGTGCCTCTGATTGGTTAAGTCTAGGTCACGTGCCTCTACCCTAGCTGCAAGGGAGGCTAGGAAAGCAAGAATTGGTCTTTTCAGCTTTTATAGGATGAGGCAGGCTCTGCTAAGACTCACACATCAAGTAATTCCCTAGGCATTGGAAGGAGTTTCACATACCAGACTGGCAAAAGATGACAAATGTCCCTGACAGCAGGTTTCCAGCTTACAGAGGTGTCTGAGAATCTACATTTTTAGCAAGCACCCCAAGAGAGTTCATGCAGGTAGCCCATAAGCCTCATTTTGCATTCATTGCTTTAACTGGTATTTAAAGCTGTGAGGATGGATAAGATCATCTCTGGAGAGTAATCAAGAGCAGCCAGGCCGATGCTCTGGGGAGCTCCAGCATGAGAAATTGGGAGAGGAAGAGGCGTTAATAAGGAGGACTGAGAAGGAGCTACCAGTGAGGAAGGAGGAAAACCAAGAAGAGTGCGGTGCCTCACAAGCCAAGAGAGCAGTGTTTCAGGAGGGAGCAATGCTTGGCTTTGTCAAGTGCTGCCCAGATGTCCAGAGGTAGAATAAGAAGATGACACACACCTGGATTTGGCAACATGAAGGTCGTTGGTTGTCTTAAAGACAGTTTTAGTGATATTTTCCCCTCCGCTCCAGCCTGGACTGATTTGAGGAGGTGGCAAATGAGAAGATTTCCTGAGAAGGGGGCAGACACGTGGAGGGGTTGGTGGCTGAAGGGATCTGGGGCCAAGGGGGTTTTCTAGGATGGGATTGGAACCCAGTTCCATCGAGCCCAGCCCCTTTGACATACCAGGCTGCCTCTGCCCAAGGGCAGAGGGTCTTCCCGGAGTTGCCGGCCTCGAGCCCAGTCTTTCAGTCTCCTCCTCTCCCCAAATTTCAGTCTTCTTCAGCACTCATTTGCTTTCCTGATGTTCATCTGTTTCTGGCCACTGAAGTGACATAGGCAGGTTTGGGGACAGAAACTGGAGCTTCAGGTTAGAGCAGAAGGAAAGTGCTTTCCCTGAAGGTGATTTGATCGCAGAGTCCTCGGACAGAGGTTGCTGCTAGAAAGTCCTTTTGATGAGCCTGGTGCTTGAGCCCAAAGCATATGAGACAGTGAGGCCCACAGGGGCACAGTGAGTTCCTCAGGCTCCCTTTGTCCTGGGAACATTGTGCCTCAGCCACACCCGGGACACTGGAGGCACTTTGGAGTGCATGGGAGGCTGAGCTGGGAATAGCTGTGGAAGGCCCTTTAACTCTACTGGTTTTTGACCGTGGCAGAGCTCATAAGAACCTCAGATGCCTGGGTCTACACCCAGACCAACTGAATTAGAATCCTCTAGGGGTGAGACCTGGGCAAGTGAGCAGTTCAGCAGTACCCCAGGTGACTCTGATGATCATTGGGTGAAGACTAGTGTGGTAAGCTATTGCCTGCCCACTTAAAGTTGGTAACCATTAAACTGCATTTATTGAACACCTACTGTGTACAAAGGCAGAATGTAGGACCTGAAGTATGAAGATGACTAGACAAGGTCCCCATCTGGGTAGGAGAAGGAAGACTTATGTTGGTGAAAAGATGATCGACAACCCACAGCTGTGGATACAGGGATGTGACTGTCTATGGAGAGATTCCAGTAACTGAAGTGAGACAGACCTGGGTTTGAATTCCTATTGGCTGTGTGATCTTAGGCAATGACTTAACCTTTCTGAATCTGTTTCTCCATCTGTAAATCAGGGATGATAATAAGTATTTTATGGAGTTGTTTGAGGGGACTACATATAAAACGTCTAGCATATACCTGGCATAAAGCAGGTACTTAATAATTTTCCAAAATTTTTACTAAAAACGCAAGTACACCTGAACACAAGGTACTTAAAGAGATCAGGAACCACAAGAGAAAAGGGGAGAATGGCACCAGGAAACAGGGATGAGGTAATTACCACGATTGAACGCTAAAATTGTCTGTGCCGTCCTGGCAGCCAAAGCAAGAAGAGAGATCTTATATACTTTGGAAGTGTACAGGAATTAGTACCTGAGCCTGATTTGGACAAGGCAGATTCTTCCCTCAGCTCTGCCCTTTGCTCTGTCCCATCCCTTCATGTCTTCATCAAACATTTGTTCAGAGCCTACCCAGAAGTACTCAGTCCTGGCTGCACACTGCAGTCTGTCTGGGTCATATGTTACTTGGGCTGCTTTTAAATTGAGATAAAATTCATGTAATGTAAAATTTACTGTTTTAACCATTTTAAAGTATACAGTTCAGTACAATGTGCAGTCATCACTACTGTCTAATTCCAGAACATTCCCATCACCCCAAAAAGAAACTTCAGTACCTATTAGCAGTCACTTCCTACCTCCTCTCCCCCAGGCCCTGGCAACCTCTAATCTACTTTCTGTCTGTATGGATTTTCCTATTCTGGATGTTTAATATAAATGGAATCATACAATATATAGCCTTTTTTGTCTGGCTTCTTTCACTTAGTGTTTTCAGCGTTCATCCATGGTGTCTGGGTTGCTTTAAAAGCAATAAAAATAGGAATAGCAGACACAGAGTACTAGGCACTCTTGTAACTGCTTTCCATATACAGGCAGTCCCCCCACCCCCACCCCGTGTTAGAACGTCTGACTTATGGACAACTTTGCACTTAAGAATGGACTGCCATAAAGCCCAGAGCCATGTGTCACCACTTACTACCCTCCAGAAGCCTGCTCACCGCCCCCCCACCCCAACTCTGACTTAACAGATTTAAGGTGAAGCCAAACATCCTTATTTTTTTTTCAGCCCTCCAGGTGATTCCATTATTGGACACCTGAGGATACAGAAAAGGTGTCTGCTGGTCAGGTCAGCTACCGTGGAGCTATGTGCCGTGTACTGGGCTAGGTGCTCTGACTCATGGCAACCTTATGTATAACGGAATGAAAAGTTGCTATGTCCCGTGCCATCTTCATGATCACTGGTTTGTTTGAGTCCATTGTGGATGTTGTTGTTGGGTGACATCAAGTCAATTCCAACTCATAGTGACCCCATGTGACAGAGTAGAACTGTCCCGTAGGATTTTCTGGGCTGTAATCTTTACAGAAGCAGATCTCGAGGTCTTCTTCCTGTGAGCCTCTGGGGAGGTTTGAATCACCAACATTTTGGCTAGCCGCTGAGTGCTTAACTGTTGTGCCAGGTGCTGTTATTATCCCCCGTTTGACAGGTGGGGAAATGGTGGTTCAGAGAGGCTAAGTCACTTGCCCTGGGTTACATAGCTAACAGTACTGGGACACACTTAGGAAAGTGTGATGTAAAAGCCTGAGCTCTTAAAGTCTGCTGCATTTAGGAGCGCTGGTGGCACAGTGGTTAAGAGCCTAGCTGCTAACCAAAAGCTTGGCAGTTCAGATCCACCAGCTGCTCCTTGGAAACCCTATGGGGCAGTTGTACTCTTTCCTATAGGGTTGCTATGAGTCGGAATCGACTCAACTGCAACGAGTTTTTCATACGGCCTTGCTTGTATTCATCCATTCATTCTACAAACCTTTACTGATACCCATGTGCTAGGCCCTGTGCTAGGTGAATGAGACACCCCTTGCCCTTCTAGAGTTTTCTCCCTGCGGAGAGGTCAGACACGTGGTAAGTAGGGGCCTCAAGTGCTCTTACAAAAGCCTGTAGTGGGCACAGAGTGCTATTGAGGCAGGAGGGGCCAGTTCTGTTGTGATGGGGAGTCAGGAAAGATAAGACGTACTAGGCAGAATGGGGGAAAGACTCTAGGCAGAATGGGGGAAAGACTCCAGGCAGAGTGAGCAGCCTGGCACATTTAGGAAATTGCAGAGTTTGGTAGGGCTGATTGGTGTTTAAGGCATTAGCGATGGATGTTAAGTCCTATAGGGAGGTAGGGAGGGAATCGACCAGGTTGTCAAGGGAACTCAGAGGACGGGACACTGGACCCTTCCCTGTTCTATCCAAGAGGGCAGGCGGGGCTCTCCCCAGGGTGCAGTGGAATTCAGGGCTTGGATCCAGGGGTCTGGCGGCAACCTTTGGCGGTCAGTGCAGCAGAGTTCTTACTCTCTTAGCTCATCACTGCCGAGCAGTCTCCCAAGGAAAATCCCAGCCAGGAAACTTGGGGTTTGCAGAGTTCTCAGCACACATCGAGGGTGTGGTTCCCTTCCTGCAACCCCTCTTCCTCCCTGCTTCCCACCACTCTGCTAGGGGCAACTGAGCTAGCAAGGCTGAACAGGGGCCCCGCTGGGGAGACGTCTGTGGAGGCCCTACAGAGGGGGCACAGGAAGGAAAACAGCAAGAGGCTGAGGAGTCCTGAAATAATAAACGTCAGAGCTGGCAGGAGCCTTCCACTTCCCTGCCCAACCCCTTCATTCCAGAGGAGGAGTCGGAGGCTCAGGGAGGGAAGGAGACTGGGCAAGGTCATACCTCGGGGCTGGGGCAGAACTGTAGCCACTACAGGGGCCCTCCATATGGGCCATGCTGTGAGGAAGCTGGAAGAGCCCTGCCCTCCTCTGACTCCCCCTTCTGACTGCCCCAGCCTGGATTCTAAGGTGCTGGGGGAGGGGGCTTCTCTAAGTGAAAACTATTTGGAGACTGGCTCCTGCTCATTTGCTGCCGAGCAGGCGGTTTGGTTGGAACAGCCTTGGAGGGTGTGATTAACTTGGACTCCAAGTCCCAGAGCATTGATCTGAAAGGGGTTTAGAGCTCATGTCCTTCAACTCTGAATTATACAGATGAGGAAGCTGAGGCACAAGAGGAACGAGCCTGGCTAATGGCAGAGCTAGGTCTAAAATTCAGCCTCCTACCGCCATCTTGGAGCCCTGGTGGCACAGTGGTTAAGAGCTCAGCTGCTAACCAAAAGGTCGGTAGTTCGAATCGACCAGCCACCTCTTGGAAACCCCATGGGGGCAGTTCTACTCTGTCCTGTAGGGTCAGTATGAGTTGGAATCAACTTGATGGCAACGGGTTTGTTTTTTTTTCACCACCACCTCCCAGTCCAGGGCTCTTGGCCTTACGCCTTGTGCTGTATGCACTAGAAGGCGCTTCCTTCATCTGCATCACTTCTCAAGATACCATTAGAGAAAAAAAAATTACGTTTAACCTTACTGCAGTCCTTAAGGAGGTACCTGAGGCTCAGAGAAGTGGGATTTACCTCATGGTTTGCAGTAGGGTGATAGTGAGAGAGGACATTGGCAGCAGATGGCTCCACACTTCTGGCTACCTACCTGATCTTGAGCAAGTTGCCAAACTTACCCCAGCCTGTGTTTCCTCATCTGTAAAATGGGGAGGATAATAACTATCTCAAAGGGTTGTTGGGAGGATTAAATGAGATTACAAGCATGAAGTGCTTGCTCCAAAACAAGTACTGGGTAATTCATGTTAATAAGTAGATTCCAGGACTTCCAACCATTTGTTCTGGTTCAAACCCCTGCTGAGAATTTGCATTTCTAACAAGTTCGCAGGCGATGCTAAAGCTGGTTAGGGACCAGTTCTGAGAACCACTGGTAGAGCAGTGGTTCTCAACATTTATTACATATAAGAATCACCTGGGGATCTTGTTAAAATGTAGATTCTGATTCAGTATATCTGGGGTGGAAATACAAATTCTCAGCAGGGGTTCAAACCCGGAACAAACTGGTTGAAAGCCCTGCCCAGACAGCTGTCCCTGAAAAGGAACCAGCTCAACATACTAAGATGTCAAGGACTAGATTCAGATAACTTAGCACAGTGGTTCCCAACTTTTCTGAATATGAGAATCCATTGTCTTATTTTATTAACTTTTTATTGTAGAAATTTTCAACACAGTAGAATCACCCAGCTTTAACAATTATCAGTATTTTGTCACTTTTCATCTACCAGCCCCCACTCTTTTCTTACTATAGAGAATTTGGACTATTCACAGAAATAGAACAGAATAAGGAACCCCCATTACTCATCACCCAGTCCTGCCCTGCCCTCACCCCACCTCTTCCCCAACTCTGATATTCTTTTGAAGCAACCCTAAGCATCATATCATTTCATCCTTAAATATTTCAATATGTATCTCTAAAAGGGAAGGACTCCTTTTTTTGTTTACATCACTATAATACCATTATTGTACCCCAGAATATTAACAATAATCCCTAATTCATCAATTAACTGGTCAGTTTTCAAATTTCCAATTGTCTCCTAATTGCCATAAATTTTTAATTACAATTTGTTTTTTTTTTTCAAATCAAGATTCAGGTAAGGTCCCATGCATTACCATTTGTTGATATGTCTAAGCCTCTTTTAAGGTTCCTCCTCTGTCGTGTTGGTTGTTGGAAATTCATTTGTTAAAGAACCCGCACCGTTTGTCCTGTAGTTTCACAGTCTGGTTGTGCTCCTTGTTATATCCCTAGGTGTGTTTAACAACCTTCTGCATTTCCTGTAAACCGGGAGTTGAATCTAGCAATGAGAAGCCCCATTTCTTTTTTTGAATTTTATGTATCATTTTATTAGATGTTTTTGAAGGAGCCCTGGTGGCACAGTGGTTAAAGCAGTTGACTGCTAACCGAAAGGTCGGCAGTCGGCAGTTCGAACCGACCAGCCTCTCTGTGGGAGAAAGACGTGGCAGTCTGCTTCCGTAAAGATTTACAGCCTTGGAAACCCAATGGGGCAGTTCAACTCTGTCCTGTAGGGCCGCTATGAGTCAGAACTGACTCAATGGCGGTGGGTTTTGGGTTACTAAATGTTTTTAGTGTAACTCGGTTTGCTTATGAAAATATCATATTTTAATTATTACAATTAACATACGGTATATATAATTTAATCTTCTTCATGGACATCAGAGTCCAAGATCAAAGGAGCCAGGACTCGGCCACCTCATAGGAGAACCCCTTTCGAATGCCAAAGTTTCATTGACCTTCCCATGACAGTTATACTTTTATTATTGATTGATTGAAAAAATGGATAACGACAAAAAGCTAATGACTTCAAGAATGCGTTTAAAGATTTCTGTGTCTTGTTGATCATTGCAGCTGCATACATATTTGGAATGTGGTCAAATCAATATTGTGAAACTTTTAAAAATCTGATGCGTAGTGCTTATTGTGAGTGTGGCTTCAAAGGGCTCTGATAGTAACTCCGTGGGCCTCCAGCATTTGGAGCCCATAGGCTGGGAATGAACAAGAGAGTCAGAGTGCAGCCATTTGAGTTCCAGGTCTGTCTTGGCCACCTTCTGGCTGTTTGAGCTCAGATAGCTTTCCTGATCACTCTGTGTCTCACCGACTTATCAACCAGATGGAAGTGGACATGACTGCCTCATTGGGATGCTGTGAGTCTTAAATGGTGGTCGTCAAACTGCTTTACAAACTGTAAAGCCTGGTACACGTTTTTTTTTTTTTAAATTGTGCTTTAAATGAAAGTTTACAGTTCAAGTTAGTTTCTCATACAAAAATTTATACACACACTGCTGTGTGACCCTAGTTGCTCTCCCCATACTGTGACAACACATTCCTCCTTTCTACCCCTGATTTCCCGTGTCTGGTACAAGTTTTAGTTGATATTTTTTCCTTAGTTTGTTTGCATTTCTAACGCGACCTCAGGCAAGAAAGTTGTTTGAGCCTTTGTTTTGCAGTCTGTAAAACGAGGAGGTAATGTTAGATTATCTCTAATATTCTGTGATTTAATCTCTCACGGAACAACATCATGGACCAGAGCAAGGATAGAAAATGGTTTTCATCTCCTGTGCCAACTCTAGTTTAACTGACAGAGGCTGCCTGAAGAACAGTGTGAGCAATGAGCCAAACCCAGGGTCAGTGGGAAAGATGCTGTGATTGATTAATGATGTCTGTAATGGCCACGGGATTAGACCAGGGTGGCACCTGGGGTCCATATTGTCAAGGTCCAAAGGAATGAATAATATCTAATGGTGAAATTTAATCTACAGCTCCCAAAGCCAGCAGCTCTGCCCCCTGTATCCTTGGCTGAGTCTCTATGGTAACCACAGCTGGCTCTGAGAAATCACAGGAACAAAGAATGGGTCCTATTGATGAATCCTGACCCAGAAGGGGGGCACACAGCAGGCCCTTCCAGGCAGGGCAGCTGGGCATGGCACTAGCACTGCCATCTGTGGGCTTTTGCCTACAAAGACCACAAACCACAGAGCCAGAGCATGGGGTGGGGTGGGGTGGGGTGGGGTGGGGTGTGTCTGTGTGTGTGTGTGTGTGTGTGTGTGTTGGGGTGGGTATGGGGGGCAGAAAGCCATGGGCAGTGCCAGCAGCTGGAATTTAGGCTTTGTCTAGGGCAGGTCAGGCAAGGCTGCCCAAAGGACTCTGATTGGTTTCCAAGTTCAGACATGTCCCTGCCACTCTGTGTTTTACCCGCCTTTGCCCATTGCCTGCCCCAGCACTTGCATGGAACCACTGAGTCTTAGCTTTGAAAGAAATCTAAATGGCCATCAATTCTAATCCAAAATCCAATGCCTGAATCACTGTCTAGCACCTAAAGTCCTTGAATACTTCAAGTGATGGGGAGCTTACTCCCTCCAGGGAGTAGCTTATTTTTCCTTAGGACAGTCTTCCTCCATTTGAGCTGAAATTAGTTTCTGTCTCCCTGATTCCACCTCTCAGTCCTGGGAATCCTCTCCAGGGCCAAGCCAAGCATATTTAATTTCTCTTCAGTAGGACAGCCCCTCCAGTGTTTGGAGTTGGGAGACTACCTCTGCTGTCCACCTTGTTTTCTTTGGACAGGTCTCCTTCTGTCCCTCCCTCCTCCCTCCCCTGAGTTTGAGAAGATGGTGAGGTATGGTAGAGGTGGTGAAGTTCAGAGACAGGTCCAGTTCCAGGATCAAAGAAGCTGTGTCCACTATCCTTTGCGGGGCAGCATGCTGGTGTGGAAAGAACGATGGCTCAGGATTTGGCTAGATTTGGGCTTATATTACAACTCTGCTGCTGTCCAGCACTATGTGACCGGGACACGTTCCTTCCCTGGCAGCTTCATCTGTAAAATGGGGATAATGATGCCTACCTCAAAGGATGGCTGGGAGGGTGACCAGTAATGTGCCTGGCACAGAGCAGGCTCTCAAGACATGTAACATCTTGTCCCCCTGTGACTGCTCCAGAGGCAGAGGTTTCACTGTGGCTGCTCTGCACCTAGGATTCCCACATCTTGCTGAGCAGGATCATTGTGGAGAGTGGAGGGAGTGCCATTAATTAGCGCAAAGGAAGTTGAGACATTCCCAAACAAATTCAATTTAATTTTGAAATAGGTAACATCATTAGCTATCTAATAGACAGTACTCTTAAGTACTTTACTTACGTGAATTTATTTCATCTTCCCAACAACCCTGTGCAGTAGGAACTATTATCATCCCCATTTCATGTACGGGGAAATTGAGGCACAGAGTGGTCACAAAGCAAGTCACTCATGGAGCTGGGATTCAAACCTGGTAGTTTGGGAACTTGTAGCAATAATGATGCACTGCCTCTCTGAAGGGTAGAATTAGACCAGTGTCTCTCAATCTTTAGTGTGCATCAGGGACACCTGGAGGGCTTGTGAAAACACGGATTGCTGGGCCCCATCCATCGTCAGAGTTTCTGACTCAGGCAATCTGGGGTAGGGCCTGAGAATCTGCATTTCTAACATGTTCCCCGGTGATGCTGATGCTTCTGGTCCTGGAGAATCACTGACTGTCAGGGATTAAAGGGGCCCACCTACCCAATCTCAGGCATGGGAAGTAAGGGCTGATCTCATGCAGAGTCAGAAAAGAAATCACAGTAAAAATCATAGTCATATTTTCCAAATGTCTTAAGCCTTGCCACATGCTACCACGTCTGCGACCTCATATAAACCTCACAGTAACACTGTGAGTTAAGCGGAGAATGGATTTTTTTCTTCCCATATTATTTTTTCTCCTATTTTTAAAGAAGAGGAGATTTAGAGAACTGGCTGGGCTAATATCACCCAGAGGGATAGTTTTAGGGGAAACTGGGGCTAGAGTCCCAGCTTCTGATTCATCATGCTGTGGTACCATCATTACGGGAGTTCTGGACACCTCTCTACCCTTTCCCAAACACCTTCCCTTTCCTGGGCTACTGTCAGAATTTCCTTTAGTTTAAATCTTTGAGCCCTGTAATGCCATAGAGAATAGGTGTTACCAGTCATTTATACCCTAGTGTGGATGATTTTCAGATATTTTCTGGAGAAAGTGTGGTTAAAAGAAGATATCCAGGCAGCTAACAGACACACGAAGAAATGCTCACGATCATTAGCCATTAGAGAAATGCAGATCAAAACTACAATGAGATATCATCTCACCCCAAC
>NW_004443984.1:6245957-6257785 GCF_000243295.1 Trichechus manatus latirostris
ACTCAAATTCTAGTAAGAAGACCAGACTTGATGGTCTGACCGAGACTGGAGGTACCCCAGAAAGCATGGCCCCCGGATTCTCTATCAGCCCAGAACTAAAACAATTTCTGAGGCCAACTCTTCAGACAGGAGTTGGACTGGACTGTGGGACATAATGTAATACTCGTGAGGAGTGTGCCTCTTAGCTCAAGTAGATACAAGAGACCAAAGGGGCAGCTTCTATCCAGAGGTGAGATGGGAAGGCAGAGAGGGTTAGGAGCTGGCTGAATGGACATGGGGAATCGGGTGGAAAGGAGGAGTGTGCTGTCACAGAATAGGGTAAGCAATTAAGGTCACTTAACAATGTATGTATAAAATTTTGTATGGGAGACTAACTTGAAATGTTAACTTCATTTAAACTACAACAATAAAAGAAAAAAAAAAAAGAAAGGAGTGGTTAGAATTCTCCACTTTCCATGCCCCTTTCAGGCACTTGTGTGTTTATGTGCCCTGTGAGCCTCTTGAAGGAAGAGGCCACGTCTGATCATCTGTGTCCCAGGCATCTGACACCATGCCTAGCTAGAATAAAAACAAACAAACCCATTGCCATGGAGTAGATTCTGACTCATAGCAACCCTGTAGGACAGAGTAGAACTGCCCCCTAGGGTTTCCAAGGAGCGGCTGTTGGATTCGAACTGCTGACCTTTTGGTTAGCAACCCAACTCACCAATAAATGCTTGTTGAATAAATGAATGAATGATTGAACTATGTTCCTCTCTTTGCCCATTCTTCCCAGAGCAAGCCTCCCGCCTCCAGCAATCCTACCATTTATACCAAGCACTCCCCAACCCTGCCCCACAGTGCAGTCTCTTAATTTCTTTTCCACTTGCACCGAGCATCACAACTTAAGGGAAGCTTCCCTGACTCTTCCAGGCAGGCACAACTGTGCTTCCTCTGGGCTCCCGAGTACCTTGTCCATCGTCCATTGTAGTGCTTATCACATTGCATTGTTGTTGCTAGCCGCTGTGGAGTCAGCCTCTCACTTACGGTGACCCTGTGCACAATGGAATGAAATGCTGCCTGGTCCTGTGCCATCCCCGTGATCGGTTGTGTATTGGACTGTTGGGATCCATAGAGTTTTCATTGGCCACCTTTTAGATGTAGATTGCCAGTCTTTTCTTCCTAATCCATCTTAGTCTGGAAGCTCTGCTGAAACCTGTTCAGCGTCATAGTAACATGCAAGCCTCCACTGACAGACAAGTAATGGCTACGCGTAAGGTGTGTTGTTGGAAATCAAACCCAGGTCTAAGTGAGTATTTATTTGGCTCTTTCTTTAGATGATGATGTCCCTGAGAGCTAAGATTGTGTTCTTTTTACATAGGGTGTGAACAGATAGTGGGCACTCAATAACTAGTTGAAAGAATGGATGAATAGCTGTGTGAACTGTGGTTGCTAACAGCAATAGGAATAAGAACAGTATCTTACTGGAAAGACATTTCCTGATATATGCCTGACAAGGGCATCAAGGGATAGTTTATGGGTGATTAAGGTGACTTACCTGCCTATACCAGATAGGTCTAGGTTTAACTACAAATAACAGAATACCTAGTATAACTGTGGCTCATACGAGATAAACAGTTATTTCTCTTTCGTGTGAAAGAAGTCCAGAGACAAGTAGTCCAGGGCTGACAGGGTGGTTCCCCAATCAGCAGGACTGTACTTCTGTTCTTCTGTTTTGTTGCTTCACCATCCACAACCAGTGGTCTCCACCTTATGGTCCAAGATGGCCGACCTGAGCTCTAGACATCACAGATGCATACTAGCCAGGAGAAAAGGGTGATGGGGGTGACCTTCCCTTCCTTTTAAGAATACTTTCTGGAAGTTAGCAAATGAAATTTCTATTACATTGCATTAGCTAGTTCTTAGTCCCATGACCACATTTAGCTACAAGGTAGGCTGGGAAATGTAGTATTTATTTTGAATAGCCAAGTAGCCATCTGAAAAGCCAGGCTTCTTGTTTGTTAAGGAAGAGGAGAGAAAGGATATTGGGAGCCAACCAGTGGTCTCTGTCACACTGCTTTTATGGCTGCAGGGAAGAGAAATTCTCTCAAACTTGCTTAAGCACTAAAGGGAATTTGATGGATTTGGAAGTATTTCATGGAGGCCAGGGACAGGAAGTATGGAAGGGCCTCTCAGATACTAGGATCTGAAAGCTGCCAGAAGCCAGAGAAGCTCTTCTCTGCTGCCTTTCTCTGGAAGCATGGGTCTCATTTGCTTTTCTACACATCTCCTTTTTCTCTTCTCTCTGCACATGGCGGCAAAGACGTCCCAGCTTTAGCACTTCCAGTTAATTAACTAGCTTCCTAAAGCCTCAATTCCAAATTCCAAAGAGAGAGAATCTGATTGGCCCAGCTTGGGTCAAGTGTCACCTCTGGTCCAGTCAACTCTGGCCAGAGCAATAACAAGGCAGCATGGGCCCACCTCTCCAGTTGAGGAGAACAGTTTTCAGAGAATGAGATCATGGGATGAGGAGACTCCCCAAAAGGTATCTAGAGCATGTATACTCTCAGGTCTGTGTCCCAGGACTTTGCAAACCATCATTCATTCAGGCAAACAGTAATTGAGCACCTTCTGTATGCCAGGGACATGGATCAGCCCTCTAGGAATTTTTCTAAATCTCTTTGGAAATTGTTTTATGTTTTTTTCTTTAAATTTTATTTTGTTGTTGAGAAAATACACAGCAAAACATACACCAATTCAGCTGTTTCTAATGTACCAGTTAGTGACATTGATGACATTCTTCGAGTTGTGCAACCATTCTCACCTTCCTTTTCTGAGTTGTTCTTCCCTCATTAACATAAACTCACTGCTCCCTAAGGTTCTCATTCATTCTTTTGAGTTGCTATTGTCAATTTGATCCCATATAGATAGTTCTTAAAAAAAACCATAATGCTCAAGGCAGACCTTTTTTACTAGTTAAGCTAAACTATTGTTCAGTTTGAAGAAGACTTCAAGGGATATTTTTGGTTCAAGGTTCAAAGATTATCACATGGCAATAGTTTCAGGTGTTCATTCTCCCTCCATGGTCCAGAAAGTCAGGAGTTCATGAGAATTTGAAATTCTGTTCTGCATTTTCCCCCTTTTGATCAGAATTCTGCTATGGAATCTTTGATCAAAGTGTGTAATAATGGTAGCTGGGTACCATCCAGTTCTCTGGTCTCATGGAAAGTGAGGCAGTTGTTCATGGAGACAATTAGCCACACTTTCCATATCCTCCTCCTATTCCTAACTGTCCTTCTTCTGTTGTTCCAGATGGATAGAGACGAATTGTTGTGCCTTGGATGGCCGCTTGCAAGCTTTTAAGACCCCAGGCACTACTTAGTAAACTAGGAGGTAGAACAGAAGCACTAAATACATTATTAGGCCAATTAACTGGGTTGTCCCCTGAAACCATGACCCTAAACCTCCAAGCCAAGGACCCAAATCCCATGAGGTATGTGGTTGTACATAAGCAGCCTCAGCAGCTACCGTCTTTTTTTTTTTGTCATTGTTGCAAATATATCTATCACACAACTTTTGCCGGTTCAGCTTTTTACAGGCATACAACTTATTGACAGCAATTACAATAATCAGCTGTGCAACCCTACTCTTAATCAGTGCAATTTTTCTATCACCGTTAACCCCCCTTTTCCCTGTCTGTCCCGCCCCTGGTAACCACTAATAAACTTTGGTCTGTGTACATTTGCCTTTTCTTGTCTTTTCATGTAAGTGAGGTCATAAACAATATTTGTCCTTTTGTGATTAGCTTATTTGCTCAGCGTAATGTCTTCAAGCTCCATCCATACTGTAGCACATATCAAGACTTCATTTCTTCTACTGGCTGAGTAGTATTCCACTGTATGGACCACATTTTGTTTATCCATTCTTCTGTTGATGAGCATCTAGGTTATTTCCACCTTTTGGCTATTGTGAATAGTGTTGCAGTGACCATTGGTGTACAAGTCTCTTTTTTGAGTCTCTGCTTTCAAGTCTTTTGAGTATATACCTAGGAGTGGAATTGTTGGGTCATATGGTAGTTCTATTTTTAGTGGAAATTGTTTATATTTTTAACCTGAGCTATCTTTTGGACTGAAGTCATAGCTTCTTAAATTAACTGCCTTTTAGTTTTCCCTTTTCAAGTTTCAAGGTGGGGATCAAGGTCTAATATACCGGGATTTGGTGAACATGTGTCTCCCTATCTGGATCTTTGGGAATTATAGAGATGACCATGTTCTCTTCGCTTATTTTTGTGTCTCCAGTAAGAAGTGTCCTAGTTCTTTAGCTGAATCAAATATGGCTCCCTCTCCCCAATCTATGTGATTCATTGACTTTTTATCTTCAGCACTGGGATGGGCCACCACTGCCAGGCAGGAAAGTATCTCATGTTCATGCCCAGAGAGGAAAATGTTAGGCTTCTAGTTCCGGTATGAAAAGTACCTAGAATTTGATGGACCTTTCTGGAATCAGCAACAGATCATAGGTGCTGTTTATTGAGTACATACTCTGTGCCAGACACCAGGCTAAATCCTCTACATGGAACATCTCATACGTGTAGTCCTCGCAACAACCCTGATAGGTAAGCCTTATTTCCCCATTCTACAGTTGGAAAATGGGGAAATTCAGAGAGAATAGGCAGCTTGCCCAAGGTCACCTAGCATCTCTGCCATCAGAGGCTTCCTATAGGACTAGGGCTTCAAGAACTCTCCACACTGCCTCCAAGGTCTGTGCTTGTCTCCTGTGAGTATCATTTAGAATCTTTGGAGATACCATCCCAAATGTGTTTGCTAACTTGTCGTGTTGAAGTCACTCTTCTTTGAACAAAAGAAGAGTTGGGGTCAGGGTGGGGCTGTGGTTTGGTGGACAGAGCACTGTACTGAGACATCCTTCAGAAGCCCAGCTCAGCAGCCACCCCACAGTGTGACTCTGGTCAAGGCCCTTCCTTCTTTTGGCCTCAGTTTCCTCATCTGTGGGTCTGTGGGTTCCTTCAAGCTCTGACATTCTATAGTTTCCAAGTTAACAGCATTTCATTGAAAGAGGGAGTGTGTCTGGGAAGTTTCCCATCTGTGCCAAGCCCTCCTGGGGTGTGTGAGTCCTGCTTCTTGCTATGTCATCTTCTGACCTTTCCCACCGTCTGTTGTTTGTTCTGCAACCCCTGGACTTTGGGGTTGCCTGATGTTGTCCTGCCGATTCTCCCCAGTGGCAGTGGGGCGTGCTGTCTCTACCCTCTCTCACTCCTTGGACCCGAGTGTCTGAATGCCTCAGCCCTTTATTGCCCACCAAAGGATCCAACCTCTTCCTCCTTGGCCTCACATGGCTGTTTATTGAGCGTAGGATTTAAATGCTGAACACATGTTTCCCGGCTGTGTCTTTGGGGAATGTAGAGATGTCTGGGTTTTCTCCTTTGGTTTTTTGCTAAGCATTTTGTACATATTTGTCAAATCATTAACCCTCTGTGGAGTCCACAGTGTCATCCACATTTTGCACACAAAGCACCCGAGGCTCAGAGAGGTTAACAGATTTGTCTGTATTAACACACTAATTAGTGCCGGAGCCGAGCTTCACACTCTGGTCTGGCAGACCCCTTATGCCACATGCCTTTGTGTCTCTGCATTTGCTTGGCCTGTATGGGAGTTGGGAAGAAAAGCCTGTGATCTTCCTGGAGTGGCATGATGGCTCTGTGGTTTCCCTGTGGCCTGAATGGAAGAGAGTAGAAATGAGTTTATGTTTGGTGGGGGTACAGGGTGGCCCTAGGGAGGTGTTCCGGAGGCCAGCAAAACTCTGTGTGTGTGTTCAGAAGAGAAAGCTCCCCCTGCCCAGCTCAGCGCCCCTGAATCTCTGTCCACGTTTGCTTCCAGAGCCTGGAAGGAGACCAAGCCATCCTGCAGAAAATAAAGAAGTCTGTGCGGGCGATTCACAGCTCCGGCCTTGGTGAGCGAGACAACTCGTGCTCAGCCTGCCCAGGCAGCCCCTTTCTCAGCCCCAGCCTGGTGCTAACTCTGAGCTCCCTTCCCTCCCTCCACAGGCCACGTGGAGAATGAGGAACAGTATCGAGAGGCTGTGGAGTCCTTGGGCAACAGCCACCTGTCCCAAAACAGCCACGAGCTGTCCACAGGCTTCCTGAACTTGGCTGTGTTCACTCGCGAGGTGGCCGCACTTTTCAAGAACCTGGTGAGGCCACTTACCTTCCTCAGCCAGCCCTTAGCCCAGGCTCGGGGTAAATCTAGTGGTCCTAAGAACCTGACCGAGAAAGGGCTGGGTTTCTCCCTTCTCTTGTAGTCTTCCGTGACCCCTGACCCATGACCTGAGATCCCTTTCCCAGCTCTAACTGCCCCCCCCCTTGCATTCTCCTCTTTCCTCTCACTTCTCGCCCAACTCTACTGTCTCTCTTTCCTGCCTCGGCTTTCTCTTTGGTGGCTCTGGCGACTACCCAGGGGCAGAGGAGGGCTCAGAGCAGGAAGAGCCCTGTGAGGGATGGTTCCCTGAGGAGGTTTGGGGAAGGAAGGGATAGACTCTGGGCTTCCTGCCTTTGCACCATGGCTGCTGCTGTCGCCTTTCCTCACAGCCCTCTGCTTTCCCAATCATGTCTACTTCAATCTCAAATCCTGGAACCTACCCTTGCAAGCCTCTCAGCTCCTGTACATGGCCCAGGTGGGCTTTAGAGAGTCAGAGAGAAGTGAGGGTGTTCCTGGCAGGGGAACAGAGAAGGGACTGACCATGGGATGCTCTTGGGTGAGGTGAGGTGAGGTGAGGTGATGAGGCTGAGTAAGTCAGGTGTGGTGGCAACAGCTTTTATGGGATGCTGACTGACACCCCCCTTCCCCTTCTACCCTTCCATCTTCAAATCTTTCTCTCCCGAGCCTCCTTTACCCCCCACTGGTCCCCCTGGCCTCAGGATACTTCACTGTACCCTGAGCCCCTTGAGGCTGAACAGACAGTAACCCAAGGCGGGGGTGGGGCGGGGGATCTGTCTTTTTCCAGATTCAGAACCTGAACAACATTGTCTCTTTCCCCCTGGACAGCCTGTTGAAGGGGCAGCTGAGGGACGGGCGACAGGTAAACTTTAGTGTGGGAGCAGGGGTGCACAGACGTGGTGAGATGGAGGGAGACCATAGGGGAGGCAGGGCTGGGCTGAGGCTGAGACCAAGAGAGGGAGCTATCATGGTGGCAGTGCTGACCCTGAGGAGGAATGGAGAACCCGGGTCTGGGGTCAGCCTAGGGCAGCTGACCTACTGTCTACCAGGCCCTTTGTGAAATGTCTGATGCTGTTCTAACAATGACCCTCTGAGGGAAGTTCTATAGACACTATCATCCCCATTTTGCAGTTGAGGAAACTGAGGGTCAGGGAGTTAAGTAACCTGTTAGTAAGTGGAGGAGCCAGTGTGGGAATCGAGGACTCCTGAGTTCCACGCCTGGGCTGTTCTTTCTGTGTCTGGCAGCCCCTGACTGGAGACAGAGTGGAGCTCAAAAAAGGTGACAGAATAATCTCCCTGGGAAGTCTGCCCTAGAAAGCTCAGGGGAGGAGCTGTCCTCCCCTCAGAGGACTCCTCCCTACCCTCAGCTGGGCAGCAGCCTGGGAACCACCCAAACCAGACAGGCAGCTTTTTCACTTGGCTGACTGGGGCACCTGGAAGTCTGGGCTGTTCAGAAGGGCGTGATCAGCCCGGGTGGGTGAGCTGTGTCAGGGGTCAGCCAGGTCTCACTGGCTTGCTGTGTGGCCTTGAGTAGACTTCTCAACCTCTCTGTGCATATTTCTCAACCTGCCCCTTCCTGGTGAGAGGATGATATGGTACTAGGCAGGGGAAAACAGTGGGATCAAGTTAGGGAAGGAGTTTGACCTTCATCCTTCCATCGTCATCGTCATGGTTGATCTCCATCTTCTGAGGAACCATCAACCCCCCACACCCCAGGCCAGGGCCCACCAAACCTGACTGATTGTTTGCGACCGAGAGGAGAAGGTCAGGTGGGAGAAGACACTTAACCTTGAGAAATGGGGTCGGTTGGGTCTGTTTGGGGTGGGGTGTCAGGGCAGGTTTGGAGTCAAGGCCACTGGAGCAGGGTTGATTGGAGTAAGGCTCAAAGCAGCACAGGCAGGTGGGGTCCCCCTCAAGGTAGCAAATTGTACTGCTTATTCTAGAGCCTAGCGTCCCATTGGGAAAATTGTTCTTTTTAAACTTCAGGATTCAAAAAAGCAGCTGGAGAAGGCATGGAAGGACTACGAAGCCAAAATGTAAGTGGCCACAGCCAGGGTGGGCTGTCCAGGAGAGCCATGCTTATGTTGCACAGAGGTTGGATATCAGGAAGAACCTAAATGCTGCCTGAATGTGTTGCCCAGGCATGCATGGCATCTCACTCTCTAGAGGCATTTGCAGGGGGTGGTTTATGCCCAGTCCTGACCAGAGTCTGGGGCCCACCACAGGGAGCTATTGTGAAGGGGGCTTCAGGGTGCTGAGCAAATCCATCTGCTCTGTGGTGCCAGATGTGGGCATGGGTGGAAAGAAGCTACCACTTACTGAACACCTCCATGTGCTAGACATTTATTCCTCACAGTTACCCAGCCCTGTGAGGGAGATGTTAGCATCCCAATTGTCAGATGAGGAGTTGGAGGTTCAGAGAGGTTAAGTCACTTGCCCAAGACCACACAGCTAGACAGAGGCAGAACTGGGGTTCTTGCTCCTTGCTCGTCTTTCCACAAAACCAGGCAATATCTATAAATATTTAGTTGGATATAAAGGACAACGAGGGAGTTGTTATATCTAGACCACACGATTCTCCAGGTCACTCACCAGCTACTGGGGCATCTTGAGGACAAAAAAAGAACCTCAGGCTCCCAGTGACCCACTCCTTGGTGGGGAGACTCCTCAGGCTTTTTTCCCCAGGACTCATAGATCCCAGCCCCAGTCCTCTGCCTGCCCTCAAGGCCCTGCAAGACTCTACCTGACCGCGGAACATTGTTCTTCTTTGTAAAATTTTGTTTTCTTTTGCATTTTGCAAAAATAGTACATATTCATTAGGAGAAAAAATTTCAATTACAAGGATTAGAGTCATGTGGGAGTATCTGATACATCTCTGTTGTTTGAATTTTTTTTAACAAGCTATGAGTAACACTATAATTTTATCATTTAAAAAAAAAGACAGGGGGAATTACCAAAAAATAGGCAGAAAATCCTTAATTTCCAAGCCTAAGGTATGAACATCTTTCCAGTCATGTTCTTGGTCTTTATATGGTTCCTATACATAAAGAAATATTTTTTAGAAAACTGAGATCATAATAATCATACTGTTTTGCTGTTTTTTCTCTTAAAAACATACCATGACTATCTTTCTACCTCATTACATATTCGTATAACTTAAATGGTAATATATTTAATCTGCCCCTATCATAGGAGAAGGGGGCTGTGGTGGCTCAGCGGCAGAAGTCTCACTAGAAGTCTCACCTTCCACGAGGGAGACCCAGGTTTAACTCCCAGCCAGCGCACCTCAAGTGTAGCCACCACCCATCTATCAGTGGAGGCTTGCATGTTGCTATGATGCTGAACAGGTTTCGGCAGTGCTTCTAGACTAAAACGGACTAAGAAAAAGGCCTGGTGATCTACTTCTGAAAATCAGCCAGTGAAAATCCTATGGATCACATGGTCCGATCCTGTTGTACATGGGGCCACCATAAATCGGGAGCCAACTTGACAGCAGCAACAACAACAACAGGAATCATTGGGGAAGCATCCTTGGAAACAAGTCTTTGCTCTCACTCATAATTATTTCTGTAGTGTCAATTCCAGGAAGTAGATCCTCTAGTTCCTAGAGCTACGGAGACCTCCCTGAGTCTGAAGGAAGGCCACATCCTCTCCTTCCACCATAGTCTGTGGGTGTTGGTCCTGTGATGAAGAGCATGGGAGCTATGTGGCCATCCCTGTAGGTGCCTCATCCCTGCCTGGGATGGGCTGGGACCATCTGTTCCCGTTAGAGGCCCAGGGAGGTGTGCTGCAGACACGAGCTATCTTTGACTTTATGATTTGATGTGGGGCCACATGGCCCTCATCTTCCTGAGTGGCTTTGACTAAGCTCTTAGCTTTCAGGGCTTTCTGCCAAATGGAAAGAATAAGCCCCACCCTGCTGACCTTCCCCAAGCAGCTCTGCTTTTACCAGATTTGTATACTGAGCTTACCTGTAACATTTCATTTAGAGAAAAGACTCCCTTTTTTTTAAAATTGTACTTTAGATGAAGGTTTACCGAACAAATAGTTTCTCATTAAAAAGGACATGTATTGTTTTATGACAATGGTTAACAACCCCACGACATGTCAACACTGTCCCTTCTCAACCTTGCGTTCCCTATTACCAGCTTTCCTGTCCCCTCCTGCCTTCTAGTGCTTGTCCCTGGATTGTTGTGCCCATTAGTCTCATTTGGTAATTTATGGGCCTGTCTAATCTTTGGCTGAACAGTGAACCTCGGGAGTGTCTTCATTACTGAGCTAAAAGGGTGTCCGGGGCCATACTCTCGAGGTTCCTCCAGTCTGAGAAAAGACTCCATTTTATTGTTGGGGAAAAGAGTTTGCTAATTCGGTGAGTTATTGGCAGGGCCTGAACTAGAACCCAGGGTTTCTGTGTCTAGGGCTCTTTCTGCATGCTAAGGTCTCTTGGTTCCTGCCATGCAAACTACGTAGTTTGCGCTATGTGTCCTAGGACAGGTGTACATATACGTTCTGTACTGGTTTCCTAGGGCTGCCGTAACAAATCACCACAAACTGCAGAAATTTATTTTCTTGCAGTTCTGGAGGCTAGAAATCCAAAACCAAGGCGTCGGCAGGGCCATGCTCCCTCTGAAAGCTCTAGAGAAGATCCCTAGCTTCTGGTGGTTGCTGGCAGTCCTTGGCGCTCCTTGGCTTGTGCCAGCATCACTCCAGTCTCTGCCTCTGTCTTCACGTGGCTATCCTCCCTCTGTGTTTGTGTATCTGTGTTCAAATTTTCTCTGAATTACCATAGCTGAGGCTGAGAGACAGAGCTATGGTAATCACAAAGCTGTTTGAGTATTCACAGCCTATCTTCATGCTGAGCTAAAGGGCTCCTGTCCTTTAATCTCCACTAGACCCTGTATAAAAAATATAAAATGAATAAATAAGGAAGTTAACCTGTTGCTGTCGAGTTGATTCCGACTCATAGTGACCCTATAGGACAGAATAGAACTGCCCCAGAGGGTTTCCAAGGCTGTAATCTTTTCAGAAGCAGATTGCCGCATTTTTCTCTTGTGGAGCAGCTGGTGGGTTCGAACGGCTGACCTTTCAGTTAGCAGTCGAGCTGTTAACCACTGCACCACCAGGGCTCTAAATAAGGAAGTACCATATACTTTATATATGTGTATATATATATGTATAATCTAAAGGAATTACATCACTAGCATCATCAGAATCCTGCCGTGTATTGAAGGTTTACCACATGCTAGGAACTGTGCTGAGTGTTTCCCATGCATTATATCACCTGTTGTTGTTAGGTGTCGTCAAGTCAGTTCTGACTCATAGTGACCTTATGTACAACAGAACGAAACTCTGCCCCATCCTGCACCATCCTGACAATCGTTGCTATGTTTGAGCCCGTTGTTGCAGCCAATGTGTCAGTCCATCTCGTTGAGGGTCTTTTTTCCACTGACCCTCTACTTCACCGAGCATTATGTCCTTCTCCAGGGACTGGTCCTTCCGTGATAACACGTCCAAAGTATGTGAGATGAAGTCTCACCATCCTTGCTTCTAAGTAGCATTCTGGCTGTACTTCTTCCAAGACAGATTTGTTCATTCTTTTAGCAGTCCATGGTATATTCA
>NW_004443984.1:6257885-6306419 GCF_000243295.1 Trichechus manatus latirostris
ATTTGTTCATTCTTTTAGCAGTCCATGGTATATTCAGTATTTTTTGCCAACACCATAATTCAAAGGCATCAATTCTTCTTCAGTCTTCCTTATTCGTTGTCTAGCTTTCGCATGCGTATGAGATGATTGAAAATACCATGGCTTGGTCAGGCGTACCTTAGTCCTCAAAGTGACATCTTTGCTTTTTAATACTCAATAACTAGGTGGTGTTATTTTTTCTCATTTTGAAATGGGGAAACTGAAGCTTAGGAAGATTTATAAAGGTAAAGTAAGTGAAGAAGCTGCCATTCAAATCCAGAATCCCCATTCCTAACCACTGTACTACACTGTGGCTTGCTCTTTGTCCATTTACTGTGGGGCAGATGTCTTTCCATGTCAGTATATATAAATGTTCCTCATCCTTTTTAACAGCCTAGTAGTATTCCTGTATGTGGACACACCATGATATATTGAACCATTTCCTATTAACAGACATGTAGCTAATATTCACTTTTTACTAGTGAAAGATATGATCACCCTGTGCACGGGGAGCTTTGCCCTCTCCCCCACTGATCTGCTGCTCTGTCTCCACCCTCCTTAACGAACCGCCAGGCTCGTTGTTGCTGACACACTGCAGCCTTGGCCTTTGCTTCCCCTCTCTGCTGCTTGTTTCCAGATCCCCAAAAAACTTCATCTGCACTGACCCCCAGAGTCAATTCACAGGGTTAGTCCCCACACCAACTGACCCTGCCACAAACTCCTGCTTAGAGTATCATAAAGCTTTAGGGAAATGAAAAGTAACCCCTTCTCAGAAATTTTTTAAAAACAGAACAAGCCTGCAGCACCCTGCCCTGTACCAGTGGTTCTTAACCACACAGTTTTCCCACACATACCCCTGACAGAAGACATTTAGCAATGTCTAAAGATATTTCTGATGGTCACAACTAGGAGAATGCTACTGTCATCTAGTGGATAAAGGTCAGGGATGCTGCTAAGCATTCTGCAGTACACAGGGCAGCCTCTGCAACAAAGGATTATCCAGCCCCAAGTGTCCGTGATTCCATGCTAGAGACACTCTGCTCTCCAGGTATCCAGAGACAGATTCTGCATATAAACACTGCCCAAAGGTCTTGCCTCAGTAAGGCCCAGAGCTTTAGAGCCAAAAGGGACCTATGCACTCATTCGAGGCCACTGATTCCACAGTTTACAGATAGGAAAACTGAGGCCTGAGAGACTAAAAGTAATAATAGCTGCTGTGTCTGCTGTGTGCTAAGTCCTTTACATGCCTTATCTTATCTGGGTACATATAAGGACCACACTCCCCCATATTCCGAATAAAGAAAGCAATGCTCAGACAGAAGAAGTAATGTAGCTGGTAAGCAGCAGACCCTGTATTAAGCCCAAGTCTGTCTTCTCTGCTAGGGACTGGCACCCACTTGGGAGCATTACTGTTAAGACATCTTCACAGGGTTTTACGGTCACATACACCCAGCCCCAGCTGTGGAAATATGCTCCTGGCTGGGAGTGGATAGTCTGATGGGTGTGGGATTTCTAGGAAACCATTTATACACACAGTTCCACTCCTCCACAAAGGGAAAACAGCCAACCCTTGAGATCTATAGGGGGAAGGCTCCGGTTACTCTTAGCTACAAGAATGGAAAGTGCTTTCTGTCTTCACTTAAGAAGAACAGAACAAAGGTCTTCTAAAGCTTTCAGTGGAAAGCCCCACGGGCTCAGAAGAATGAAGGCACGCTGTGGTCTTCTAACCTACCATTCTAAACCCCTCCTGCAAAATCAGAACTGATCCCCCCAAATTCCACCTGGCCCTATCTGAGCCCCTCACCTCCCTGCGTAAAAGCCTTCAGATCCTTCCCAGTGCTCTTGGGATAAAGACCAAGAACCTTAATATGATCTTAATTAGACTGCACGAGAGTCCCTGTTGTTGTTGTGTGCTGTTGAGTCAATTCCAACTCATTGCAACCCTACAGGACAGGATAGAACTGCCCTATAGGGTTTCCTAGGTTGTAATCTTTATGGGAGCAGATTGCCAAGTCTTTTTTGCTGAGCCTTTTCTGCAGGGTTTGAACTTCTGACCTTTTGGTTAGCAGCCAAGCGCTTAATCATTGCACCACCAGGCTCCTTATGAGAGTCCCTGGGTGGCGCAAATAGTTAATCACTGGTCTACTAACAGAAAGGTTGGTAGTTCAAACTCACCAGAGGTACCTTGGAAATAAGGCCTGGCGATCTGCTTCCCAAAGGTCACAGCCTTGAAAACCCTAGAGAACAGTTCTACTCTGTACACATGGGGTCGCCAAGAGTCAGAATCAACTTGACAGCAGCTAATAATAACAACATCAGACCCGACGTGGTCTGGCCCTCACCTGGAACCACCTCCCTCTCTATCTCTGCACTTGGACTCCTCAGACCTCTGTATGTCCCCTGATCCCTCCTGCTTGCAGGCTGTCACATGGTCTGACCCTCCTGCCTAGCTCTAGCTTGCTTCTCAAGCATCAGTTCCCAGCTGAAGACGAGGTCTGATCCCCCCCTTTAGGCTCCCATAGTTCTGGTCATGGTTGTGATTTGATTTGCATTTCTGTCCCCCCGAGTCTATGGATTCTTTGACTCTGTCTTTTGTTTTTATTTATTTATTTATTTATTTATTTTTAACATTTTATTGTGGTTTAGGTGAAAGTTTCCTTGACTGTGTCTTGTTCACCACTACGCCCCAGCCCTGCCACACTGACCGGCACACAGGAGGGCCTTGTGAACTGCACAGGCCCCCTCACTCTAGGGTATCCATGGCAGAGAGGAGATGTAGCAATGGTGGGACATGAAGAGGCCTGGGGGAGAGTTATTCAGGCCTCTCTTTTCTTGGGACCTAGGGCCAGGCTGGAGAAGGAGAGGGATCGGGCCAGGGCTGCAGGAGGGAACCCTGGGGAGGTGGCCCAGGACACTCAGAGAGAACGGCGCATCTTCCAGCTGCACATGTGTGAGGTAAGGGTGCACGCGGGGTGAAGGTGGGGGGTGGTGTGTGTCCTCCTGTCTGTCTCACCTAAACCCCTCGGGGACCAGTCACAGCCTCATCCCAGGTCCTGGCCAGATGGCCCTATGGGATGTCACTGAGGCTCTGAGGAGGACTAGCCTCGGATGGGAACTGTAGCCCCTTGGCTCTAGGATTCAGCTTCTGCTCCCATCACACATCTTGCCCCGCCCCTCCTCCTAGTATCTGCTGAAAGCCGGGGAGAGCCAGGTGAAGCAAGGTCCTGATTTTCTGCAGAGCCTCATCAAGTTCTTCCATGCCCAGCACAAGTAGGTATCTCCCTGAGTGCCAAGGATGCTGGTCCCCACCCTCAACCCCATGTCCCTCACCCCTAAGCCCTTTCAGGAAACACAGAACAAGGCCTATCCCCAGGGTCTGGCAGACCCTAGAGGACTCTGGATGGCTGTACCTTGTTGGTACTGCTGTATACAGCTCCTCTTTATTGAGTGCTCACTGTGTGTCAGCTCAAAGTGCTTTACACACTTAATCTCACTTAATCTCCCTACAGCCCTCTGAGCAGGGACTGTTATTATTCCCATTTTACAGATAAGAAAACTGAGCTGCAGATTTACATAGCTAGTCAGTGGAATCTGAACCCGGACAGTTTGACTCCAGAGTGCCTGCTCTTGACCATCAGGCTACCCTGCCCCCAGCTGCCCTGAGATCCTTAGAGCCACTCCCTCCCACACTTCAGACTTCACCTCTCATTTTCTTCTCTCTCCGGTCCCTTGTTTGGCCTCTGACACCTCTTAGCTTTTTCCAAGATGGCTGGAAAGCTGCTCAGAGCCTGTCTCCCTTCATTGAGAAGCTGGCAGCCTCAGTACACACAGTAAGTCGGACCTCACTCTTGGGCATGTGGTGAAGCTCCCTGTCCTTCTGGAAAAACAGTGAGTGTGGAAGAGCTGGCTCCTGCCCACGTAATGAGGCCATTGTCCTCCTGCTCTGGGTCTGGGCTCTGCACCTGGATCTCTGTGGGCTGATAGTGGCGTCCTGCTCTCTGTCCCACAGCTGCGCCAAGCCCAGGAGGAGGAGCTTCAGAAGCTGACCCAGCTCCGGGACTCCCTCCGGGGGACACTACAGCTCGAGAGCAGAGAGGTCACCCCCTGAATCGTCTCAAAAGAAATGACCTTCCCCAAGGCCCACCAGGGAGGGAGGAGAGCCCCACAGGGTCCCCTTGAGAAGTCTCCCTGAGTGAGAACCCCAGCAAATGGGGTTCTTCCCAGACAAACACCTGAGGTCTCCTTTGCATGTCTGAGAAACAGGAGAGTGTGGGCCGAAAGAACTCTGGAGGTGGCTACAGCATCCACCAGCACCAGGGCAACAAGCAGTTTGGGACAGAGAAGGTGGGCTTTCTGTACAAGAAAAGTGATGGGTAAGTGGCACAGAGAGCTTAAGTAACTTGCCCAAAGTCACACAGCTAGTAATTGGCAGGGCTGGGGGAGCTGCCCAAAGGGACTGTTCTTATAATTTGTGTAGACTGTCAGGGTTCCAGGATCAATAGGCAATGTAGAATCATCAGAATCCTGGATTGTATGTGAACTTCTGCTAAAGACCCCTGGTTGTTCTTAACTTGAAGAAGAAGAAGAATAACAGCAGTTTACACTTACTAAACATTCAGCATGCCCTGGACAGTCTGCTCCATGCCCTCACTCTTAGCCTCTACAATACACTGAATATGCCTACAAATGAACGTGTTGCCTGTGCCTTGCTCCGTGGTGTAAAAAAAAATCAGTCTGTGAAATGCAAAGACCCTTATGGTATATGTTCATGTTTTTACTAACTAATCAGCTTTTATCAGAGGATAATTTTGTTAAACTTCCCTATGTCTCCTCCATCATACTAGAAACTCTGAAAGGGCCAAAGCTACATTGTCCCCTTTAGAATAAAGATTCCTAGAGACTGGGACTATTTCCCCCATCAGACTGGGAGCTTCCTAAGATCAGGGCTCTAGAGCATGAAGGGTGTTGGGGTCAGGGGAGTGAAGAGGTATAAAAAGGTGTGGTTGGAGGTTGTACAGGTGGGGCTTGGGACCTGGTTCAGTACTCTTGTCTGATACAGGGGAATTAGATGTGACCCTTGAGTAACTGCCTCTCTCTCTTTCTCTGTGTGGGCCCTAGAATTCGAAGAGTCTGGCAGAAAAGGAAGTGTGGGGTCAAGTATGGCTGCCTGACCATCTCACACAGCATGGTGAGGGGCTAGGAGTCTCAGGGCAGGGTGTATCCTCTCCTCGTGGTGTTCTGAGCAGAAAGGTGCCAAGCCCTCCCTCCAAGACTGGCCCCCAAGATGGCTGGAAGGCTGCTCACAGCCTCTCTCCCTTTACTGAGAAGCTAGTGTATGCTGATAGAATTGGATCCAGGGAGCTGGAGACCCTTGGGAGGAACAGTGGGTACCAAAGCCCCCAACCTAGTCTTTATCTACACTCCATATCCTTGAGGTGCCAGGGTAGGGGAAACATGAGCTGGAACAAGATTATTATGTCCATTTAACAGACTAGGGAACTGAGACCCAAAGAGTTTGGAAGGCCCAAAGGGTAACATGTCCATCCTCCACCCCCCAATTCCCACAGATAAATCGGCCCCCGGTGAAGCTGACCCTGCTGACCTGCCAAGTGAGACCAAACCCTGAAGAGAAGAAGTGCTTTGACCTGGTGACCCGTGAGTGGTCCCTGTCCCCCTCCCCCAGGCCTTTTCTAAAAGAACTATCAGCTCCTGGGGGCTTAAACTAGGGGTTTACGTCCAGTTCCACTCATATTTATTGAACAGCTACTTCTACATGCATAAGAACCCTTAGGCCCTGGATACTCTTTTTAGAGGTTTCATCCTATATCACAATAAACATTAAAATGCACCCATACCAAATATGATTATTTCTATAAAACATATTTAAATGGATTTGGACAATTTTGTTTTCAAAATTATTGTTACTTTTGATTTTTCACTTTTCATCCTTTGGAAACTTTTGTGCCAGGCTTTACATGGGGGTGGGTACAGGCTGAGAAAGATCTAGATCCCATCCTCAGGGAACTCTCTCTGGCAGGGGTGTGAGGTAGGGACCTAGGACTGTAAGATGAGGGGGTGTGTCCAGAAGAGAGGTGCAGATATGGCACTGCAGGTGATGAGAGAGAAGGAAGGTGTGCCCTGCTATGGGGAATCAGGAGGCTGCTTGAAGGAGAGGACACTTGAGTTTGGCCTTGAAGGACATGTAGAATATAGAGTTTGGGGGAGGATAGTTAGGAGATAGAACTGGCGTGATGAAAAGCATGGTGGCAGGAGAGTGGACCTGGCCAGTTTGGCTAGAGTGGAGGGTTCATGTAGGAGAAGTGGGAGATGAGGCCTGGGAATGCCTCCTAAAAGATCAGACCCTATTTCCTAGCAATTAGAGCAGAACCTTAGGGAAGGCAATCTGGTAGGCTCTGGGAGAGATGGGAAGTAGGGAGACCAGACAGGAGGCTGAGGGCAGAGTGGAATGGTGACAGTGGGGATGAAGAATATCCTGCCTCTCACTTGGGTAGGGTCTTCTCCTTGGAAGGCCTCCTCTGACCCTGGAAGCAAGGTCTAGGCGGGGAGCACCATACAGAGGGAGCCTTGTTGGGTTCCTGCTTGGGAGGGACTTCTGCGAAGCTGTCCCCACTGCTGGCCATTCTCGTTACCCTCCCCACTCCTGGCTTGGGAGATGCTGACCCCATAGAGACAAAAGCTCCATCTAGACCTGGTAATTTGGGTGAGGGCTCCCTGGCCTCAGGGAAGGTGAACAGGATTTCTGTGGGCCAGACACCCCCTCTTCTCCCTACAGACAACCGGACATACCACTTCCAGGCGGAGGATGAACACGAGTGTGAGGCGTGAGTGCCCCAACAGCCAGCCTTGGAGTGGGGGCAGGGAAGCCTATTAAACTGGCAGCCTCTGGGTGTGACACAAGCCCCCACAACAGGGCTGTCACCCCGACCTCACCCCACACTCTCTGCAGATGGGTATCAGTGCTGCAGAACAGCAAGGATGAAGCCTTGAGCAGTGCCTTCCTTGGGGATCCCAGCAGTGGCCCGGGACCCTGTGGGGGTGCCGGGCTGGATGGAGAGCCCCGGGACTTCACGAAGCTGCTAATCGCTGAGGTGAAGAGCAGGCCCGGGAATGGCCAGTGCTGCGACTGCGGGGCTCCAGGTCAGTCAGTGGGGTCGAGGTGAATGGGGGAGGCTAAAGGAGGGGTGGGGTCACATCCCCAGGAATGAGCTGTTCATACCTTGCAGACCCCACGTGGCTTAGTACCAACCTGGGCGTGCTCACCTGCATCCAGTGCTCTGGCGTCCACCGTGAGCTGGGCGTGCGCTTCTCACGTATGCAGTCCCTCACCTTGGACCTCCTGGGCCCTTCTGAGTTGTTGGTGAGGGCGGGGATGGGGGCAGGGCCCAAATGGGAATGGTGGGGGGATGTTAGGGGCGGGTTTTGGCCAGGGGGTGGGGCTTGGGTCTGTTGGCTGTGCTAGACCTTTTGTAGAGTCTGGAGTGGGGCGGTGGGAGCAGATGTGGGGCAGGATCTGGACGACCCAGAAAGGAGATGGCCAAGGACAGGGCTTGGACAGGGAGGGCGACCGAGGGGTGGGACTTCTGGAGGCTTTCCCACTGGAGGGCGCTGTCTTAACCACCCAATCTTACCCCACCACTTTCTCTCCACCCAGCTGGCCTTGAACATCGGCAACACACGCTTCAATGAGGTCATGGAGGCCCAGCTACCCTCACATGGCAGCCCTAAACTTTCAGCTGAGAGTGACATGTAAGGGGATTCTCAGCTGGAGGGGCGTCCTGGCTGGGGGCTCCTGCTAGAGGGCGAGTCTCAGCAGGATCTTGGGCAAGAAGTGTGCAGAGAGGGAAGACTCCTATCTGGGATTCCCCAGGGTGTGGTTCCGGGGAAAAAGAGGCCTGTGCCTCCTGTGGAATGGTCCCAGGGAGCAGCTAGGGGGAGATAGTCTTTGCTTTGAGACCTGTGGCTGTTTTTGGCAGGAGCCCCCGCAGGGATTACATTGTGGCCAAGTATGTGGAACACAGGTTTGCCCGCCGGTCCACTTTCGAGCCTCAGAGACTCTGGACAGCCATTTATAACCGGGACCTCCTGTCGGTACTGGAAGCCTTTGCTAATGGGCAAGACTTTGGACAGCCACTGCCTGGGCCGGACAGACAGGTGGGAACCCCCTCCAAGGACCACCCAAACTCACTTACCCCCAAATCCTCCAGGATCAGCTATGACTTCCCTCTGTTCCACCTCTGATATCTGCTCAAAACCCATGTATCAGAGGGGTAAATGGGAAAGAGCATGATTTTGGTCAATCCTGGCTCTGCCTTCTTCTAGCTGTGTGAGCCAGCACAGGTTATTTAACTTTTCTGAGTCTCTATTTCCTCATCTGTAAAAATGGATCAATAATAGCACTCACAGGGTTGAAGTGAGAATTAAGTCCAGCCATGGATGTAAAGGGCCTGGTGCATAATAGATATACAATAAATGTTAGTTTTTGTTTTTTTTTTTTTTCTTCTTCGATAGCCTTGGAAACCCTATGGGGCAGTTCCACTCTGTCCTATAGGGTCACTATGAGTCGGAATCGACTCAGTGACAGCAGGTTTTGTATAGCCTTGGAAGTGGGTGAAGGTCAGTGAGATTAGAGCAGGGAAGGTCCTAGCATTGGCTAATCCAGTAACTGAAACATCATGTGAGCGAGGGGATCCAGCCTGGTGAGGGACAGGAAGAAAAGGATACCAGAGACATGTGAAGGACTAAATCGACAAGAGTTGCTGACTGATTAAACCAAAACCCATTGCCGTTGAGTCAATTCCAATCCATGGTGACCCCATGTGTTACAAACTAGAACTGTTCCATAGAGTTTCCTTGGCCGTAATCTTTATGGAAGCAGATCCTTTCTTCCACAGCACTGCTGAGTGAGTTCAAACCACCAACCTTTGTTAGTAGCCGAGCTCAAACCGTTTGCACCACCTAGGGACCTTGCTGACTGGACATCATAAAAATAGCACTTACTGTGTACCAGGCACCAGGAGGAGATCATGGTGGGGTTTAGCTCTCTGTTTGGGACATTCTGGTCTTTGAGCTGCCTGCTCAGTATCTCGCTGGGTCAGTCCAGCGAGCAGTGAGGGTGCAGCACTTAGATGAGGTAAGGATTTGGAACAGTCTGTACATGAGTGACAGTTGAAAGCATGAGATTAGATGAGGTCTAGGAGGGAGAGGGAGCAGAGAGAGGAGCCCGGGGCCAAGAATGAAAATTTGGGAAACACCTTCTACTGGGGACAGGAGGAGGAAAAACCATTGAAGGAAGCAGTGAAGGAATGGCCCTTTACACTCCTCCCAAAGACGAAGTTCCATCTGTTCAGCCTTATTTCTCAGGGGTCTGGCAGCTTCATACCTGGGGGTGTCGGGGCAGCAGGAGCTTAAGAAGGTGATATTGGGTTGGAGACGGATGAGCTGGGGGGAGACTCAGGTGTGGACCTGTGTTCAGGCACCTGGAGAGCTCGCCCTGCACTTGGCTGTCAGAGTCGCCAACCAGGCCTCCCTGCCTCTGGTGGATTTCATCATCCAGAATGGGTGAGAACCCCTGCTTTCTGTGCACCTCCTTGCACCCCTCCCCTTCTTTCCCTCTTCTTCTCCTCTCTTCCTTCTTTTCCTTCCCCTCTTTTCTTTCTCCTGAAGTATACCCCCTCATCTGTCTGCCTCCCTTCCTTCCTCCCTGACCACCTCCCCAGCGGTCATCCAGATGCCAAGGCCCCTGATGGGAACACCGCTCTGCACTATGCTGCCCTGTACAACCAGCCCAGCTGCCTCAAGCTGCTGCTGAAAGGGAGAGCCTCAGTTGGCACAGGTGGGCTCAAACGCCTTCTCCCTCAGACTCCCATTCCTGACAACCCCTTGTGTGGAACTTCCTGCCCTTTCCCTAGACACAAAGAGCACAGGTAACAAGCATGGACTTTGCAGACAGACTTGAGTTCTAATCCTGGCTTGCCTCTGACCAGCTCTGTGACCTTGAGGATTTATCAGTTTATCTCTTGAACCTCAGCTTCCTCATCTGTAAAATGGGAATAATGCCATCCACTTAGTAGGGTGCTAAGAGGAAAAAATTAATTGTTTCTGAAAGTACGTAGCTGAATAAATATTAGCTGAATTGGAATAGTAGTGGTTGTAGTAGCTAACGTTCACTGTTTAACATGTGCCTGGTAATATGCCAAGGGCTTTACATATATGAACTCATTTAATCCTTACAACAACCTTGTCAGGTAGTTACAAGTATCATACTCATTTTGTAGATGAGAAAATCAAGACCCAGGGAAGGTTAGATAACTCGCCCAAGGTCACACAGCCTGGAAGTGGCAGAGCCAGGATTCAAACCCAGACAACTGATTGCAGAGTCCCTCTTAACCTCTGAGCTATTATGCCTCTTTGACCCTGACCCCTAACTTTATTCTTCAGTGAATGAGGCAGGAGAGACGGCTCTGGACATGGCCAGGAAGAAGCAGCACAAGGAGTGTGAGGAGCTGGTGAGGTCTAGGGGAGGGGAGGGACCCTGACTTTTTCTCTCTCCCCACTGAGCCCCTGAGCCTCTGAACTGCCAAGTGTTTTTTGTGGCAGCTGGAGCAGGCCCAGGCTGGGACCCTCACTTTCCCTCTGCACCTGGACTACTCCTGGGGGATTTCCACGGACCCTGGCTCTGACAGTGAGGAGGATGAAGAGGAGAAGGTGGGTCCTAGCCCCTGCCCCACGGGCCCCTGGGCTGGCTGGACCCCAGGGACAGCAGAAGGAAAGAGACAGATTGAGCCTGGTGTGGGGAGGGGAGGGCCTGAACTGGAGAAACCAGGGTCTCCTCCCTCTCACTCTTTTGTCCCTGCAGCGCTGTCCTCTGAAGCCCCCAGCGCAAGCACGCTGGGGCAGTGGGAGGCTGGACATCAGCAACAAGACCTATGAGACCATTGCCAGCCTGGGATTAGCCACCCCTCAGAGCCAGAATGAGGATATCCCCCCACCCTTGCCTATCAAAAACCCTTCTCGGACCACGGTCCAGGGGCGTGCAGGATATGCCAGTGGAGGTACGGTTGAGTGCCCAGAAAAATATTCATCAGACCATTCATTGTGTGCCTGCTGGGGCACTGAGCTGCACATGCGTTAGTCCATATCATCCTCACAGTTGCCTGCCATGTAGGGGTTACTATCCCCTGTTATGGGTAAAGAAACAGAGATGTTAAGTAACATTCCCAACATGACACAGCTAATGAGTCTCCAAAGTGGAATTCAAACCCAGGTCTGTTTTATTCCAAATTCCCCAATGCTTCACTTAATTAAAAAGAAAGAGAGAAAGAGAAGCATTTATTGAGCATCCATTGTGTCCCATTTCCTTCAAAGGTTAGAGACACAGTCTGATGTGGGAGATAAAAACTGGAATACAATTATGGTAATACAAGGCACAATGTGATAGACAGTGTAAATCCCAAAAAGACAGAGCTTCAAGTGCTTTGTTCACTGCTATTCCTCCAGCACTTAGCACAGTGCCTGGCTCTTCTCAAGAACTATTTGTCGAATGAATGACCAGGCTTGTTTTGGGAGCTCTTGGGAGGGAGGAGCATATCCTATTGAGGTGGGAGGTGTTTTAGCAATGCTCCCTGGTGGGAGTAGCATCTGACCTCAACCTGAGGAATGGGAAGCAGAGTCCAGACTGAGGAGAGGGTATCAGCAGAACCAAAAATTGAGATTGTGGCCCTGGCTGTCGCGAATGAATGATCCAGGAGACCGAAGCATGACAGGGAAGAGTTGCGAGATAAGCTGGAATAGTAGATAGGGGATGTGGGAGTGGGAGAGAACCATGATAGATCCTAAAGGCCAAAGACTGCTTTGAAGGCCAAAGACACAGTGAATAATAATGACAGGCTTTATCACTTCTGATTCCAGATTGTTCCGAAGCCCCCAACCTGAGCTCAGAGCCCTCTGGGTCACCTGAGAGCCTGGGCAGCCCAGCCTCCTCCTCCTCCAGCCTCACGAGCGCCGTGGAGCCTGGGGGTCCCAGCCAAGCCCTGCCTAGCTCTGAGGAGAGCCTCCGGGAGCACCCGGGCACCAGTAGACCCAGCCTGCCATCTGGGACCGCTCCTGCAGAGATGTATCCCCCTGTCAGGTTCAGGTTGGTGAGGGCCCAACTGTGCAACCTTGGCAAGTCTCCTAACCTCTCTGAGCATCTGTTTCTCCCACCTCTAAATGGTACCTGCCTGAATACTGGGATACCTTCCAGCTCTGAGGCCCATGACTAATACAGAGATGCTGGCTTGAGTGGAGGGTAACTGGGCCCCTTCCATTCCACCACACACACACTCACCTGCTCCCAAATCTGGCCTAGAGAGCTGAGAGGAGCCTGGGACCTTGGTTGCTAAAGTCAGAGTAGAAAAGACACAGCTCCACCTGTGTGGCTTAGTATTCCGGGGGCTGTGTGGCATCTTTAGTCTGTCCCCCAACCCCAGCCTAGGATCCAGTTGTCTCCTTTCCTTGCACACGCTTTCCGTTTGGGGTTTTGGGGAAGTAGACTTGGGGATATTCCCAGAGCACTCTGGAGGTCACTTCCAGGCCTCTTGGGCCTGTGGTGGATTCAGCCTGGGGCCTCATGGACTCTCTGCTTACCCACCCTAAGCCTCAGAATTTCGCTATACCTGAACTCTTTTTCTCCCACTCTGAGGGGCTCTCTGGACATGGGGGTCACGTTGGCCTTTCCTTCCGTTCAGCTCTGAGAGCACGCGCTCCTATCGGCGGGGAGGCCGGAGCCTGGAAGACAGTCCTTCAGCCCGGCTGCCGCTGCCCAGAAGGAACATGCCGGTAGGAGCTTCAGGACTGTGGTTTGAGGGCAAATGGCAGGGTGCCTGGGAAGTACATTTAGTCAAGAGTAGGTGTATAGGGGTGGCACTAGGTCACGAGTAGGTGACTAGGGCACATATGGGTCCAGATGGCCACAGTTTGGCCAAACCCTGTCCTGGTACTCCTCCTTCCTGCTCCAACCCAGGGCCAGGAAAAGCAGAGGAGAGCCCAGGCCTTGAGTGATGGAAGAGGTGATGAGTCCCCAGGCCTAGCTCCTCCCCGAGGAGGATGAACAAAGCTGTGTTAGCGAGGCTGGTCAGTCAGAGAAGGAATCGCTTCCCTGCAGAAGAGGCAGAATTAGAGTAGCTGTGTACCAGTCCTCAGTGCACCTAACTTGCCCCGCATACAGGAGTCTCCTGGAACCCGCGGAAACTTCCAGCTCCTAGGCACAGAAGGATATGAAAGAGACAAGGCAAGGTCCATCATCTTTAATCTGGCTTCTCCCTGCTGAATCACAAAGTCTCAAACAATTACATGTATTTAGCTGAGGAACCTGGGAGTGGGCATAGGTCAGAGTCAGCTGTGCTGTTCTTTTTCCCCTGGGTGTTCCTCAGGGATGGCGTTGGTTCTCTGTGTTGGGAGTGGGGAAGAGCAGAGACTGGAACTGGGTCTCTCTAAGGAATTGTCATCCTCCATCCATCAAAGTCAGGCACCAGACATAAATCTGTGTCCACATGCTGGTTCCACTGTTGTTATCATTAGCTGCTATTGAATTGGCCCCCGACTCATGATGACCTGAAAACCAGGTATCCACCACCGAGCATTCAGTTGATGCCTGTTGTTGTGGTGTGTATGACAATAAGAGGTTGGGGTTTAGAGTCAAGGGGCCTAGGTCAAGTGGCTTCACTTCTTTAAGCCTTGGCTTTATCATCTGTAAAATGGGGATAATTTAATCTACCCACAGTAGGGCAGTCAAGAAACTGAGTGAGATAAATACCTGATACATAGTAAACAAAACAAAACCCGTCACCATCGAGCCAATTCTGACTTATAGCGACCCTGTAAGACAGGGTAGAACTGCCCCCTAGAGTTTCCAAGGAGCAGCTGGTGGATATGAACTGTTGACCTTCTGGTTAGCAGCTGTAGCTCTTACCCACTGTGCCGCCAAGGCACCTGGCACATAATAGGTGCTTAAAATGTCTATTTTCATCCTTCTCTTCCTAGGTCAGCCTTACTGAAGGAGATAGCTCAAGGACTGAGGTTCTCCCGGCAAGTTCTGTGCAACTTTTGCAAGACTAGCTCCTTGCTGGCGCCTGCATACCTGAACCACCTCCATGCTGGACTCCAACATTCAGAGCTGGGACTTGAGGCCACAAAACAGTGGAGCCGGGTCTCACTGTCTCGGCCCCTTGGCCCCTGTAGCTGGCCTTCCTCCCTCCCATAGGCTCATGCCCTGCCGAGGACACTGGCCCTTCCATGTTAGGGCTGATGACAGTTTTCTCCCTTTATCTCATTAGACCCCTGATCCAGGGGCCAGGGAGCCCTATGGCCAGGTCTGAGTACTCCCAAGTTCACTTCAGCTACAGAAACCAACTCCCTCATCAGACCAGAGCTGTGTTTCTTCCATCAGTCTAGGGCCTCCGCAAGGATATAACCAGCCCTTCTTTTTTATTCTCCACATCCAGACTAAGGACTCTACCAGACCAGGGAATGTCTTCTCGGCAATTTATTAGTCCAGTATTTGTTTATTGAGTTCCACCTTTATGTCCAGGACTGTAGTAGGCTCTGCAGATGTAGCAATGCATAAGACAAGGGTCCTACAGATGTGCTGCGTTGCTGGGAAGCTGGTCCCAGGGTTGGGCTTGGGAATGGGTAGGGCTAGACTGCAGAGGATGGTTCTGGGCTTAGGGGCAGGGCACACAATGAGCTGGTTGATACTATATCCCCATAGCAGTTGTCTACAGCCCATATGGATTCTGTTTGGTCCACCATAGTCCATGTTGTTATTGTTGTTGTTAGTTGCTATCAAGTCGATTCCAACTCATGGCAACTTCGTGTGCAGAATAGAATTGCTCCATAGGGTTTTCAAGGCTGTGACCTTTCTGGAGCAGATTGCCAGCACTGTCTTCCAAGGTACCTCTGGGTGGGTTCGAACCACCAACCTTTCAGCTAGTAGTCGAGCATCTTAACTCCTTGCACCACTCAGTTGCCTTATAGCCCATGCTGGCTCTTAAATATTCTGAATATCACTCCTATTGAGGAATAATAACCATCCTGGGACCTCTTTGTACCATATTCTCCAGCTAGGAAGTAGGGTGGGACATACCCTCATTTGCCCACTCCTTGATTTAGTGGGAGGAAAGGGCTGGTCTTCTTACTTCTTTCCTCTTTCTCTTGGTCAACTCAGGAGCCTTCCAGTCTAGGGTGAGGGAAGGGCCAAGAAGGGAGAAGGGAGAATGATAGAAACGGGAGAGCAAAGACTTAAAGGTTCTGTTCCCCATGCCAGAAATTCCACCGTTAGAGCCACTGCTTATAGGTCCTTCAGCCTCCTATTAGAAAGTAGATACTAACACCTCAGCTCAGGCCTCAGTAGGTAGGGGCCAGGCCAAGCAAGAGAGGCCAGTTGATGCCAATGGCCAACACAGCCGAGTCCAGGGGACACCTGACTGATCTGTGGTCCCACAGAAACAAGGTTGTCTTCTGAACCCCCAGTGTCTTGTTTTGTTTATCTCAGGCTTGTTATTTCACTCATCTCTAATCAATGGTTTTCTTGGGGGCCAAACCAAAAACTCATTGCCGTCAAGTCGATTCTGACTCATAGCAACCCTATAGGACAGAGTAGAACTGCCCCCATAGGGTTTCCAAGGCTGTAAGTCTTTACAGAAGCAGACCGCCATATCTTTCTCCCTCAGAGGAGCTGGTGAGTTGGAACCGCCAGCCTTTCAGTTAGCAGCCAAGTTCCTTAACCATTGCTCCACCAGGGATCCTTTTTCTTAGAGGAGAGGGTGGTAAATTCCAGAGCTTTCACGGGAAAGGAAGGGAATCTTAGGACTTGGAATTCTTCCACTGGGCTAAGCAAGAGTTGTTCCCAACTGGGGACGATCTTGCCCCAGGGAACATTTGGCAGTGTCTAGAGACATTTTTGATTGTCTCAGCTGGGAGGTGTGACTGGTATCTGGAGGGTAGAGGCCAGGGATGCTGCTAAACACCCTACGTACACAGAACAGCAGCCACAACACGGAATTATCCAGCCCGAATAGTGCTGAGGTTGAGAAACTCGGGGGTAGAGGAAAGAGCACTGTACCGAGAGTCAAGACCTGCAGTTCTAGCTCTGCCGTGGTTCCTGCCTCAATTTGATTTCCCCTGAGACAAGGATTTGGGAGCAAGTAGTTTATCTGGGAAGTGATCCCAGGAAGCATAATGAGAGAGTCGGGAAGTGTCTTAGTTACCTAGTGCTGCAGTAATAAAAAAATACCACAGGTGGGTGGCACTAAAGAACAGAAACTTCTTTAATTTAAGAGGCGAGAAGTCCAAATCAGGACACTGGTTCTAGGGGAGGGTCCTTCCTTGTTGATAGTCGCAGGTGTTCCTTAGCATTCGTTGGCTTGTAGACGGTTCCTTATATGCTCTCTTCCCCCCTATGTGTGTGTCTCCCTTTATATAAGACACCACGCAGAAGTAATTAGGTTTAGGACCCGCCCTACTCTAGTATGGCCTCTGTAACATAACAAAAGAAACCCCTATTTCCAAACAGGGTCAGGAGTTAGGACTTCAACATAACTTTTGAGGGACACAATTCAATCCATAACAGGAAGTAAGACGAAGATCAAAAGCAATAGAGGATATGTTAATGAGGGAGTTATCACTGTGGGCGCCTAGGGCTTAGTTTTCTTGGGGACCCGTTAAGTGACCATATTGATTAGACTGTGCCTTCAAGTTGTCCATCTAGCGTGAAGAAATTGGGTACTTATCACCAACTCTGAACCTTGGTTGGGGGTCTGCGATAGTTTTATGTGTAAACTTGGCTAGGCTATAGTACCCAGTTATTTAATCAAACACTAATCTAGGAGTTGCCTGTGAAGATATTTTGTAGATGTGGTTAACATCTACAATCAGTTGACTTGAAGTAAAGAAGATTATCCTAGATAATGTGGGTGGGCCTCATCTGATCAGTTGAAGGCCTTAAGTGCAAAAACTGAGGTTTCCCAAAGAAGAAATTCTGCCTCGAGACTGCAGCATCAACTCCTTGAGTTTCCAACTTGCTGGCCTGTCCTACAGATTTCAGACTTGCAGTTCCCGCAATTGCATGAGCCAATTATACTTGAAATAAATCTCTTTATATCTCCTATTGGTTCTGTTTCTCTGGAGAACCCTGACTAATAAAGGGTCCTTACTGCGGCATTATTTCTTAAGCTCTCCCAGCCGGCCCTAAAGCCCTCAGAGAGAGATGGGGAGCTGCCCAAGGTATGTCCAGGAATTATCTGCAGGTGACCTCCAGGGTGGGCAGGTAGGCAGAAGGCGATATGGTGGGTACCGACAGTGTCCTATACAGTCAAGCAATGCAACCCTGAGCAGCTCATCACCATCTTTGGGCATCACCCTCTCTTTACAATGAAGGGGTTAGACTCAATGTTTTCTTAGGGTCCTTTGAACTCTGATGATGTAGGAGCCTTGGTGTCTTTTGACGTCGCCCAGCTTAGGGTGGAGACTGGGCACAGGTTTGAGGAAAATCATACGTTTTTTAAAAAAAGAAGACAATCCCAAGTAACCGTGGGCAGCCTGTGCCTTTCTGCTATCCCTTCATCCGAGCGGGCTTGCCTGAGGGCTAGTAAAGAGACCTTCCCAAGCCCCAAAGCAGTAAACTCTAACCTCTAACTCTAAAGTCGAAATCTAAATGTGATCCACAATACTCTGCAGTGATGAGGCCCCACCCACGCACCCGCCTTTCTGCCTCCCCTCTCCTGGCATTCCCCTCACTTCTGTGCTGCACCCATGTTGATCTTTCAGTTCCTGGAACACCGACACACCAAGCACCCTCCCATCCCAGAGCTCTGCACATTCGGAACCCCAGCAGGGCTGTTTTGCTCCTCACTAGAACTGCCTGGCACGTGGTAGGCGGTCAGTAAATATTTAATGAACGAACGTTTCCTCCTGTCTTACTCTGACATCCTTCTAACTCTCACTCCACATTTCAGCCCAAAGTTTAAACTTTGTTTCTTCAGAGGAGATGACTCCCCCAAATTAACGCAAGTCCCCTTGAATGAATGTGCCCTTAGAGTGAATGTGCCCTTAATGTATCCTTGACCTCTCCCCAGTTGTGATAAATACAGCAATTGATCATGTGCGTATTTATTTAAGATTTCTCTTGGCTGTAAATTCAAGTGCACGCGTGCCCTTTATTCATTCAGGGTCAGGCCATTGGTATTGGGTCTGTCTTGTTCATTGCTTGGACTCACTATTTGTTGACTGCATGAAAAAAACCCACCCCTTCCCATGCTGATCAGGTCACACAGCAGCAGTTAAAAGACAGAATAAGTCCACACCAGGCTGTCTCCTTGACCCAGGCTGGGATGGGGGTTATCTAAGAATGTGGTCTCTCAGGAAAGTCTGGAAACTTCACTGGACACCCCAAGCTAGAGTTCCCCAGCCCTCCCCCATGACACACACACCATGAGCCACTTTTTTTAGCTTCCACTCCAGGTCCCTAGGAGTCCCTGGGTGGCATAAACAGTTAAGCACTTGACTGCTAGCTGAAAGCCTGGTGATTTGAACTCACCCAGAGGTGCCTTGGAAGACAGGTCTGGCAATCTGCTTCCTAAAGATCACAGCCCTGAAAACCCTACAGAGCAATTCTACTCCACACATATGCGGTCGCCCTGATTCACAATCAACTCCTTGAAAACTAACAACAACCAGGTCCTTAAGCCTCTGCTCCACTACAGCCCCTTTCCCACAAAGGTCTTCTGTCAATTCAACTGAGTTGCTTAGGAAAAGACCCAGGTCTTCGAGGGACACTTGGAAGGGCACCCGTTCCAAAGCAGGGCGGGGGTGTGCACAGCTATGGGAGGCGGCCACGATTATGTGTCCACCCCCTGCCCAAGATGACCTTTCCAGTCCAGTCCCACTGGGGAGACAGTGGCCTGATCCTGAATGAATAAAAGGCACCCGTGCACCGAGATCAGTATTTCTCAAAGATTTTTAGAATTTCCTAAACTACAGACACTCAGTATAGTCCTCCCACCAGCAGCACCGCAGCACTTGGGAACTTGTTAGAAATGTAAAACCTAATCTAGCAAAATAGATGGCATGCAAATTGTGTGCACTTTGGGGTCTACAGTTGGAAACACAGAGCCTGGATACACGGGTGTGCACAGACCGTGTGCACAAATGAATGAGCGCTGATAAGTTGGATTTAGCGGTCGTGTGATTTGAGCGCAACAAGTTGCCTCCACTTGGGAGCATGGGCACGGAGCTGGGTCCGCCCGCTTTCAGCTGTAAAAGTAGAGACACAGGAGTCCAGAACTCTTCTCTGAGGTCCTGGGGCACTCTCAGGCTCCCTCCGCGCCCCGACCGCCTCTTGTGTCCCGGAACGAACGGCTCCCTGCTCGCCAGAGATCCCTCCTTTCCAATCTCCCTTCAGCCCGCGGCGTCCCAGGAAGGGCCAGAGGTGAAGGGCCCTCTCTTGCAGCCTCATCTGACCCCTGAGGCTCGGCCGCCCGGCCGCCCGGCGCGGTCAATCTTTGCCGGGGCGAGTCCTTGAAGTCTATATTTAGAGCACGCCACCCCTCCTCTCCCCCCCACCCGCCCCGTTCCGAGGCAGCCTGGCAGAGGGTGGCGGGAGAGCCCCGCCCCCGCCAGACGTGTGTGTCGTGTGGGTTTGGGGCCCGCACGGATTGCGCGTCCTTCAGCTTTGCACCTCCTGCCCCGCGACGCCCGGCTGCTGCCCCTGCGCCCCTCGCCCCGCTGGGGGTCGCAGGCCACCATGGGCCAGGAAGAGGAGCTGCTGAGGATCGCCAAAAAGCTGGAGAAGATGGTGGCCCGGAAGCACACGGTGAGGCGGCAGAGTTTGGGCCACAGCCCCCGCCCCCCGGAGGCGCGGCGCGGGCGAGCCCAGGAGTCCTGGGGGCACGTGCTGGCGGGGCGCCCGGCAGGCGCGTGTGGGGCTCGGGACCCGAGGGAGGCGCGGCTTGCACAGGGCTCAGTGTCCCCTGGGGACTGTCGAGCGCCTCGGGGTGGGCGTGTGCGTCTCCCAGCGCCCCCGGGGGATCGAATTTGGGCTCCGGAGGAGCGACTTTTCACGTCCCTCTAGACCTGTAAGGTTCAGGAGGCCTCTGGGTAGCTTGGGCAGGGCCCGGGAAAGTGGGCTACAAGACTTGGAAAAGACTTTTCGGAGTGCCAAGACGCAAGGCGTGTGCAAAGTCCGGGGAGCCGCGGCGGCGGGAGGCCTGGAGGGGACAGAATTCTGCCCCCCACCCCAGAGAAGGGGCAAAGAAACTTGAGCTGGTGAGGGGTGCTGGACATCGTTCCCCTGCATCCCGAGAGTGGGTCTGGGGGAGAGAAGCGAAGGACTGTGTGGGGCGCGGGAGCGGGTCTCGTTACAGCTTTCTCTGCTTGGCCGCGGGGAGGGGCCTGGCGGCGGGGGTGAACAGGTGCGGGGCTGCCGCAGTGCGGGGTGGGGGAGGTGGCTGGCTGGAGCCCTCAGCTATGGGGTGGGTGGCAGAGAGGGACGGGACAAAATCGGGCCCGCGGCCCTGCTTGAGGGCCCCTGGGCCCCTGCCGATGGCCGGAGTGCAGGCCTGACTTGAAGTTAATGTTTGATTTCCCTGTGATCTTTGCCTCAGGCTGGCGGCGGCCCAATCTCCAGGCCAGAGCAAACTTGGCCCTGGGGCAGGAGAGGGCCTGGGTTTACCCCAGGAGAAAAGAGAGGAAAGGAGCCTGGGGCATGGGACAGCCTGTTGGCCCTTCTCCCACCATCCATAGCCACGTGCTGGAGCAGGGCCTGAACTTCCAGCACATTCTGCCGCCGTAGGAGTTTGGGAAAGGGGTGAACCCCAAGGGAAGTTATAGAGCCTGGAACAAGGAGGGGTGGCTGGAACCATGGCGTGTCAGGGAGCCCAAGAGTAGACCTTGAGCGGGAAATGAGTTGGTCTCTATATAGAGATCAGAGCCTCAGTTTCTTCATCTGTAAGGAGATTGGAGAACAGAGGTGGATTATCCAACAAGCAAGGTAAGCATCATGAGTTTCACCACAGCATTGATGTGAAATTGTTCACTAGAGATTAGTAAGTAAGCCTGTGCTTACCTGTGCTTACTGGGTCATCTGCCCGTCAGGGATTGTAAATTTAAAAAGACGCTTTGGTTCTGCAGAAGGTGCTGTGGGGTTGGGGAGAGACAGATGCTAGCCATACCTGGCAGCAGAATCTTTGATGTGGTGAAAAAATGTGAAATTGTGCACTACAGATGATCTGGTAAGCAAGGTAAGCACCGTGCTTACCTTGCCTGTTGGATGTTCTGCCCCTGATGGAGAGGGGTGTCTCTGGTGGTGGTTGTGAGGGTTGAAGAGATGAGATAGGCATGTAAAGTCCTGAATAGGAGTTGGACTGGGCTTGGTAAGAGCTAGTGAATGAGACCTGCTTCTGCACAGCCAGGAGAAACTCTGCGAGGTGCCGTAAAAGCCTACAGACTGCCCAGAGCTTCTGATCCTTACACTCGCAGCTTCTACCCACTCCATTCCTCCAAAATCAGTGAAACTGAGAGCATTAAGTCAACTGGGTCACTTCCCCAGGTAGGGGTGGTGGAGCCCAGCCCAGGTCTTCTGAGCCGAATTCAATGTCAAGTAGGCAGGTTACTCCAGCCCCTTCCCTTGTTCACCCTAGGCTTAAGCCAAGAAAGAGACTCTGGGCCTCTGGATACAAGGGGTGGGAGTGGGGTAGGGAGGAGTGGGAAAGCTGGGGAGACCTGGGGAAAGGCTGCTTGGTGGGGTGGGGAGGTGGAACTCCAGCTGAAGAGAAAGGGACTTATCTCTCCTTTACTCCTTTTATGGCCTTAGGTAAGCCACTCTACTTTTCCTCCCTGGCCCTCAGTTTCCTCTTCTGTGAAATGGGAAGAGGAAATAATGTCCCTTGGGGATGGGTCTCTGTGGAAGTGCCCAGAGCTGTTTCCAGGAAAGATGCAAGTCTGGTCACAGGGTCCCTGCATCACAGAGCCAGTCTGCAGCCACGTCTGCGCCTGGACTCTTGGCAGCGTCTAGGTGGGCACAGAGCTCTGGGCTTCTGGCCGAGGAAGGTGGGGCCTGCTCTGGGAGTGAAATCGAGCCTTTCCAGTGGTGGTTAGGGAAAGGAGGACACACTTCCTGTAATAAGACGGATCCTCCACATTGCAGCTCAGGCCTGAGGTTTGCTGCCAATCGCTGAAGTCCCAGGGACTTAGGGCTTTCGCTGGATTCTGTCAGTGTGCACTGGCTGAAACTACTTCAGACAAACAGCCGAACACCAACAGTCGCAGCTACATAATTACATGTCAACCAACACAGCTGCACACATGCAGCCACACATAACAATAGCTAAACAAGAAACTACAAACATAACTGCATACAGCACATGGCTGCTGGCCCTGACATGACAGACACGCTGACCTGCAGATGCCATTACATTTACAAAGAGATACACAAAGGCAACTACACACATACACACAAAACACAGCTACACCCAGACACACATAACTACCAAACCAAAAAAAAAACCCCACTGCCATCCAGTTGATTCTGACTCATAGCGACCCCGTAGAACAGAGTAGAATTGCCCCATAGGGTTTCGAGAATTAGCAAACAGCCACACCTACACATACAGGCATCTCCCCAAAAGACAAATAGACATAGTTGTGCCTGCAAACACACAGCTCCATACATCGACCAGAGACACCCCTGGTAGCACATTCCATATGTACATACAGGGAGACACACCCGGCAACACTTGCATAAGGCTTTGTGAGCCCTGCTACAACCGGGGCTCATGGCTGTTTCTCTCCAGCATGACCCAGTTTTACAGCTGTGGCACACAGAGGCACATAGAGGCACACACTCACTGGGGAGCTAGAGCTGGTCTGCATGAGCTTATGAAAGCCAATTGTTGAATCTTCAGGAAATTTGCAAGTCAGTTGTTAAACACAGCCATTTTTTTTAAATTTAAAGTAGGTGCTTGCTTACAGTTAAATAAATGATATTAAGAACAAAGATAAAAATACTCCAAAATCATCACTACCTAATTTGCTACATTTTCCTGTTATCTATGGTCTACATGTTATTTACTTCTAATGTATCTATGTGGTGGAAATCCTATATAATGGCATGAACTGCACATCTCTTCCCAATACCTCCTTCAGTAAAGTGACGTCATGTTGGGAGCTTGAAACTGGCCATGGAGGAGTATTTACACCACAGAAATTGGCAGACACTACAAATTAGGTGTTTTCTTTTTCTTGGAAAAATAGTTGTTAAACATGGATCAGCACACCATGGCACTTACCCACGTTGAGATTCCCTGATTGGACATATCCACACAGAGCAATATCCATACCTACACAGTTTATATAGTGGCTAGAACCTAAAAGAGCTGAGTTTTCCCAGCTCAGCTCTTTACAGCTATGTAACCTTGGGCAAATTATTTAACCTTTCTGTTTTTTGGATTCCTCTTCTGTAAAAATGGATAATAATTCTGCAAAATTGGGGATAGTAATAGTACCTACCTCACAGGGATTTTATGAGAGTTAAATGATATAATGCATGTAAAAGACTTAGAACAATGCTGTGCACATAGTAAGCACTTAATGTTACACACAGAGTTATATGTCCACAGGTTTACATGCACACACGTCCACAAGACACAGTGCTAAAAAAAAGTCCTGTGAACCTAAGTTCTAAGGGAGGTTGAGGACTGAGGGAGGGCAGCTCTTGGAACATGGGCCAGGAGCTTGGCAAGACAGGGTTTGGCAGCTGGAACTGTGCAGAATGGGCCAGGGACAGGGCATACAGGACACAGTCAGCTGGTACTTCTCCAGGGTACCGATCAGGAGAGGAGGCTCAGGCTGACTACCAGGAAGGGGGTGGGAGGATGGAGGCTGAAATAGGTCAGGGGTGTTCAGGGCCTGGTAGCCAGCAGGTTTGCACTTCTGAGCCTCCTTTTGTCCCCACCCACTTTCTACTTATGGCTTTATTCATTCCCTCATTCATTCATTCACTCACTCATTCACTCATTCATTCACTCAGGAAGCACTGGGCTCTGTGCTGAGCCCTAAAGTCTCAGAGACTAAAACAGTTCTCTTTATCCAAGAGAATTGAAAGTATACATCCACAGAAAGACGTGTACATGAATGTTCGTAACAGCTTTATTTGTAATAGCCCCAAACTGGAAACTACCCCAAAGTCCCATCATCAGGTGAATAGATAAACAAATTGTGGTATATCTCTACAATGGAAAACTGCTCAGCAATAAAAAGGAACTATTGATTCACACAGCAGCATGGATGAATCTCAAAATAATTATGTGACAATAATTGGGTGAAAGAAGCCAGACCGAAGAAGTCCATACAGTACTCTATATAAAACCTTTTAAAATGCAAGCTCATCTGTAGTGACAGAAAGCAGATTAGTGGTTGCCTGGGCCCAGGGTTGGGGGTAAGAGTGGGGGATAAACTACAAAGGTTGAGGGCTGAGGAAACTTGGGGATGATGGATATGTTCATGACTTGATTGTGGTAATGGTTTCATGTGTGTATATGTATGTCAGAAATCAAATGGTACTATATGTGCCATTTATTATGTGTCGATTATACCTTGATAAAGCTATTGGGAAAAAAAGCCTACAGTTCTCACCCTGCAGAAGCACACAGTTGTGAAGTGAGGAGAAGTGGGGTACAGACACACAAGCGACAACAATAAGCCATGGCGTGATTAATTTTGGAGGGAAAGATGGGGCAGGAGGAGAGCATGCCTGGTGGAAGGAACAGCAGAAACAAGACTGAGGTCAGAATGAGCAGTTAGGTTGCACCCTGGCTCAGTGGGGTTTGAACCCTGATGAGTGGTGGGAGGTGAGGTTAGAGCTGGTCTGGGCCAGAATTTTCCTTCTCTACTCTCCTTTCTTCCCCTTGCCTGTCCTTCCACCCCTTGTCTGTCTATATCCTGTGACTAGAATGGTCTCCTCCCATCCTCCCACCTCCTTCTCTCCCACCAAGACCACACAGTGGTCAGAGGCCTGGGACCCAGTGCTCAACCCACAGGCCTCAGTTCTCACCTTGTGGCCTCCCACAGGAAGGCGCCCTTGACCTTCTGAAGAAGCTGAACAGCTGTCAGATGTCCATCCAGCTACTACAGGTGGGGTGGGGATGGGGTGCCCTGGGGCAGTGCCTCTGGGAGGGAGATACCCTGGTTGGGGGAGACTGTGGAGGGGTGGTTCTGAGGGGAGGGCCTGGGGGAAGGGGAGTCTTGAGGTATAGACCTCTTAGGGTGGGACTGAGGGAGACACTAAGACATCTAGTAGGCAGCAGGGTACCTTCCAGGCACAAGGGTCCCTCTGGGTTGGGAGAAAGACTGGTTTGCTTTCCTTAATCACCCCATTTCCCAGGGCCTCAGGCCTGTGGGATCCAAGAGGCCAATGATCCAGGGAGAAGGAAAAGCCACCCTCTGTTTTTAGATCCTCCCTGTGTTGCCTGTGTAGCACCCAAACTTTACCAGAAACCTCTTGGCCCAAAAATCAGTACAGACCCAAGCTCTGGTAGCCAGAGCTTTGTCTCAGTTGGACCTTGGGCTCAAGGACACTATGGGGTGGGGAAAGGGAGGGGTTCTGATCGTCAGCCAAAGCCTCCCTCCTCAGCTTTTCACCAAAGCCAAGGTTATCAGTGTAGGGGCCGGGTCAGAGCCTCAGTTATAGGATCAGGGTTATTGCCTCAGTCATAGGTCAGAACTGGCACCCTGGAGGGATCAGGAGTTGGGGGTAGTTGAGCCAGGGCAGCCAGTCCTGTGTGTCCATCCCAATAACAGCCCCTACACCTCTCACTTTGTAGACAACCAGGATTGGAGTTGCTGTTAACGGCGTCCGCAAGCACTGCTCGGACAAGGAGGTTGTGTCCTTAGCCAAAGTCCTCATCAAAAACTGGAAGCGGCTGCTGGGTGAGAGGGGCCAGGATGACTGGGGCCCATGTTTGTCTCCCTCCATATCCCTGGCATCTAGGACAGTGCCTGGCTCATAGCTGAACTCAGTGTATGTTTGTTGAATGACTTAATAAATGACAGGTGAGCTCTGAATCAGGCTCGGGGAGTTAGCTAGCGGGAAGTGCCAGTGTGTCTGTGTATACAAGCGCAAGCATTTGTAGATGTGTGAGTTTTTGTGTACAAGTGCATATGTATGTATTTCTGTTTTTGTGCTTGTGTTTGTATATATAGTACATGTATGTTCGTATATACACGGAGTCCCAGGGTGGTGCAAACCATTAAGCACTTGGCTGCTAACCAAAAGGTTGCAGGTTCAAGTTCACCCAGAGGTGCCTCAGAAGAGAGGACTGGGAATCTACTTCGGAAAAATCAGCCACCGAAAACCCTATGGAGCACAGTTCTACTCTGACACACGTGGGATTGCCATGAGTCAGGTGGACTCAACAGCAACTGATTTTTACGTTTATGCACATTGTATGAATATGTGCACAGGTGTGTGTGCAAAAGTAGTTATATTCCTGTGTCTGAATGTGTATTTGTACACATATATGCATGTCATGTACGTGTGGGTGTGTATAAATGTATATTTGTGTGTGTGTGTGTGTGTTGGGAGGCTATGCAGTTGTCCCAGTCCCTGCCTTTTTCTCCCTCCTCCCCAAAGTCATGTTGGGTCCCCCTGAGATGGGGCTGCGTTGAGAGACAATGCTACCCTTTTGTTTTCAGACTCCCCTGGACTCCCCAAAGGAGAAAAAGGAGAGGAAAGAGAAAAAGCAAAGAAGAATGAGAAAGCACATGATTGTTCAGATTGGAAGCCAGAGACAGGCCTTTCTCCACCAAGGAAAAAGCGAGTGGAAGAGTCCAAAGACAGGTATTTTTTTCTGGGCTGAGGAGTAGGGAGCTTGTCACATCCTCTGCCAGCAACTCTATTTCTATGATTTCGTTTAATCCTCACAATCCCACCAGGTGGCTACGGCTATTGTCTCCGCACTGCCCCCTTTAGGGGTCTTTGGCTTCACCAGATAGTTAGACTCACAAAACCCAATGGGCCGAATTGGCACTAGCTTTGCCTAGAAGGATGCAGGGACAGAACTACAGTGTGCAGCAGGGTAGCCTCACGAGTGCTCAAAGAAGACCACACATAACCTCTGGCCCACCCAGGTGACAGCCCAAGTGTGAGGAAACAAGGCCACAATGGGTGGGAACCCCCTGGCTTAGAAGTCCCACGTCCAAATCTTTTAACAGTCCCATGGACAAAGCTTCCAAGATCTCAGCAAGGGCAATTCCCAGTTACAGGATTCACTACCCTCAGGGCAGCTGAAAGCTTCGGTTTTCCACTAATTATTTATAATTCCTTCATAGCCTTTCCTGTCTACACAGAATTTGCCAATCAGCAGTCATTTTCACTGTAAGTGGTGTTGCCTGGTAACACAGCTGACATTCCACCTTTATCATGTTTCCAGGGTAAATGGGACTAGAAACTTATTTGTCCATAGAGAAGGAAAAGTATTTTGGTAACTCTTTACTCAACATTCCCATGTAGTGATGAGGAAGCTGAAAGTTAGGGGAACAGGGTATTTCCTAAGATCACACAGCTATTATGTGACAGAGTGGGATTCAAATCTTTGTCTGTAAGACTCCAGGCCCCTGCTGAGAGGAACAGAAGAGTTGTTTGTCTCAACTCTGTGCCAGTTCCCCCTTGCTCACATCAGTCAAGATGCTCCCCAAACTGCATGACTTTCAGATAGGACCTAAATGCTTTATCTATCATGGCAGATAAAAGCCTTCATGGATATATTCCTTATGTGTGGCGGAGTGGTTAAGAGCCCGGCTACTAACCAAAAGGTCAGCAGGTCGAATCCACCAGTTGCTCCTCGGAAACCCTACCGGGCAGTTCTACACTGTCCAGTAGGGTCGCTATGAGTTGGAATCTACTCCAGCAACAAGTCTGGTTTTGAGTTCCTTATTCCTTATGTGGAAGAAAGGCCTGAGATCTACTTCTGAAAAATAAGCCATTGAAAACCCTATGGAGCACAGTTCTACTCTGACACGCATGGGGTCACCATGAGTCGGAACTGACTCATCAGCAACTGGTTTCATTTTGTTTTTATTCCCTATGTGACTAGACAGAGCACTTAACTTCTTTGGGGGTCTACGGTTGTTCATTTAATAGATAAGGGGTGGTACTAGATAATACTGAAGACACCTACCATCCATTACATATCAACATTTTTTTTTTAATTGTACTTTAGGTGAAACTTCACAGTGCAAATTAGCTTCTCATTTAAAAATTTACACCCGAATTAGTTTGCGACACTGGTTACAATCCCCACAATGTGTCAGCACTCTCCTCATTTCCCTTTACACCACGGGTTCCCTGTGTCCCTTCATCCAGCTTTCCTGCCCCTTCCTGCCTTCTTGTCTTTGCTTTGGGGCAGGGTTGCCCATTTGGTCTCGTATATTTGATTGAACTAAGAAGCACATTCCTCACATGTATTACCGTTTGTTTTATAGGCCTGTCTAGTCTTTGGCTGAAGGGTGGACTTTGGGAGTGGCTTCAGTTCTGAGTTAGCAGGGTATCCAGGAGCCATAGTCTCAGGAGTTCCTTCAGTTTCTGTCAGACCAGTAAGTCTGGTCTCTTTTTGTGAATTTGAGTTTTGTTCTACATTTTACTCCTGCTCTGTCCAGGACCCTCTATTATGATCCATGTCAGAGTCATCAGTGGTGGTAGGTGGGCACCATCTAGTTCTTCTGGGCCCAGGCTGGTGGAGGCTGTGATTCATGTGGTCCGTTAGTGCTTTGGACTAATATTTTCCTTGTGTCTTTGGTTTTCTTTATTCTCCTTTGCTCCAGATGGGATGGGACCAATAGATGTGTCTTAGATGGCAACTCACAAGCTTTTAAGACCCCAGATGCTACTCACCAAAGTAGGATGAAGAACATTTTCTTTATGAGCTATGTTATGCCAGTTGACCTAGATGTCCCCTGAGACCATGGTCCCCAGCCCTCAGCCCCAGTAATTTGGTCCCGTAAGGTGTTCGGATATGTCTACGAAGCTTCTGTGACTTTGCCTTGGTCAAGTTGTGCTGACTTCCCCTATATTGTGTGTTGCCTTTCCCTTCACCAAAGTTAACACTTGTCTACTATCTAGTTAATGATTTCCCTTCCCCATCCCTCCATTCCCTCATAACCATCAAAGATTTGTTTCTTCTATGTGTAAATCTTTTCTTGAGTTTTTATAGTAGCGGTCTAATACAATATTTGTCTTTCTGTGATTGACTTATTTCACTCAGTATAATGCCCTCCACATTCATCCGTGTTGTGAGATTTTTTGCAGATTCATCACTGTTCTTTATCATTGTGTAGTATTCCATTGTGGGTATGTACCATAATTTGTTTATACATCTGTTGATGGGCACTTAGGTTGTTTCCATCTTTTTGCTATTGTGAATAATGCTACAGTGAACATGGTGTACATATGTCTATTCGTGTGATGGCTCTTATTTCTCTAGGATATATTCCTAGGAGTGGGATTGCTGGGTTGTATGATATTTCTATTTCTAGCTTTTTAAGGAGGCACCATATTGTTTTCCATAGTGGTTGTACCATTTTACATTCCCATCAGCAGTAAGAGTTCCAATCTCCCCACAACCTCTCCAGCATTTGTTATTTTCTGTTTTTTTGATTAGTGCCAGTAATGTTGGGGTGAGATGGTATCTCATTGTAGTTTTTATTTGCATTTCTCTAACAGAGCCCTGGTGGTGCAGTGGGTAAGCGTTTGGCTGCTAACCAAAAGGTTGGCAGTTTGAATCCACCAGCCACTCCTTGGAAAACCTATGGCGCAGTTCTATTCTGTCCTATAGGGTTGCTGTGAGTCAGAATCGACTCAACTGCAGTGGGTTTGATTTTTTTTTTCTAATGGCTTATGATCCCAAGCATTTCTTCATGTGTCTGTTAGCTGCCTGCATGTATTTGGTAAAGTGTCTGTTCATATCCTTTGCCCATTTTTTTAATTGGATTATTTGTCTTTTTATTGTTGAGGTGTTGAAGTATTCTATAGATTTTAGAGATTAGACCCTTGTTGGATATGTCATAGCCAAAATTTTTTTTCCCACTCTGTAGGTTCTCTTTTTACTCTTCTGCTGAAGTCTTTTGATGAGCATAGGGGTTTAACTTTTAGGAGCTCCCAGTTATCTAGTTTGTCTTCTGGAGTTTGTGCATTGTTAGTTATGGTTTCTATTCTATTTATGCCGTGTATTAGGGCCCCTAGCATTGTCCCTGTTTTTTCTTCTGTGATATTTTTAGGTTTTATATTTAGGTCTCTGATCCATTTTGAGTTAGTTTTTGTGTACGGTGTGAGGCATGGGTCCTGTTTCTTTTTTTTTTACAGATGGACATCCAATTTCTTTAGTACCATTTGTTAAAAAGACTGTCTTTTCCCCATTTAATGGACTTTGGTCCTTTGTCAAAGATCAGCTGACCATAGGTGGATAGATTTACATCTGGGTTCTTGATTCTGTTCCATTGGTCTATGTGTCTGTCATTGTACCAATACCAGGCTATTTTGACTACCCTGGCTGTGTAGTAGTTCTGAGATCAGGTAGTGTGAGGGCTCCTACTTTGTTCTTTTTCTTCAGTAATGCTTTGCTTATCTGGGGCCTCTTTCCTTTCCATGTAAAGTTGGTGTCTTAGGCTGGGTTCTCTAGAGAAGCAAAACCAGTAAAGGAATAAATATATATGTATATAGAGAGATTTATATCAAGGAAACGGCTCACATGGTTGTAGAGTCTGGAATGTCCTAAGTCTGTGGATCAAGATAGAGGCTTCTCCTGACTCATGTAGCTGCAGGGGCTGGTGAACCCAAGATTGGCAGGTCAGAGAGCAGGGATTTTGCTCATAGGCTGTGAAGATCAGCAAATCCCAAGATCAGCAGGGAAGACTGCAAGGCTTCTCCTGATTCATGTAGCTTCAGGGGCTGGTGAACTAAGATCAGGAGGTTGGAGAGCCGGGCTCTTGCTCACAGGCTGTGAAGATCAATGAATCCCAAGTTCGGCCGGTAAGCTGCTTGCTCGAGTTCCAAGAACCAGAGGTCAGACGAACAGAAGCCAGCTGCAGGATCCAGAGCGGAGCAAAAAGCCAGAACGTCTGCTTATATTCAGATGCAGGCCACACGCCCAAGGAAACTCCCTTTCAACTGATTGGCTACTCACAGCAGATCCCACCATGGGAGTGATCACATATAAACACTGAGAATCATGGCCCAGCCAAGCTGACACACACTCTTAACCATCACAGTTGGTGATTAGTTTTTCCATCTCATTAAAGAATGCTTTTGATATTTCGATTGGGATTGCATTGTAGCTGTAGATAACTTTGGGTGGAGTTGACATTTTCACAATGTTGAGTCTTCCTATCCATGAGCATGGTATGTTTTTCCATTTGTGTAGGTCTCTTTTGATTTCTTGCAATAGTGTTTTGTAGTTTTCTTTGTATAGGTCTTTTACATCCCTAGTTAGATTTATTCCTAAGTATTTTATCTTTTTAGAGACTATTATAAATGAGTATTGTTTCCTGATTTCCTTTTAGAATTTCTCTTTGGTGGTGTATAGGAATCCAACTCATTTTTGTATGTTGATCTTGTATCCTGCTACTCTGCTGAATCTTTTTACTAGCTCCAGTAGTTTTCTTGTGGAATCTTTGGGGTTCTGTATGTATAGGATCATATCATCTGCAAATTGGGATAGTTTTATTTCTTCCTTTCCAATTTGGATGCCCTTTATTTATTTTTCTTGCCTTATTGCTCTAGGTAGGACTTCAGCACAATGTTAAAAGTTGTTGTTGTTGTTAGGTGCCGTCGAGTCAGTTCCAACTCATAGCGACCCTGTGTACAACAGAACAAAACACTGCCCAGGCCTGCGCTATCCTCACAATCATTGTTCTGCTTGAGCCCATTGTTACAGCCACTGTGTCAATGTTAAATAGGAGTTGTGATAAAGGGCATCCTTGTCTTGTTCCACTTCTCAGGGGGAATGCTTTCAGCCTCTCTCCATTGAGAATCATGTTGGCTGTTGGTTTTGTATAGATGCTCTTTACTATGTTGAGGAATTTTCCCTTCTATTCTTAATTTATTGAGAGTTTTTTTCAAGAATGGGTGTTGGACTTTTTCGAATGCCTTTTCTGTGTCGATTGAGATGATCATGTGATTCTTTCATATCAATGTTTTTAATGTACATACAGTATATCCACTCCAAGAAATTGATTTTAAGGAATTAATTAGATTAAAGCATGAAGATTATATGTTCTGTGTGTAACATTTCTCTGCTGCCATTTCTGAAACTTTGACCTTCAACCCTATTTATTTATTTATTTAACAAATCCCTATATAAACAAAGAGTGGTGGGGCCGTGGTAGTTTTCAGTGGTAGAATTCTTGCCTTCCATGAGGGAGACCCAGGTGCAATTCCCATCCGCTGCACCTCATGTGCACCATGACTGTCTGTCAGTGGAGGCTTGCATGTTGCTATGATGCTGAACAGGTTTCAGTGGAGCTTCCAAACTAAGACAGACTAGGAAGAAAGGCCTAGAGAGCTACTTCCAAAAACCAGTCAATGAAAACCCTATGGATCACAACAGTAGATCCGCAACCAATCACGAGGATGGCACAGGGCAGCATTTTGTTCCGTTACGCATGGAATCACCATGAGTGGGGAGCAGACTAGACAGCAGCTAACAATAACAAATGATTGAGGGGTGATACTCAATCATGAGGGAAACATATCTCCACCACCCTACTCTCATTTTTGATTGTCAAAGTAACTGTGGGGGCAGTGATACTAAATATCCTGCAGTATACAGAATAGTCCCACACATTGAAGAACTGTTTATTATGTCCAGAATGCCATCAGGGCCCCCATTGAAGAGCATCTAAACATAAAAGAATATTTAATGACATGAGGAAATGTTCATTAAATATTAATGTATAATATGATACTGTCTTTATAAAAATTAAATGAATGAACTTTCTGTATATACATAGGAAAAAGACTAAAAGGATATACACCAGAATGTTAATAGTGATTATTTCTGGGTAATAGGATTGAGAGAGGTTTTTGTTTTTGATTTTTTTTTTAATTCTTCCTTTTGCTAATGTTGGTCCTTCTAAAGTTTTCCAGTGAATATGTACTTATTTTGAAATGAGAAAAAAAATGAAACTTTTTTTAAAGGTATCTATGGGATTGGAATTAAAAGAATCTTTACATTCTATATAATGCGGTAAAATATAAGAATCTGTACTTTTTTTTAAACGGATCCTGTGTTACTTTTGAAATCAGAATAAATAATAACACTTCGAAAAAATAAAAGTGGTATAAATCCATTGTATAAATAATGTAAAATATAGGAAAAAATCACCCACATTTCCATCATCCAAAGATAATCACTCTTAATATTTAGATATAGGCAGTTCCCAGGTTATGAATGTCCAACTTATGTACAACCCCTAGTCAAGAACCAACCCCTGTAAAGCCTATTACATATATTAAAAATTCTAGGTACATACAATGGTTCGTAATAACAAACAGGTGTTATTTTGCAATGCACATTAAAACATTATCATTATTATTACTGTATTATTATGTTAAAGATGTTTTAATGTATCTGGAAGTGTTTCTTTAATGTTTTTATGCACAGAAAGCTACACTATATACTAAGACAAACATTTGACTAACTGATGTTAGATATGAACCGTACTAACTGTTTCATCTTATGTATAAATTCGACTTAAAGATATGACTTAGGAACAGAACTTGTTCGTAATCTGGGGACTGCCTGTATATGGTTTTCTTGTCTATTCTGTCTTTGACTTGTTTTCTATAATTATCACTAATTTTGTCGTCTACTTTTTAACATGTAACTTTATAATATAAGGGCCAGGTACTTATAATACTTGCCAAATGGTTCTGTAACATTTTTTTAAGTTCAATTGCTTTCATTTTGCTCATTTTGCAGTTGTATCCCACTTGGAGAAATCCTATTTGGCATTTAACTTTTCAAGTGTATGTGCTTTGTTTTCTCAAAGGGATTAGAAGGTTGGCTGGCAGGGATTCTCTGATCCTCTCTGAAGTGCCTAGCACAGAGTGAACATCTACTGAATATTGCTGGAGCCCTGTGGACCATCATTCATGCTCTGGGTGGCATGGCCACATCAGGAGCACCCAATTTGGCTCTGAGCACCTTGGATCAGGATGGGGAGGGGTTTTATGAGGTGTAGTTGAAAGACCAGAGGCTGAACTACTGGGAGAGGAGACCAAATGGGATATGGGACAAATCTGTAGAACAGGGAGTGTAGACCTCTGGGTAAAGATGGCAGCCTGAACACATATGTTTCCTTTTGCTCCATCCCCAAACCCCACTGATTGATCAGTCAAGAGATTTCTTTTAGAGGCCTACAAGGACAATAGGTCTGGGAGAGGAGACAACGGGAAGGAAATTTGGAAGGCAGAAAGCCAGGCTCTGTACTAAACTTGATCATTTGTTCACATCCTTAGTCTCTGATACTCAGTACTGAGGTCTGAAAAATGGACATCATTCTCTCTTCTTAAAAATAAAATATTTTATTTGTAATATATTATTTAACTATATTATTTTAACTATTTTGTATTATATTCATTTTATTATACAGGTAATCACATGCTCATTATGGAAAATTTTAAAAATACATATAGGAAAATAAAAAGTCATCCATTATCTAGAGACAAGCACTCTTAATGTTGTATACACACACTCCTTCTAGACTTTTTTCTATACATCACTACTTATAACTTTCTTTACATCACTACCAATAAAATAGAATATTTGTTTTAATAACATGGAATTACACTCTGTTGAAGACTTTATAACCTTTTTTACGTACATACATTTATTTATTTCAACAATAAATTGTATTTAGCGTAAAAAAATTCAGAAATCAAACACAAGAAAATAAATAACTAACGTTAGCATTTTGATGTACATCTGTCCAGTCTTTTAAGATCATATGCATGTCCATTTAGATTTTCTTAATAAACTCGGAAGCACACTGTACATACTGTTTTTAACCAGCATTTTAGATTTTACAACATCTGGAATGTTTTCCTGGGATGTTGAATTGTTAATGGTAGCTTACTTTTAACTGTGGAGCTGTGACATGAAGCTGCCACTGTGAATGAACAGCCTGCTGGGAGAAGCGTGTTTGGCAAGGATCCTACTCCAGCTCAATTGCTGAACTTCCGTTCTTTTTAGTTTTCTTAAAGATAGCTTATTGTCATGATTTATTATATAAACCCTGTAACTACATTAATGAAATTTAAAATGAGAACAAAAAACAGTTGTGCACACTTGTGCCACCTCCAACAAATAAAACAGCTGTTATTGTTTCCTCTTCCCTCCCAGTCCTGCTCCATTTACAAACATAATTTTTTCCATTTCTGTAATCAGTGTATGAACTACCTTGTTTTCTGTTAATTTACCTTCATAAAACCTGGTAGTGTAGTGGTTAAGAGCTGCGGCTGCTAACCAAAAGGTCAACAGTTCAAATCCACCAGGTGCTCCTTGGAAACCCTATGGGGCAGTTCTACTGTGTTCTATAGGGTTGCTATGAGTTGGAGTCAACCGGATGGCAAGGGGTTTGGTTTTAATGTATTCTGAACTTTTTTTTTTTTTCTCTCATGTTCCTGAATAGCTTTCATAACGGTCATTTGCAATAACTGCAAAATAATTCTGGTTTGTTCTAAAAAGAGAGGCAATGAGGAAGGTCCAGAAGGTGGTGGGTCTCTGGGGTGGGGGATCGTGTCTTTCCTCGCCCCTCTTGCTGCAGAAATTCTGACTAACTGCTCCAGCCAGCACCTGTCCATCCCCAAGGGGCACTCAGGGAACCAGCCCAGCAGAGGAACTCCCAGGGCCTTCGAAGGAGTGGAGGGGCATGTGAGTGAGGGTCTCTTTCCCCTGTCCCTCTCTACTGCCCCCCACCCCCGTGTTCAAGCGAGGGCACAGATCTGGAGCTGGGAGGGAAACAGTCTGCAGGACAAGCAGGGACAGCCCCTGAGACCACCTCACTTGCTATCTCCCAGACCACCTGGAGGATAAGGTGGGAGCGAGAAATCTATGCAAGAGCATTGCACAATCTGGAAAGCAAGATCATCTTGAACCATCAGTTGCCTAGGAGGACTTATGTCTGCTGGGAGCTGCTCTGGACACATGGATAATCTAATGTCATCTTCACAGCCAACCCCAAGACATAGGTCCTCTCCTCCCCACTTGACACATGGGGGAATGACACTCAGAGAGGATGAGCTGCCCAAGGACAGTGCTGGGATGACAACTCAGGTCATTGCCTCCCTTTTTGGAATGATAAATATTATATATGTTATAAGTTATATAACTCGTAAACCCATTTCCGTCAAGTTGATTACGACTCATAATGACCCTATAAGAAAGAGTAGAACTGCCCTATAGGGTTTCCAATGAGTGGCTGGTGGATTTGAACTGCCGACCTTGTGGTAAGCAGCCAAGCTCTTAACCACTCTGCCACCAGGGCTCTATAAATTATACATGTGTGTAGAAAAAGGTCTGGAAGGAAAGACATCAAGCTTTCCACTTTCGTACTTTTTGTATTTCTGTACTCTGAGTTCATAGATAATGTACAGAATGCCTAGTCTGTTCTGTGCACTTGGGATAAATCAATGAATACATTAGATTGGCTCTCCCAGAAGCACACTCTGAGACATGCTTATTTGGGAGACGATTTCAGGAAACGCAGCTAGAGGAGTGGGGAAGTGAGATGGGAAAGGGAAAGAAGCCAGTACAGGGTGTGTTAGTGAGCAGGTTACTGCCTTGGGCAAACCACCTGCCCTCGAGTAGATTCTGACTCATGGCATCCCTATGTGTATCAGAGTAGAACTGTGCTTCATGGGGTTTTCAATGGCTGTGACCTTTTGGAAGTAGATCACCAGGCCTTTCTTCTGAGGCACCTCTGGGTGAATTCAAACCTCTGTCCTTTCTGTTAGTAGCTGAATGCTTAACAGTTTGCACCATCCAGGGGCTTGCTACCATGGGCAACCAGGGTTTAAATCTCATTGGGGAACACTGAGCAACAGTGGAGAACACACCTCAAGTTGCCCCACTTGAAGGCCAAGGAAGCTGGGGCGTCTATCCACCAAATCCTAGATGTCATTGGTTGAGAGCCACCCCTGACATCGTTAATGCCCCAGCCCTTCCAGCTTGCCCTGCTTGCTGGCACTGACCTGGAAAACTCTCTCAGGCAGCAGTCCAGGAAAGTGAGCAGGAGGAATCCCTTGGGTCCCAGTGCACTGGGAGAGTGAGCCCGCGAGGGGATACAGGCTGGGAACAGTGTTTCCACAGTAAACAAAATCCTCCAAAATCTCTATCCTTGTGGGATTTCCTTTGGGGTGGCAGGAGTAGTCAGACAAAAAACATAATAAGTAAATTATATGGTATATTAGAAGATGACATGTGCTGTGGAATGAAAAGAAGAGCAGGGTAAGAAGGTTGGGGAGTGGAAGTTGGAATGTATACACACAGATCAATTTTATAAAATCAATAAAAGGAAAGTTTACATTATGTATCATAAAAAGAGTATATGAAAAACAACCAAACCGGTTGCTCTTGACTCGATTCCAACTCATAGCAACCCTGTAGGACAGAGTAGAACTGACCCACAGGGTTTCCAAGGCTGTAAACTTTACAGAAGCAGACTGCTACATCTTTTTCCAGTAGAGTGGCTGGTGGGTTCGAACCGCCAACCTTTTAATTAGCAGCCAAGCACTTTAACCACTGCGCCACCAGGGCTCCTTCCAAAAACAATATAGCTACATACGTTTTGGAAAACGGAATTTTTTTTTAAACTTCTATTACTTCTATACCCATCACCACCATGACATAACCATGGTTAACATTTTTTTGTTTTCTCACTATCTTTTTTTTTCCTCCTAGGTGTTGGCTTTCTTGTGTGGCTTTAGGAGTAGTATACATATAATTTTGTTCCCTGCATTTTCACTTACCATTTTAACCCAGCTCTTCTATATATCCGAGGCCCGTATGCTTCCCCACCCACCCACCCATGGTGCCTGCTGGAAAGGCTAAAGCTAGTCTCAGTTTCTCTGGCTGTAGATGACCTAGGCAATCCCAGAAACCCCAATCTCCATGGACTCCAGCTAGCCAAGGCCCACATAGCAGGAAGGAGAGAGGCCTGCTGCAAATTAGTTATTAATAATTAGTAATTACATAACATATAATGTGCCTTGGATGCATTAAGTGCTTGGCAGATATTGGTTCTCTTCCCTCTTATTGTTTCATTTTGATTGAGGGTAGGTGAGGGAGACCAGCCCAGCACAACCCGGGGGGGTCTTTCTACCAGGCAGCTGCATCCTCATCCTCAGCCCAGCAGGCTTCGCCCCAGAATGCTTTCTCCCCAGCCTCCCTCAAGAGTCAGTACTCATGTCAGCATGCAAGAGGGTATCATTTCTAATCTCTCTTATTTCAGGAGAGACTCTACGGACTCCAAGTCTTCTGCCACTTCCTCTCCAAAAAGGCCGTCGATGGAAAGGTAAAGGAAGCCATAGTTATCTCCATCCCAAAGGTCCTTTTCAGCATGTGTCCCTCTCTCTGCTTTGAAGGAAGAAGCCTGAGGCAGGAGAAAGGAGGAAACCTCGTACATTACATTGCCTCCAAATTCTGGGGCCCACACAGTAAGACCAGTGGGCCCCCGAATCAGAGGTGGGACTCCTTCACTGGGGTAGCTGACCAGTCGCTGTGGCCCCGTCACTGACTGGAGAACTTTCTCAAGGTCAAGCTGAACTCAGTGAGAACAGAGGTCATGTGAGGCTGTGCCTGGTGTGAGGACAGTTAAGGCAGTTGCCATACTGGTTTGAGCTGAACTGGTTAGCAGGTGTCAGCATAGCGTAAATCATCAAATTATACATTCATCAAATATTTATTGGGGGCCTGCTGTATGCCAGGGACTGTTCTAGGTGCGGGCGATACAGCAATGAAAAAGAGACAAAAATCCCGCACTCATGAGGCCTACATTCTAGTGGCAGGGGAGGGGATAGGAGGCAGACAATACATATGATAAAATCAAAACCATTGCATCAAGTCTGTTCTGACTCATAGCAACTGTATAGGACAGAGTAGAACTGCACCATGGGGCTTACAAGGCTGTAAATCTTTACGGAAGCAGACTGCCACATCTTTCTCCCTCGGAGCAGCTGGTAGGTTTGAACCACCGACCTTTTGGTTAGCAGCTGAGTGCTTAACCACTGCCATCAAACCAAAACTCATTGTTGTCGAACTCCTTAATACATGTAACAGATAAGTAAATTATACAGTGGTTTGGAAGGTGACCAAGTGCTAAGGAAAACAATAGAGCAGAGCGAAGAGGATTGGGAGAGGGTATCTCAGTTCACTGGGGTGATCAGGAAAGACCTTATTGAGGAAATGACCTTGAGCAAAAACTTGAAGGAGGTGAAGAAGTTAGCCTGCAAGGAGGACCCTGAGGTAGGAGCATGCTTGGCAAAGTTAAGAAAGTGCGAGGCAGCTAGTGTATCTGGGGTAGAAAAAGTGAAAGGAAAGAGTAGTAGAAGATGAGAACAGAGAGGTAGTGGAGGCCAGACTGGGTAGAAACTTTTAGACTGTTACTCTGAGTGAAATGGGAAGCCACTGGAGGGCACTGAGCCGAGGAATTATATGACCACATTTCTCAAGATCCCTCTGGCTGCTGTGCTGAGTGTGTATTGTAGAGGTAGGGGCACAGCAGGAAGACCAGCCAGGAGGCAAGATATCCGGGTGGCTCGTATCAGGGTAGTAGTGGTGGAGATGGGGAGAAGTGGTAGGTTCAGGATATATTTTGAAGATACAGCTGACAGAATTTCCTGACACATTGGGTGTAGGGTATGACAGAAAAAGCAGAATCAAGGATGACTCTACAATTTTTTGCTTGAGTGTCTGCAAGGATGGAGTTGCCATTAATTGGTTTGGGGAAGACTGTGCGTAGATCAGATTTGGGGCAGAAGATAGAGAGTTCGGGTTTGAATATATTGGATTTGAGATGTGTACTAGTCCTTGAGGTGAAGAAGTCAAATACAGTTGGGTTATATGAGGCTGGAATCCAGGAAGAAAGTCTGGGCTGTAAATACAAATTTCAGAATCATTGGAGTGTAACTGGATGAGATCACTAAGGAGAGATCATGGATCAAGGGGCAAGTGTGAATTGTCCAGGAGGGAGGTCAGAGGTCAGAGCAGGAGAAGCAAGGCCAGGGGAAGCAGGGCAGGCCAGGAAATAGCTTAGTGGTAGATGGAGGCCAGTGATTCAGAAGGCAGGTGCCATATTGGATGCTGGGGTGGCCTGGTAGGATAGTAACGGTATTGGCTTCTATGGAGAGTACGTGTGGGAGCTTTACGGTTATTTTAGCCTAATGTACCAGTGATACTGCCACTGGGAGAAAAGAAGAGGCACAAAAATCAGATCGTTTAAGGCTTTATGAAGATTAAACAGGCTTGGGATGTGAAAAAGGGCTACTGTTTCTCATACCTCCAGCATGTTAGCCCAAGTACCAGCTCCAGCTAATGAGTGGAGGCTGTTTGGAGTTCTGGTTGGAGAAGGAGTCTGAGGCTGCATCCTGCCTTTGAAGAAAAGAGTTCTGTGGTCAGTTAGTAATGTCTGCCATGGGTGAAGCCTGGGAATGGAGGCTACAGTGTCTTCCTAGTTCTAGACCACTGGTTCTCAACAACAGGGGGACATTTAGAAATTTGTGGAGGCATTTTTGGTTGTCACTATGACTGGGGGCTGGAAGGGGGAGGCACTATTGGCATTTAGAAGGCAGGGACCAGAGATGCTAAATGTCGTAGAATGCGAAGGGCATCCCTGCATAATGAAGGATTGTCCTAACGCAAAATGCTGGTAGTGCCTTCACTGAGACACACTAACCAGTTCTAGGTTTGATGCTATAATAAAAGCATTCGACACTTGTGTAAGGATTTATACCTCCAGAGTCCTCTCCTTTCCTTCATGGGCTTGAAGCCTCCTGGCTCTCTCCCATGGTGCATTCTTCTTCTGAAGGTCGGTCAAGCAGAATACGTTTTTCCTTCTATCAGTTGCGCCGTTTCCTGCTGGTTCAGTGTTGGGGGTGGGCAACCAAAAGGGACAAAACAAGTCTTCTTAATTCACTTTATCCACTACCCAGACCATTTCCCGCACTCTCTACCTCTTTGTTTCATCTTTCCCTTTGGTTAATTTGCACATTTGTTCATTCATTCATTCATTCAGCAAGCCCATTTGTTGAGCACCTCCATGCAAGCTCAACATTCTCCAGGGGTCAAGGGCATGTGCACACACTGGCTGCCTAATGGAGACCACAGTAAACTAGAGAGTGTCTGCCCTGTCCCAAGGGGGCTCCCACTACCCAGCTCTGGCTGATTGTTGCTTTACAGAAATGCTGGTCCAGTGTGCCCCACCTTCCAGTTTTTCGAGGAAAACTGAACACCAAGATATTCATATGAAACTCCTAATTTCAAATACGAGCAACCTATTCATATTTTTCTAAAACACAGTTGACCAAACAAAACATATTTGTAGCCTTTCGTTTGTGACCTTTAATTTAAGGCCAGGCCCTGTGCTGGCCTTAAAGACTAAGACTCATGGTCTCTGCCTTCATGGAGGTAACCACTAGTGGAGATGCAGGCACCAAGGCGATTGTCTTTTAGAGAGGGATGGATGGTGCAGATGGTTTGCACTCATCTACTAACCTAAAGGTTGGCGGTTCGATCCCACCCAACAGCACCATGGAAGAAAGGCCTGGCAATCAGCTTCTGTAAAGATTACAGCAAAAAAATCCCATGGAGCAGTTCTACTGTAACACATAGGGTCACTATGAGTCAGAATCGACTTGACGGCAATGGATTTGGTTTGGTTTTGGGTAGATACAATAACACACAATGGGAATATAGGAAGAGTGTCTCAATCTGGTTTGAGAAGTCAAAGGAGATTTCATGGAAGAGATGTGGAGGGCCTGGAGGCCACAGAGAGGAGTTTGACTTTATGCTGAGAATAATGGAAGCTGTTAGAGAGTCAGAAGCAGGGGAGTGACAGGATCAGCTGTGAGTTTTCCAAAGTTCCCTCTGGCTGCTGTGTGGCAAGTGGATTGTAAGGTGGTAAGAGGACTCAGGGAGACCAGCTCGGGGCCGTTGTGGCCAGGGATGTGAAAGCCTGGTGCTGGGACCAGGGTTAGATGTAGGCAGACTTTATTTTGATTGCAGGAAGCCCCTTAGTCTTGAGAATTGAAAGATGAATGGGAGTTTGCCTGGTAGACAAGCTAGGAGAGGCATCCCAGGCAGAGGGAATGGCATATGCAAAGGTATGCAAGTATGAGTGACCATGGTCCTTTGGGAACTATTGCTGGAGTATCAAGGAAGAGACTACGAAGTCTGTGACAGGGAAGAAAGTTGCACTTTATCAGCCACCTTAGGACTGGACTATGAGAATTCTTGGCTACCCCCTCCCCCTTCCGCCACTCCCCTGCCAAGCAGTTACAGCACGCTTAGAGATGCAGTGACTGAAATTCCCTCTAGGTGGCGCTCAGGAGCAGCGAGCTGGGCCTCCAGTTTCCTCAGTTCAGATCTGGAATGGGAGGATTTTCTAGGGCTTGGTGATGTCAGACCACAGGCTGGCACATCCAGGCAGCAGAGGGAAACTGATGATAAATCCAACCCCCCACCACCCTCTGGTGATACCCTGTCTGTAATTTGGTGCAGTTCCCAACTGTGTGTATTGAAAGCAAAATGAGCGGGGCTGCCTGAAATGCCACCTAGACACAAATTTCACCTGGCCAGCCATCTCCTAGCCAAGCAGGAGGGACCAGGCTGGGAGTGCCCTGCCAGGAAGGTGGGGAGAAAATGCTCCAAGCAGCTTAGCCTTGCTCAGGCAAGGGGACTCTGGAATGCCCTCTGTCTTTTAGAAACACAATGAGATGTGTTGAAAACAATACGGAAAGCAGGCCCACCTGGGTTTGTGGTCTGACTCTGTCATTTGCTAATTGGATAACCTTGGACAAGTCAGTTCAGCTTTCTGAGCATCGATTGATCTGTAAAATGGAAATAATTATGACCCTTTCTCAAGGTCATTGTGAGGATCAAATGAGGTAATGAAGTGCTTAGCACCATTCCCAGCTCATATAAATGCTGAATAAATGTGCGTACTTAGTAATAAAACTCACACTCAATGTGGTAATCTGTGTAAATTGTCTAATACTTTGTTCCTGAAATTCTCTTAGGGGCTTTAATCCTCTCAACAACCCTATAAAGTGGATACTAATGTTATTCCAAGGAGCCCTGGTGGTGCAGTGGTTAAGTACTCAGCTGCTAACCAAAAGGTCAGCGGTTCGAACCCACCACCCGCTCCATGGGAGAAAGATGTGGCCGTCTGCTTCCATAATGATTTCAGCCTTGGAAACCCTATGCGACAGTTCTACTCTGTCCTATAAGGTTGCTATGAGTCGGAATCGACTAGATGGCAGTCAGTTTAATGTTACTCCAAGCAGCCCTGGTGGCACAACCGTTAAGTGCTTGGCTGCTAACCATAAGGTAGACAGTTTGAACCCACCCAGCGTTCTGCAGGAGAAAGACCTGGTGCTCTGCTCCTGTAAAGACTATAGCCAAGAAAACCCTATGGGGCAGTTCTACTCTGTCACATGGGATTGCTATGAGTTGAAAATTAACTCAATGGCACCTAACAACAACAGCGTTACCGTATTTCACACATAAGAAAGTTTAGGCATAGAGAGATTGAGGAACTTGCCCAAGGTCACACAGCTACAAAGTGATGGTGTCAGCATCTAACTTGGGAATTTGGCTCTGGAGCCTGGATTCCTCATAAATATACCACCTCAGGGTAGGTATTCCAAGAATGACAACTATTGTTGTTCATTATGCCTCCTTCAAAGTAGCATGCTTACCAGCTCTCCTCTGGTTGTTCCCTTCTCATGAGTCCTAGATGTTGAGGATGTGGCGATGGGGCACACAGGTTAGTGAAGGGCAGTACCAAGAAGAATCTGGGGCTTCATCCCAGCTGCAGGTGTTGTGGTTGGCCCAGGTCATGGGAGAGACAGACACTGGCTCACAGAGATCTCTCTCTTAGGCCCTGGGAGTGGGGCCGCTGGCCTTCCAGAGAGGACTCACCAAAACCACACCAGCTGCCGTCGAGTCGATTCTCACTCATGGCATCCCCGCGTGTTCCAGAGTAGAACTGCACTCCATAGGGTTTTCATGGCTGTGACATTTTTGAAGCAGATCTCCAGGCCTTTCTGCGTGAGTTTGAACCGCCAACCTTTCTGTGCCTTGCATCTATCTCCTTGTGGTCAGCTCCCTCAATTCATCATACATGCATTCATTCATTCAATGAAGATTTATCAAGCGCCCACCTAAAGCATTGTTTCAGGTGCTGGAGTACTGTGGTGAACCAGCCAACTGGGTCCCTATACTCTGGAACCCTGTAATCTGGAGATGTAGGTGATGTTTATAAACACAAACAAGTTAATTATAGATTTGGATAAGTGCTCTGAAGGAAAGAAATTGGGTAATGTGCTAGAGAGTAGCAGGGCAAGGACAATCTGCCTCAGCTGGGATGGTCAGGGAAGGCCTCGCAGAGGACATGACGTCTGAGCTGAGACCTGACTGGTGGATGGCATCAGTCAGAGGAAAACCTGGAGGAAGAGCATTCCAGGAGGGACCAGCCAGTGCAAAGGCACTGTGGTAGGAATCACAGGTGTGTCCAAGGAATAGGAGGAAGCAGTGAACTGTGGGAGGGGGGCTTCCATGTGGCACAAGATGGGGTCAGAATAGAGGCAGTGGGCAGAAGCCAGATGTGGAGGGCCTGGAGGCCACAGAGAGGAGTTTGACTTTATGCTGAGAATAATGGAAGCCACTAGAGAATCAGAAGCAGGGAAGTGACAAGATCAGCTGTGAGTTTTCAAAAGTTCCCTCCGGCTGCTGTGTGGCAAGTGGATTGTAAGGTGGCAAGAGGACTCAGGGAGACCAGCTCGGGGCCGTTGTGGCCAGGCAGGTGAAAGCCTGGTGCTGGGACCAGGGTTGGATGTAGGCAGACTTTATTTTGATTGCAGGAAGCCCCTTAGTCTCTAGATTTCTGCCCTCTGCACCTTTCCTTCATCCATGCCCTTCCCTCCTGCTGAAATCTGACTCCAGGAGAGATTGGGGTTGGATCTCAGCTTCCCTACCCGCAGGCCCGACTGCCATGCCACCCAGTTGCCAGGCAGGGTTGGGTAGAATCCAGGGTGAGGTCTCTAGACCAGTAAGTTTCAAACTGCCTTAAAAATAAATAAAAGCTAGGGAATCCCCTTGAACATTTTTAGGAATTCAAAATATAAACCTGGTAAGAGCAGAGCATGGCCCCCTGGGCCTTCCTCCCCTCCTTTCCTACTGCCCCCATGGCAGCCCAAGACCCCTCGGAGGAATCTCAAAGCTCCAGAGGAGACAAATATCCCAGTGGTTTTAGGGTAACCGTGATGTCAGAGGGGATCCAAGGTTAGGCTGAACAGAAAGGGTTGAGGGATGCGGAGGTCACCAACAGAGTCCACACTGAGGAATCTCAGTGGGATGTTGGATGGGATTCTCCTGCCATCTAGTGTTTTAATCCTGGGAGCCCTAGGCTACCCGGTCAGCCTCACTCCCAGACGCAGCTCCTTGGGCCTGAAAGGACTTAATCAGAAGTCCAACCTCCTTTTCTTCCTTAAAGGAAGAAGGACATCCACAGCCTGAAAGTCCGTGTGAAAAGCACTGTGGAATCCAGCTCCAGGGCTGCCTGGTGTTGCTGCCCAGGCTGTGCACTATATAACTCCAGGAGGCACCCAGGCGAGGATGTGAATAGCACCTCCTAGAGTTACGAAGTGTACTCAATGTGATGAGACCCTGGGGCGGAGGAAACCCTAATTTCTTTACTCTGATAAGTCAGTTTTTCGTGAACCAAGGCATGGGGACTGGCTGGAAGTTCCTGGTGCATTACTGAAAAAGAAGACAAGAAGGGATGAGAGATGAAGGCAGAGACTTCCTGACTGCCAGGACCCCCACCCCAGAGTAGTGCAGAAACAGCTATGAAAGGGAGGGAGCAGTACAACCATCACAAAGTCATTTCACTTCTTGAGGCTCCATTCCTTCATCTGTAAAATGGGACATATAATACTTGACTTGCTGAAGAAAGGCTGGTGATCTACTTCCAAAAATCAGCCAACGAAAATCCTGTGGATCATAGCAGTCCAATCTGTAAAAGATCATGGGGCTGGCACAGGACTGGGCAGCCTTTTGTTACATTTCGCATGGCGTCACCATGAGTCAGGGCCCACTCAACGCAGTTAACAACAACAATATGTGACTTGCAGGATTATAGGCAGGAATAAATAGCAACCAAACTCGCTGCCATCAAGTCAACTCCAACTCATAGCCACCCGATAGGACAGAGTAGAACTGCCCCACAGGATTTCCAAGGCTGTAATCCTCACGGAAGCCGACGGCCACATCTTTCTCCCACAGAGAGCTGGTAGGTTTGAACCACGGACCTTTTGGTTCGCAGCAGAGTGCTTAACCACAGCGCCACCAGGCCTCCTTTATAAATAGCAAACCAAAGGGTCGCTATAAGTATAAATAGCAAACATGTGGTAAATGGTGGCTTCTGTTATTACCATCCTTAACAAGCCCCAGAGTCTGGCTCAATCCTTTCTCTCCAGCTCTCTCTCATACCACCAGCTCCCTGACCCCTCTGACTCCAGCTGCCCTGAGCTCCTCAACACTGCCCACGCAAACTATGGGCTTTCACACCTCCATGCATTTCTGCCTACCGTACATTCCGCTACCCCCTCATCAGAGTGGCTCTTGCAGAATTTCTTGGACCAGATCACACTGTAGTGTGACTCTTTGGACCTATCTTAAGTTACACATTAAGGCACAGCCCTGTGATCCACTACAGGATGCTGGGGGATCCCTCTCATCGTATCACCCGGCATCCTCCTCATGAGGACCTGAAACGACCAGCAGCAGTTGGAGTCTGAGCCTTGGCCTGTTTTACCTTATGACTTCTACAAAAAGCCAAGTTTGTGTCTCACGCTCTTGGGTGTATATTGTTGTTGTTATTAGCTGCTGTCAAGTCAATTCTGACTCATGGCGACCCCACGTGTGCAGAGTAGAACTGCTCCATAGAGTATTCAAGACTGTGACCTGTCTGACACATGTTTACTAGGGTATGCATTTTTATAAAATATTGTTTTTTAAAGTTTACCTTTTTTTCCTGTCTGTAAAAGTAAGGTATAAAAAATAAGTAAGGCATGCTTATAAAAAATTCCAGTACTCTCTGTATAACCTAGAAAGTCAGAATGCCCCCTCATTCCAGTCCCAAAATGTCATCTCTGTTTACATTCTAGGGCATAGTCTTCCAGGCTTTTCTCTATGTATTTTTAGATGTATATTTTAACAAAATTGAGATCGTAGTGTACATGGTGTTTGGTAACCTGCTTTTTTCACTTGACAAGCCAGTATGGCCTTTTTTCCAAACTTTTTCGTGTTCTTTAACATAGTTTTGAATGACTGCGTAGTATTCTATCATAGGAATGTGCCATAGTTTAAGCAGTCCCTTTTCATTGGGTACGTGGATTGTTTCATGACGCGCGCTGTTTAGCCATATCCCTGGTTCCATCTTATGTTCTCAAGGCTATTGATTTTGCTTTCCACCTTGCTAGGTTTTATGTATCCTACTGTTGTTGGGTGCTGTCAAGTCGATTTTGACTCATAGCGACCCCATGTGACAGAGTAGAACTTCCGCATAGGGTTCTCTGGGCTATAACTTTTAAGGGAGCAGATCGCCAGGTCTTCCTCCGGCAGAGCTGCTGGGTGGGTTCGAACTGCCAACCTTTCGGTTAGCAGCCCAGAGCTTCATCACTGTGCCACCAGGGCTCTTTTGTATCCTCCTAAGCCACTGTAAATCCTTTCTGGAGGAAGGAAGGTCTGAATGGATAAACAGACTTCAGTTGTTCTTCTACTTTGCTTTCTCAGAGGTTCCTTGCGCGCCCTGACTCTGTGATCTAAGAGTGCCTCATACAGAGACCTGTCAGGGTAGTGGGTTCGGTCCTCCATGTTTTTCTGTCTGACTGTCTGCTATGCTGGTACCTGTTTTAGGACAGGAAGCAGGAAGCCTCTCTGAGCCACCAGCTCAGCATGGTATCTTTTTTTTTTTTTAATTGTTGTGCTTTAAGTGACAGTTTACAATTCAAGTTAGTATCCCATACAAAAATTTATACATACATTGTTATGTGACCCCAGTTGCTCTCTCTATACTGTGACAGCACACTCTTCCATTCCCCCCCGGATTTCCTGTGTCCATTCAACCAGCTCCTGACCCTCTCTGCCTTCCCATCTCACCTCCGGACAGAAGCTGCCCGTTTAGTCTCTTTTT
>NW_004443984.1:6307724-6405698 GCF_000243295.1 Trichechus manatus latirostris
CCCGCCCCTGCTACTCTGTCCCTCGAAGTGTTTGGTTGTATTCAGGATACTTCTTAGCTTTGGTTTAGTCCGGTTGTCAACATGATATCTTGATGATTTTCAACCATTAAAAAAATAAGTGTTTCTTATTACAAAAGTGAGGCATATTCTTCATAGGAGATTTAGAAAATACACGTAAGCAGAAGAAGAAAATTAGATTGCCTATAAACCCATTACTGGCACGAATCAAAAAAACAGAAAATAACAAATGTTGGAGAGGCTGTGTGGAGACTGGAACTCCTGTGCACTGCTGGTGGGAATGCAAAATGGTACCATTCTGGAAAATGATACGGTGCTTCCTTAAAAAGCTAGAAATAGAAATACCATACGATCCAGCAATCCCAGTCCTAGGAATATATCCTAGAGAAATAAGAGCATGCACAGGAATAGACATATGCACATTCATGGTTATTGCGGCACTGTTCACAATAGCAAAAAGATGGAAACAACCTAAGTGTCCATCAACAGAGGAATGGATAAACAAACTATGGTACATACACACAATGGAGTACTACGCAACAATAAAGAACAATGATGAATCTGGGAAGCATCTAAAACATGGACGAATCTGGAGGGCATTATTCTGAGTGAAATAATTCAATCACAAAAGGATAAATATTGTATGAGACCACTACTATAAAACCTCATGAAAAGGTTTACACACAAAAAGAAACAATCTTTGAGGGTTACGAGGGAGGGGAGGGGTGGGGATGGAAAAACACTAAATAGACAATAGATAAGTGGTAACTTTGGTGAAGGGTGAGACAGTACACAATACGGGGGAAGCCAGCACAGCTACTCCAAGGCAAGGTCATGGAAGCTTCATAGACACATCTGGACTCCTGAGGGACTGAATTACTGGGCTGAGGGCTTTGGCGATCATGGTCTCAGGGAACATCTAGCCCAACTGGCATAACATAGTTTATAAAGAAAATGTTCTACATTTTACTTTGGTGAGTAGTGTCTGGGGTCTTAAAAGCTTGTGAGTGGCCATCTAAGATACTCCACTGGTCTCACCCCATCTGGAGCAGGGGGGAATGAAGAAAACCAAAGACACAAGGGAAAGATTAGTCCAAAGGACTAATGAACCACAATTACCACAGCCTCCACCAGACTGAGTCCAGCACAACTAGATGGTGCCTGGCTACCACCACCGACTGCTCTGACAGGGATCACAACAGAGGGTCCAGGACAGAGCTGGAGAAAAATGTAAAACAAAATTCTAACTCACAAAAAAAGACCAGATTTACTGGCCTGAAAAACTTCTGCAGTATGGTCCCCGGACACCCTTTTAGCTCAGTAATGAAGTCACTCCTGAGTTTCACCTTTCAGTCAAACGTTAGACAGGCCCATAAAACAAAACGAGACTAAACGGGCATACCAGCCCAGGGGCAAGGACTAGCAGGCAGGAGGGGACAGGAAAGCTGGTGATTGGGAACCCGAGGTCAAGAAGGTTGAGTGTTGACATGTCGTGGGGTTGGTAACCAATGTCACAAAACAATATGTGTACTAATTGTTTAATGAGAAGCTAGTTTGTTCTGTAAACCTTCATCTAAAGTACAATAATTTAAAAAATATGAAAAAAATTGCCTATAATCCTACCTCAGGAGATAATTGCTATTAACACGATTATTCTTCCAATATATATGCACATACGCATATATATTTGTGGAGTTTTTTTTAAACCAAAGCCAAAATAAGCCCATTCTTGTTATATAGGGGTTATATGATATAACATAAAAAACCAGTGGCCGTCAAGTTGATTCCGAGTTACAAAGACCCCCTGTGTGTCAGAGTAGAACTGTATTCCGTAGGGTTTTCAATGGCTAATTGTTCAGAAGTAGATCACCATGCCTTTCTTTCGAGGCACCTCAATCTTTCAGTTAGGAGCCAAGCATATTAACCATTTGCACCACCCAGAGACTTTGTAATATGTTATTGTTAGTTGTTGTTAGGTGCCATTGAGTTGGTTCTGACTCATAGCGACCCCATGTACAACAGAACCAAATGTTGCCTGGTCCTGCGCCATCCTCACAATCGTTGCTATGTTTGAGCCCATTGTTGCAGCCACTGTGTCAATCCATCTTGTCGAGGGTCTTCCTCTTTTTCGCTGACCCTCTGCTTTACCCAGCATAATGTCCTTCTCCAGGGACTGGTCCCTCCTGGTAACATGTCCAAAGTACGTGAGACGAAGTCTCGTCATCCTCGCTTCCAAGGAGCATTCTGGCAGTATTTCTTCTAAGACAGACTTGTTTGATGTTCTGGCAATCTACATCATAGAGTATATCATATATCACAGCAGTATATCGTAGGGGTTAAGAGCATAGGTGTTGAAATCAGACAGACCTGGGTTCAAATCTCAGTGGTGTAACTTTAGACAAGTTACTTCACCTCTATGTTTGTTTCCTTATCTGTAAACAGGGGTGATGAGAGTATCTACCTCCTAGAATGGCTTCGAGGATTAAATTAGAAAATACTTGTAAAGTACCTTGCACAGTGGTTAACACATAGTAAAAGCCAGACTTTGAAAATGTTAGTAATCAGTGTTCACTAGACTGTAAGCTTCTTGAGGGGGCAGCAGTGACTGAGTGATAGAATTCTCACCTTCCATGAGGGAGACTCTCATGCGCAGCCACTACCTGTCTGTCAGTGGAGGCTTGCATGTTGCTATGATGCTGAACAGGTTTCAGCAGAGCTTCTAGACTAAGACAGACTAGGAAGAAAGGCCTGGCAATCTACTTCTGAAAATCTCTCAATGAATACCCTATGGATCACAACAGTTGGATCCACAACCCATCATGGGCATGGTGCAGGAAGGCAGCATTTTGTTCCATTGTGCATGGAGTCACCATGAGTCCCCAGCTAACAACAACAAGCTCCTTCAGGGAGGGAACTTTTCTGACTTGGCTGCTTTATCCCTGTGTGTATCCCTCCAGTGCCTGGAGAATAGACGCCTATGAGTATTTATGAATGAGTGAATAAATACTTAAATGAGACCATGTATATAGAGCAGCCAGCACAGTGTACAATAAATTGTAGTATAGCTATTGGCATTGTTACACTGTCCTGTAACCCAGTAGCACACAGTGGTTAGTTACAAGAGTGGGTGCTGGAGTTTGACTGCCTGAGTTTGAATCCTGGTTCTACTGGTTTCCAAATGGTTAACCTAAAGCAAGCTATTTTAAATGCATCTATCTCTAAAATGATGGTGTCCCTGGGTGGCACAGTTAAGCGCTTGGCTACTAATCCAAAGGTTGATGGTTCAAACCCACCCAGAGGCACCTTGGAAGAAAGGCCTAGTGATCTGCTTCCAAAGGGTCACAGCCATGAAAACCCTATGGAGTGGAATTCTGCTGTGTAACACATGTGGTCACCATGAGTAGGAATGGACTTGATGGCAGCGGGTTTGGTTTCTGTTGTTGTGGGTTTTTTAATCTCTAAAATTTACTTTAAAATGCACTTCTGAAACGGGGATAAGAATAAGACCAACCTCATGGGGTTGTTACAAGGATTAAATGAGATGATCCATGTCAAGCGTCTAAAATAGCACCCACCTCATAGGACTGTTATAAGGATTAAAGGAGATCATCTGTAAGCACATCTAGAACAGTGCTCTGTTCACTTGATGTCAACATGTCTATTACTGATTGTCATCCTCAGATCGAACAGCAGCAAATCGAAAGCGGAGACCCCCAAAACACCCAGCAGCCCTTTGACCCCCACGTTTGCCCCCTCCATGTGCCTTCTGGCCCCCTGCTATCTCACAGGGGACTCTGTCCGGAACAAATGTGTGGAGATGCTGTCAGCAGCCCTGAAGGCGGATGGTGAGAGGGCCTGGGCTGGGGAGAGGGGAGGGGAAGGGCTTCCTCAAGGCAGGGGAAGCGCGATCTTTCTCTGCGCCCTGGGAGTGGTACAGGAGCACTATAGTTCCCGGTACAGGGAGGTTCACTGCGAAGCTCATGTCTGACTGATGCCTGTGTTTCCTGAATCTCTTTCAGATGATTATAAGGACTATGGTGTCAACTGTGACAAGATGGCATCAGAAATCGAAGATCATATCCTTGAGTTGTGCTGGGGCTGTGGTGCCTGGACTGTCTAGTGACAGGCCTCTCAAGTGCAAAGAACCCAGGACAGTGAGAGAGGAGGGAAGGGCTCCCGGGGCCGCCCCCTGCACGGCCTCTGAACCAGAGCTCTTCATTCTAACTGACATACGTTAAGTTTTGCACCTGCCAACCTCTTGCTAACCTGTTTAGGAGCAGTACCTCTTTCAATGTCAAAAACAACCCCACAGGTAGGTTCCATGATTAATCCCATTTTACAGATGAGGTAACAGAGGATCAGAGAGGTTGAGTTTCTTGCCAAAGCTCACACAGCTAATAGTAGTGACAGAGTTGGGATTTGAACCCAGAAAGTATGACTCCAGAACCTGAGGCTCAACCACTCTGCTGGGCAAGCTGTGTCATATCATGCTTCCATCGTCAAGTCGTTACTTCTTGTATCAGAGTAGGCAGAGAGGCCAGCATTTCTCATGTTCAGCCTTTCCCCTCTTCCAATCCCTGATGAGAACAGCTCCCATTTTTAGTCTCTACCATGTACCAGAAACTGTGCTGGGCAATGAACACTTCCCACCTCTGTTAATCCTTAGCAATCTCCGTGAGGCAGGGGCTGTTGTTCCCATTTTACAGACGAGGAAACCGAAGCTCAGGAGCTAGTGGGTGTCAGAGCTTGACTGGTCTTGGGGCCTGGGATGGGGTAGAGGAAGGGCTTCCCAAACCTTGGTCTTTGGATTCTGTGTCCTGAGCTCTTTCCAACATGCCCTGCTTCTCCAACTTCTCTGAATGAGGTCTTGTGTAGGCAGGGAAGGTGACCACCAGAGTGATATGGACCCATTGTAACAAAAGATTTTTGTCTTAGGAAAAACAAATCCCTTCCCACAATGCCCCCACTGAATGAATGTATGGAATTTCTTTTACTGGAGACAAAGCTTTGCATGCCAAAGATAAAGAAATGTGGAGGAAGGGGGTCACAGTCCCCTGAGGGCAGGGATCTAAGTGTCATACCAAGTGTCACACTGAGGTGTGAGTGACCCATTTGGGGCTTCCTGGGCTCTACAACTTAGGGAGCTGTACTGGACCTATGGCCGGAATTGCAGGGAAGGGTGGGGACCGATCTGCAGACAACAAACTTGCCTGCTCAATCTCCTGCCTGAGGCTCAACCTAATATCTTTCAAAACATTTTCTGGTAGTTTCCCACCATCATCATTTCATTATTAACCAGTGTGTCTTGAGCCAAAAAGTACATTTTCATAATTTCCTATAAATTCAGAAACACAGAGCACGAGAGATCAGGACAATCTTGAGCCTCGTCTTTGTTTTCTCTGAAACAGTCATCCCTCCAAGCAGATCCCTTCCACCTTCATGTCCAGTGTGAAACAAAAGGTGAATGATCCAGTACTTAGTTGCTCTCCCCACCCTCCTCCCCATCCTCTTCCTCCACTAAGTGTCCCTCCTCTGAAGGAGAGGAAATTCAAGCTGCATTAAGTCCTGTAGCTCTTTGTTCTTAGATGGTGAGAGGTCAGGGGAGGATAAGTCTGGGGACTTAAATGCTCTATGTCCTCTTTGGAGTGGCCCTGTTCTAATGTGGCAGCCGTGGGGCACATGTAGGCTCCTCTGAGGGGTCAGTGAGCCTCGGGTCTGCTCCCTACCTCATCCTTTCTCGTAGTCTCGGGAAATGGACGAGGAGTCAGGAGGAGGCTGGTGAAGGCCTTGCCAGCCCTGCTGTGCCCACGTATCAAGCCAATACACACCTCCAGGAATCCCCAAAAGCAGATCTTTAAACAGAAATTTTAGCTTTCAAGTGTGTTGTGGCATATACTTCTCTGCTCATGTTTTTATTGTATCAACAGCATTAAAATAACAATAACAGAGGAAAGAAGAAATACTAGCACCTCCCATCCCGCCATTTCTAGTGAGTCAGCTGTTTTCCATTTGTCTACATTCCCCACAGCCTCTTTCTCGTATATGGCTTTTCCCAGCAACAGCTTTGTCTTCCTGATTCTGCTTGGCTCAGGCAGCCAAGATAGCGATGCTGTGTTCCCTGAGCTCCCAGAGGATGAAGAAGGGTGGAGTGAGTGGGAGGCTAAGAAGACAGACAGGGAAGCCTGTCTGGGATGCAAGGTGGGGACAGAGAACTCGATGTGCTCAGTGGACAGGAGCAACTTCCTGCTGACCGAGTGGAGAGAGGATTACCGATAGGTGGGGGTCTGGCTTCTAGCCCTGCATCTGCTGGGAATTCACCCTCTGACATTGAGCAAGGCCCACACTCTGACCGGCAGTTCCCAAAGTGGGTTCCATAGGATGGTAATAGGGATTCTGGGGGGAAGATGGGTGTCTTGGTGGTGATTCTATGATCAGATATGAACAGAAACACCAGATTAATCAAAGCTCAACAGATTTCTTTATTGCAATACTTCTGAGAGCCTTAAACATGTGGAAGGATGCATGTGGTGAACGGCCACTGGAAATATCCGTGAGCAGTGTTTCCTAACCTCATCTCTCCCCCAGATCAGACCCCTGACACTGGACCTACAACCTCCAGGGACCCTTCCAGGCTAGAGGTCGTCATCATTGCCATCAGCTCCACAGCCCCTAAATGTTGCGCACTTGATGTGTCCCAGGAGCCAGGCTAATGTGTTATGTGGTTTAGCTAACTGAATACTCATGACAGCCCTGTGAAATAAGTGTTTCTTAATTTATGAATTATTTTATAAATAAGGAAACCAAGGCACAGGGAGGTCATGTGACTCACCTGAGGTCATACAAGAGGCTCAGACAAATCTGGGTGCCTGTTTGGGGGACCCTGACACCATAGTCCTCACCACGGAGGCTGTTTCCTGTCCCTGACACTTGGATGACCCCAAAGGCCCATTGAGATCCCCCGCTCAGGGAGTCAGAGGCCGTGAAGGTACCCGTCCCTGTAGAAGTCCAAGGAGGGGAAGAGGCAGCCCTGGGCCTCTTCTTTGGGCATCAGCATGAGGCTCCCCATCCTTCTCTGCTACCCCTCCAGGGGTGACTGGCTGGACCTTGACCAGGTCACATATCTATCAGGAGCTCAAGAGCACAGACATGAAGTACCGGAACCGTGTGCGTAGCCGGATCAGCAACCTCAAGGATCCCAGGAACCCGGGCCTGAGGCGGAACGTGCTCAGTGGGGCCATCTCCGCCAGGCTCATTGCCAAGATGACAGCAGAGGTGAGGGTGGGGCCTGGACCTCTGCATGGATGGGCAGAAGGCTAGGCCCCTCTAGCTTTGCCTCTGAGAGGCAGTGGCTTGTGACTCAGTGGAGATGAGCCAAGGGGCTTTTTGACCCAGAACCTTCTCAGTTTCTCCAGCAGCTGCCTCCTGAGCCCAGCCTCCTGCACTAAGGCTGCCTTTCTAAGGGCCTCAGGGCTTCTGGACTTTTAGGGTAGTGAACCCAGCTAATCTGCATTAATATTTGTGCTACACTAAGTGCTTCAATGCATTGGCCAATTTTATCTTCACAACAACTGAGATAGAAACATTTATTATATCCATTTTACAGATGAGGACACTGAGGCTCAGAGGAGTTGAATGATTTGCCCATGCATACTGCTGCAAAATGTTGAAGCCAGAAAGCAAGCTGAGGCTTCACTGCTTTGTTATATTGTCTCACTCATCAGTCTTGTTCAGTCCTATATTCCAGTACCCAGCTCTGGGCACAAGTCAGAAAGAGTCCCTATCTCCACAGAGCACTGTCCAGACTGGGGAGACAGACATGTTTACGAATAAGTATAGTACAAAGATGGTAAAAACCATGATAGAGCCACAACGGGAACTCACAAAAGGGGGGCATTGACAGAGCTTGGAGGAGTCAGTGAGGGTCTTACACAGGAAGGAAAGGGAACAGCCCTGTTTGAGGCAGTATGTGCAGTGGTTAGAAGCTTGAGTTTGAATCCTGCCTTTGCCACTTATTAGCTGTGTAACCTTAGACGAATTACTTAACCCCTCAATGCCTCAGTTTCCCATCTGTAAAATGGGGATAATAATAATGACTATCTCGTGAGAAATTAAATGAGTTAATATATGTAAAGTGTTTAGAAGGTTAATACATATAAAACTCTATTAGTTACCCAATTAGTATGACAGGTTCATTTACCAGCCATTTCATGTAACCTCACCATAACGTTATGAAAGAGGAAATATTATCCCCATTTTGTGGATAAAACTGAAGCCATACATGACTAGTAAGTGAGAGAACAAAGATTTGAACCTAGATCTGTTTATTTCAGAGCTCACATCTTGGAAAGAACTTTTGCATATCCTCGGGGTATGGTTGGCTTTTTGCTGCCAGAGCTAACTGAGGGGATTCCCTCCCAGAGAAGCACCCAGAGATGTAGGGGAGTTTAGAGATTTGAAGTGGCTCAGAGAAAGGGAGTGGAAATGTGTTGGGGTCCTGGAGTCTATGGATGGGCCTCAGGGTATCTGGTAGCCCTCTGAAACTGTTGGCAATTTGCCTCTGTGTGTATGTGTGGAGTGTGGTGTTTAGTGTGTGTGATGTGTGAGTGTGTGCATGTGGAGTGTGTGTGATGTGTGTGCTGTGTGTATTTAATGTATGTGTGTGGAGTATGGTATTTGTGTGTGTGTACATTTTTCTGAGGAGATGGTTTGCTGCTTTCCTCAAATACCTAAAAGAACAAAGAGCCCCGGCTTTAGGATAAAGTGGGAAACTTGGCGCAGGTGGGCCAGGGTTATCTTTCTGCTTTATTTAAAATATCAGCTCTTTTGAGGCAACTAGTGATGTATGTTACAAATTGCAACCTGGCTTTACATTCTCCTTCCCTGCAAAGTTGAAGGAAACCTGTCCTTTATGGAAACCTGGCCTTGTGTTTCCTTCTCTCTGTCCCTCACTTTATGGCTCTGGGGTCCTTCTGCTTCTTTGTGTGTGTGTGTGTGTGTTGTGGGAGGTGATATCAAGAGATTGTCTTACAGCCAATTCCAGAGACAGGTTAGTAAACCAGACACAGGAGAACCAAGGGGAAGGTGTAGGCACAGGTTTGAGCTAAACCCTGGAAGTTCCTGGAAGCTGGAGATTGGAGCAGAGCTGGGCATCTGGATTGGGATAAAGGCAGTCCCCAGAAGTCCCTGCAAACAGCTGGTCAAGCCAGACATGAGAACAAAGTCTGACTCCGCCCAAGGACCGCTCACTAGAACAGGGCGAGAGAATCAGATGACCAACCCATGGCCAAGAGGTGGCTGTCCAGGGGAGAGTGCCAACAAGAGACTGCAGGGCAAGCCACCAAGGACCTCCTCTGCCAGCAACCAGGCAACAGAGGCCAAGGAGACCTTTATCCCGGGACCACCTTTTGCCCCAGGCAGGAAGTTCTTATAAAAAATATAGGATATAAAACCTAACCCGAAGGACTTCTCACCTTTTGTCTTTTTCTATTAAGATTTAGTGAATAGGAATTTGTTGGACCAGTGAAGACCCTCCTGACTTTCGTAACTGAAACCCTTACCAATGATTGTTAAGAAAGATGATTCAAAATGTAAGATTACAATTTCTAGCCAATCAGTGAAAAAGTGACGCTTTCAATGATTCTACCCATTTTGTGATGTTGATATATACTGATGGCTCTGTAACTATTTTTGGACTCGGGCAGACATGGCTGTGGCAGCATGCTTGTCCGCTTCCCACTTCTGCCCTTTTGAATATATGCCGAATAAAACTTTCTTTTTGCTTTACTAAAAAAAAAAATATAGGACAGTTTTTGCCCCAATAAGAAAAGTAACAGCTGGGGACTAGACTACCCACTGGGGTGTGGCTCAGAAGCCAAGATGCTCACTTGGGTCTAGGAGAATCTGGGAGAGCAGATACGAGCATGGAGGGAACGTCTCTCCCTGCATCCGTGTGTCTCCACAATTCTTCTTCTGTGGAGATGCTCCTGACTTTTCTCTTTTCCTCCCTACCCAGACATACCAAAAACTGAAATAGATTTTGAGATAGCCATTAGAGTAGACTGTCGGCTCCATGAGGAGAGGGGTTTTATCTGTTCACTGTTCACCCAGCACTGAGAACAGTGCCTGGCACGTCCTAAGTGCTCAACAAATGTGTATTAAATTCACATTTGAGACCCTCCTCTAGCGGTGTATACAACTTGAGGGTCCAGTATTATCTCCTGCCTTTATTTCCCTCATTTTCTTGCTTTGTTTTTTATTACTTATTCCATAAATGGATGGGCGGGCAGGTGAAGGATAGATATTTCTGGTCTCTATTTCTTAACTGACAGACAAAACCTTCCTTCCACAATCTGACCTCTAGCCATGTTTCCACACTTCTCACCTTGACCCATCTCAAATACTCTTCCCTAAACATTGCCATTCTTGTCCCCTGCTCTTTTGTATCTACTATTCTGTTTGTCTGGAATGTGCCTTCCCCCTTGGGAACTCCTGCTTATCTTTCTAGACTGGTTAAGATGTCACCTCCTTTCTGACCCACCGCACCGCCAAGCGGTTGCCTTAGTTAGTGCTTTAGTACTTCATGCACCATCTTGCAATCTTGGACATGGTATCAGGAGGGACCAATCTCTGGAGAAAGACACCATGCTTAGTAAAGTAGAGGGGATCCATGAAAGAGAGGAAGACCCTCAACAAGATGGATTGACACAGAGGCTACAACAATGGGCTCATGCGTAGCAATGATTATGAGGATGGCAAAGGACTGGGCAGTGTTTCATTCTGTTATGCATAGGGTCCCTGTGAGTCAGAAGTGACTCAAACACACCTAACAACAACCCCTTCCAGATTAGCATTCCTTGGGGGCAGGATATCTGTCTATCGGAATTCTTAGGGCTTGGAGGCAGAGGTGTGCTGGAGCGATCTACCAGCTCAAGAGAGCTGATGATTTGCATCTATTCCCACATCTTCATTTAGTTACATCACTTTAGTAGTTTGAAATTGGCCATGGTAGGAGTATTTACACCATGGAAATTAGCAAATGCTACAAATTAGGGCTCACCACCACCCTCATCCCCAAAGTCCATTTACCAGCATGCCACTGCAATTAGAGGCATTCAATAAATTGGCATCCAATAAATTTTGAATAAATTAATGCATTATGCTCTGGAAAATCCCCCCAAATGAAACTAAGCTGCTTTTTTCTTTTTTTTTTTTTTTTACTTATATGGCCCTGGGTTGACTTGTTTTTTCTACGTACCCCTGCCATCATTTAGGACCTAGCTCTTAAATTTAAGATAGTAAGGTTTAAACATTACTGTGCACCAGAATGGGGCCCCGGTGGTGCAGTGGTTAATCATTCGGCTGCTAACCAAAAGGTCAGCACTTTGAATCTGCCAGAGGCTCCTTGGAAACCCTATGGGGCAGTTCTACTCTGTCCTATAGGGTCACTATGAGTCGGAATCGACTCGACAGCAATGGGTTTTTTACAGGTGCACCAAAATAACTTGGGGTCACCAGTAAAAATACTTATTCCTGGGCCCTGCCTCTACAGGTTTGGATTCATAGGAATCTGCACTTTATCAAGAAGCCCAGCTGGTGCTGATGCAGTGGTCAGCACGTTAAAATCATTTGACCTTTATGCCAACTCAGTTCTCCATGCTTTAAGGAGTAAGTATGTCGTTGTGTGCCATCAAGTCGATTCCGACTCATAGTGACCCGGTAGGACAGAGTAGAATTGCCACGTAGAGTTTCCAAGGCTGTAATCTTTACAGGAGCAGATAGTCAGGGCTTTTCTCCCATGGAACCACTGTTGGGTTCAAACCACCGACCTTTGGTTAGCAGCCAAGTGCTTATCCATTGCGCCACCAGGGATCTTTGTAGGTTAAGTATAGTTAATAGCTATTAAAATGTCTAGGTAGTTCTGAATCCTCATTTAAACATTAGCTTCAGCCATCCTCCTTCCCATGAAAACCAACCCTTACTTAGAGCTGCTCTCCAGTTTGAGAGGTCCCGTCTCTGCTCAACTCTGGCAGAGGTTTAAGGGGAGTCAAATGGCCAGGGAGATGGACAGAGAAGGGAAGGACCTGGATAATGCAGACGCTGAGTGTCTGCAGTAGGTTGGACAGGAAATGGAAGACCTTGTTTTGGAGGAACTTACAGAAAAAGATGTTCTGTGGTATATTCATAGGTGAGCAATTGTGTGAGCCCAGAAGCTTTAGGGTCCAGCTGGGGTCAGGGTAGTAGCAACAAGTCGGGGATAATTGAGACCAAGATTCCCACTAGGCAGAATAGGCTGGGCAGTGATCGGAGCTCAAACAGGCACTGGGTCAGGTCCATGTCTATAAGGAGGATATCATAGAGCAGGTGGGCAGTGGTCAAGTAGCTCAAGCAGGAAGGTTCAGTCAGATAACCAAGGTCTTGGCAGGCAGGGTGAGCACCAGGATTGAGGGAATGTGCACAAGAGTGCTGATCCTGGAGCAGAGGCTGCTTGCTTGCTGCACTCCTGTGTGTGCCCTACTGTGCTTGGCCCTCCCAGATTTGACCTTCCATCCAGGGGCAGGATGGGGACTCTGCAGGTACAGCCTTTTCCCACCTGGGACAGAGCCAAGGGTCCAGGCCTCCCTCCAACTCCTTGTTCTCAATCCAGCGTGTTCCCTCCTCTGTTCAGGCTCTCTTGAAACAAGAATGTGGGGCAGGTCCCCTGGGGCTCCCTGGTCCTGAAGGGCAGACTCATTTCTCTCCAGGAAATGGCCAGTGATGAACTGAGGGAGTTGAGGAACGCCATGACCCAGGAGGCCATCCGTGAACACCAGATGGCCAAGACGGGCGGCACCACCACTGACCTGTTCCAGTGCAGCAAGTGCAAGAAGAAGAACTGTACCTATAACCAGGTGTGTGGGGGTGGTGGTGGTGGGGAGGGGACTGTGGTGGAGGAGGAGGCCTGTCATAAAGGACACAAAGACATAGAAGTAGGAACCAGAGAGAAGCTTAGGGAAGAGCCAGAGAGAGAGAAAGGGCTAAAACTCCCCAGGCCACAGAGAGGTGGGGGCAAGCCTTGGTACGCCAACATGATACACCCATGGCTTCTAGAGAATGTTCTCATGAGTGTAGAATCACCAGGATATGTGTCTGTGAGATTTGGCTTGCATACTTTGGCCTGCCCTTTGGTGAGAAAAGAGGAACCAGACTCACAGTGCACAGAACTTCTCTAGAGTCACACACATTTGGAAGGGAACTTAGCAATATGAAACCCAGCTCCCTCATTTTCACACAGAGAAACTGAGGTCGAAACAGAGGTCAGGTGTTACACCTTTATCCAAGGTGGCACAGCCAGCCAGTGGCAGAGATAGTAATAAACTCAAACCTTTGAACTCTCAGATCCAGACGTTCCACCAGCAATACAGCCACCATAGTCAGTAAAACCAAAAGGATTAGCCCTGAGTCCTAAGGGTGAAGACCATTGCCCTGGCGTGGAGAGCTGTAGAAGGTTGTGGAGACCCTCCTCTCTAAAAGACAAAACGAGAGAACCACCTCCTATTTCTGGGTTGCATGTGTTATGCCCTTGGAGAACCAGTATTTTTGGATTCTAATTGTTGTCTAGTCATTCTAGAACTCTGTTCATTCCTCTGTTCAGCAAGCAAGGTTTGTCAACAGCACTTTACCTGTGGTGCTCTGTGGCTACAGCAGAATTACAGGTCAGCTTTGCCATTCAGGGGGAACCCCTCAGAGAATTCCCAGACTCAGGAATTCAGAGATGTTTGTGTGGGATTCTGCTTTCTCCCAAGCATATCTCCATGTACAGTCATGGGCATTGCCTCCGTCAGGAGGTAAACTGCCTGTTCAAAGTTTTCTCTCCCACAGAGAAACCCTACTGTTACCCTTTCTCAGGTATCATTGCTCTGCCGCAGCAAGGCTGTGCTGAGCAGTGTCTTCCTGGCAGGCTCTTTAGCTGGGGACTCCCTCCCACACCACAGACTCCCAGCTGACAGTGTCATAGCTGAGTGTCAGCAAAGTGACAACATGTTACAACCATCCAGGATTGGCTGTTGAGAATCTGAACAGCAACTGTTAAATCTGGGAGCGCTAGGGGTTTGCGGCGTGAAACCCTGTTCCTGCACCTAAGAGCTGATAATGAGGGGATGATAAACTGAAAAAATAACATTCAGCAGCCCCAATGATCTTCACGTCCCTTTTCTTCTCTGGGCCTCAGTTCTTCCACCTGTCAGATAATGAAGAGGAGCTAGATGATCGCTAAGGTGCTCCCAGCTAGCTCAAGTTCGGATTAGTAAGGCATGTCCAACAGGGTGTGTTCAGGGGTGAGTCAGGGAATACTTCCCGTAGGAGATGAACCTGGAGGCCAGGGAAGAGAGATCAGTTCATAAGGATCCACAAGAATGGCAGTGCAGAGGCCAGGTTGAGCCAGTGAGATGCTGGGGGTGAGCTGATTGAGAGAGGAGAGGAAAGCACACATTCAGGAGTTCCCAGTGATTAAGAGAATCGCTCAGATGAGATGGGAATAACAGTACCAAGCTCTGGGATTTGGACCTGCTCCTACACACAGTGGGAGTCATGGCAGGTCCTAGAGCAGGGGAGTGACTTCATGAGCTGTCCTCTCTCTTAGGTGCAGACACGCAGCGCTGATGAGCCAATGACTACCTTTGTCTTATGCAATGAATGCGGCAATCGCTGGAAGGTCTGTATGTCTGTATCTTTCTCTCTCCCCTGTCATCCACAGACACTGCCCTCCCTACGTGTTGTTGTTGTTGTATGCCATCAAGTAGATTCCAACTCATAGTGACCCTGTAGGACAGAGTAGAAGTGTCCCACAGGGTTTTCTAGGCTGTAATCTTTACAGAAGCAGATCACCAGGTCTTCCTCCCCCCACCCCCCGCCCCCAGTGATTACCTGCCAAGAGCTTAACCACTGTGTTACCAGGGTTGCTTCTACTGCCCTGCACAAGGGATACATATACCTACAGCCCAGAAGGGCCTTGTGCGTAGGGGCTTGCCAGCCTGCACAGAGTAGGTCTGCAGAGCCAGAGAGATCAGCGAATTGTCAGTGGGGAGGAGGGGAGAGAGTGCATGAGCAAGTTTTAGTTTGCTAGAGACACCCCATTGGGGTGAGGGCGGCAGCCCACATTTTATGACAGGATGGGCAAGGCTGCCATCTGAGCACAGATGGAATCAGCCTTCCCAGATCCACAGAGAGGGAAGAAAACAATAGCACTCTGCCTTTGGACCACACCTCTTTGCGAAGTGCTTTCACAGATGTATTTCCCTTGAACCTGGCCCCGGATGGGGATGAGAGACACAGGAGATCTGAGCCAGGTCAGAGGTCATCCTCCCCTTCTAAGGCAGCTCAGAAAAAGCCTTACAGTATCCGGGGCTGTAACCCAGGCTGCCTCAGCTCCTGCAAAGGCAGAGGTTTCGTTTGCAGGCATGGGAGCCAAGCAAAGTCTTCCCGGAGCGCTGCTTCTCCCAGCCAAAGCTTCTGAAAGAACTAAGTGTGGTCATGTGACTTATGTCAATTTCCAGTAGCATCTGACTTGCACGTGTGTTGCATGATGTCTGGACCGCCAGGCAGGCTGCAGGTGCTCTCAACGTTCTAAGGTACTTTGTCAGCCAAGAGCCCAGGATTGGGCATGGCACTGGGAGTCCAGAACCCTGTTTTCAACTCCCCATCCCGCCCTACATGCTGTGTGACCCTAAGCATGTCACTCACCTCCCTGAACAAAAGGGTGATGATAATGCCTTTCTCCCAGGATTGATGTATGGATTTATTACGTATGCACACACACTTTGCAAACAACTATGTGCAATGTTCCTTTATAATATTACTCTCACTTTCCGACAAGGAAATTGAACTACAGAATAGTTAAACAGCAAGCATAAAGTTACACAGTTTGGAGCACTGAAAGAGAATGCTCCAATTCCTGCTCCATTGAAAAACAATGCCCGAATGCCCGATTGACTGATTCTTCTACAACAAGACTAAGGGCCTGGATAGTCCTGGGGCCTCATTAGAATTGCCATATTTTTTAAGGTAAAAGCCAGATGACTCTGTATTTTCCTATATTCACTTATTGAGCACTTGGGAATGGGGTCAATATAGCGGCCCAGTGGTTTAAAGCATAAAAATCAGACTCAAATCCTAGCTTTACCACTTACAAAGTGATTTAGCTAAGTGACCTGAACTCTCTAGCCCTCAATTTCCTCATCTATAAAATGGGGGTGTTAATATCTAACCCACAGAGCTGTTTTGAGGATTAGAGAAGGGAATACATATAAAGCATTAACAGGGTCTGTGATAGCTCATATGGTGCCTTTGTCAGATTAGAAAAAGGCATCCCTTCCTCCAGGCAAACACAGCCTTGCGCCAGGGTACAGAGCTTGGCAAGCAGAGTGTGGGCTGAGTTTTAGCCCCAACTTGCCTCCTTGGCCAGGCTCCCTTGTTCAGTGAACAACCTGTACAACCATACAAAGCAGCTCTGGGTACATATGTGCCTGGTAAACAGAAACCACTATTCTTATTATTTTGAGTCTGTCACCTACTAGTATTATGGGAGCTTGGGCAAGTCACTTACCCTTTCTGAACCGTTTCCTTACCTGTAAAAATGGGAGTGATACTAGTGCCTACCTCATAGGATGACTGTGAGGATGTTAATAGTGCCTGGCTCAATAAGAGAAGCCTCACAGCTCCTGTAATTGTTGTTATCCAGGAAAGGGCATTCTGCATGCTCCAAAACCAGCTCTTCCTCCCTGATTCCTATTAGTTGGAGAGGCAGGAATCACTAGTGGTGACAGCTACACAGCTTCTGACGACATTTTCAGGTAGTGTCCATTGCCATGTGGAAGGCCTAAAGTCTAACCAAGCGATTATTAGTAATCACAATGATGTTCTTGACCATGAATTTAGAGCCCATCAGGGCCTGGCATTGACTTTCCATTCATTCACTACCTTATATCATTCTCAGTGTTATCTGGTAGTATAATCCCCATTTATGGATGAGTGGTTTGTCCAAGGTCACACAGCTACTAACGGCAGAGCTGGGGTGTGGACTCTGGCCTGCCTGATTCCAGACCCCACCTTATTCATGTTCCCTCACAGCCTCCGTGGGGGACACGGGGAAACTTCTTAAATTCTGTTGGCGTTTGGGTTTTGCAGTTCTGCTGATGGAACTACCGGCCATGATCCTACTGAACAAAGTGAAGAAGAACAAAGAAGAGGCACTAAACCAAGTGAACTGGATAAAAAATAAAAATTAAAATGAAGAAAAATGATGAACTCTGAATGGGGTAATAGGGATCAGAGGGAGAATTCTTTTGCAAATTACTAATCAGTCGTTAATAACAATTGACTAATGGGGGTGCCTAATGGGTAAAGAGGCTAAGAATCTGTGCTGACAGGCCTTTTGTAGAAACTCAGAGACTTCAAAGCCTTACAGCTGAGGTGTCAGATCTGTGACAGTGGGATGGCAGACCTTCGCTCTGAGTCCCTTCCCTCACATCTGGACCTCTCAGCCTTTTCTGGATTGAAAAATACCAGACCAACACAAATGTTACCCCACCTCACCCCACCGCAGAGTCACACGTGCAAAGCAGACGGTACACAGTTTGGCTTAGGCAGATATGACTTCCAAATCATGTAGAAATACTTCTTCCTTGTTCCTCATCTCTTCCCAAATTCTCTGCTGTCCTCTGTTCATAGCTGGCTTTGGGGGCGTTTGAGGACTCCAGACTGTTTTTTTTAGGCAGGGAAGAGATCCTCTTGAGCACAGGCTTTAGGAGTGAAGCATATAGCGGTGCCTTGCATACAATGGCCCCTTGGAGGTCCTGATGCCTAGAACCTGCCCAGGCACTAACAATGTGTTCCTCACAGCTCCCTCTGTGGCCTGAGCTTTAAAGGAAGTCTGCAGAACACAAGGAACCCCGTCATGCTTCTCCCATGATGGCATTAGCTTGCTTTTTAAGCTGGTAGGAACTTCAGGCAAAGCTGGAACCTTCTGGAAAAGCCTTGGGAGCAGATCTGACGGGCCTGTCCAAGAGACCAAGTCTTAGTCTCTGTCTCTAATCTTTGAGTAGCCTTACCCTGAGCCTCCTGGATTCTGTTTCCTAAAGTGGCTGAAGTGCAGGACCCTATTAACTCTTGGGCCCTTTTGTGCAGAGGCCACTGGGATTGTCTGCCTTGGTTCATCCTTAGGGCAGCTGTTGGGGTAGCCATCACCCAGCTCCATTTATACCTTGGGCCTCATCTACTCTGGAATTGGTTATTCCCTTCCTTCCTCCACCTGTTAGGTACCTCCTCCTGTAGATGAAGCCTATAAATAAACTGTGTACAGAAATCTGTCATCATCTTCATCTTTTAAACAGTTGGATTTGGGGTAGGTCCTTTGGAAGCGTTGAAAATCCTCTTACAGAAGATACAACACTCGCAGCTCAGAAATGGCAGGACCAGGACAGAAAGCCAAGTCTTCTGCTTCTTGTCATTGTGCTAAATGTTCTGAGAGATCCAGAGCTACACAAGACTCAGCCCCTGACTTCAAGAATTCATGATCTGGCAGGGAAACAAGCCAGAGGCACAGACTTCCACACCAAGATATAATAAATGCCACATTCAAGGTCCAGATATTATCTGCAGCTGTGCAGAGGGACGTTAGATACCCACGTGCTTCTTAATCTTTAATGTGAGTGGAAATCCCCTGGGGCTCTTGTTGAAATGCAGATTCTGATTCAGTGAGCCAGGGATGGGGCCTGAGATTTTTTAATTCTAACAAGCTCCTGGGTGATGTGGATGCTGCTGGTCTACAGAACACAGTAGCAAGGGTTTAGTCATCCAGATTTTCCTCTGCATTATCTAATCCTCCGCCCAAATGACTGGAAACCGTAAGCTGAACAAAACAGCATCCACTTATTAATGTAATAATGTCAATAAAGGTTACTTTTGGGTGAGTTTTTTTAAAGGTGGCACCCTGGTGCGATTTTAAATAGTTGTGATCTAATTGTGTGTTCCAGGTGTCCTAGGGATTTAGGGCATAGAAGAAAAACACAAAATAAAATAGAATCTCTACCCTCAATAAACTTACTGTTTACAAAGGACATGAATCAGATTACACAGCAAAAGAGCAAGTCGGCTGACGTCCGCACATCTATCCAGCACACATGTACATGTGTGAAAGGATACAGAAAAGCATGAATAGGCCACAGATTGTATTCATCAGCAGGCATCAATACCCTCTCACTGGTCTCCCTGCGTCCAGTTCATGCTTTCCACAGTGACTGACCTGGATAAGATTTTCAAAATTGCAAATCTGATCATGTTACAGCCACCTCCTCACTCCCCACTTAAAACCTTCCATTTTTGTCCCCATTGCTCTTGGCCTCACCCACAAGGCCCTGCATGGCTGGCCTCTGCCCTGCCCCTACATTCTGAGCTCCAGCCACACTAGCCCCCTCTCAGTTCTTCATAGTGTGCTGTGCTCCTCCTTGTCACACAGCTTTACACACACTGTTGGTTGAATACATGGTTTAACCCTAATTCCTCCTTCATATCAAAGATGAAGAGGGTGTGAGCTGCTTTGGAATTAGCATCAACTTCTTCCCTCGCAGGAAGACTTCCTAGGGGAGGGGAGATTGTTACCTTATGAAAGAGAAAAGACGAGGTTAGGTGAAAGGAAGCAGAAAGGCGACATGTTTGGAGTGGAGGTCTTGCCAGGAATGTTGTGGCCAAAAAGACCTTGAAAACAAAAGTACATTCAAGCTCCCGTGACCAATTTAGATGTTTTCCAAAGGCTCCTCGCCGCCTTATTGCCGTCAAGTCAATTTCAATTTATAGCAACCCTATAGAACAGAGTAGAACTGCCCCATAGGGTTTCCAAGGCTGTAATATTTACAAAAGCAGACTGCCATTGTCTTTCTCCTACGGAGCAGCTGGTGGGTTCGAACCAGACCTTTTGGTTAGCAGCCAAGCACTTAACCACTCACTGCACCACCAGGGCTCCTTTCCAAAGGTTACAGGAGCCTAAAATACTATCTAGAATGAGAAGTCTTTCTTAGTAGTCTCATCCAGACTACCAAATCTTAATCTTTAGCCCTGATTTTTCTTGAGCTCAAGACTTACATCACCAAGTACCCCACTGGCCCTCTAAATACAATTAATCTGAAACTGAATTAACATCTTCTCTTTGTTAAGTCTCCTCTTCTGTCTTTTCTGTCAACTAGTTCATTCCTTAGAACCATCTTTGACCTTTCTCCCTTTCCCTCTTCACTTTATCAGTTACCAGTTCTACAGTCTCTCCCTCATCCAACTCTCCTCTCCATTGCCATCACCATCAACACTATCTTCCATGTTTCCTTCTCCCTCCTCCCTTCCTTGAACTGGTGCAAAGACCTGCCTTCTACTGGTCTCCTAACTCAAAGGCACTCCCTACCTTACCTGCATCTGCCTGGTATAGCTCTGGGCATATCATTTCCCCAGTCATCTTCAGTGGATTTCCACCAGGTATGGAATAAAATCCAAACTCCGGTTTGACTTTCAAAGGTCCCCTCCACTGTCTTGGGTGACTTCTCTCCCACTCCTGCTGCCTCTTATGCTCCAGCATAAGGGAGGTATTTGCCCTGTTCTTGAATACAGGCTGGGCCCTCCCACCTGTAACTCTCTATTCTGTTTCCTCCTCCTAAACTGTTCTTCTCCACTGTGTCAAAGCCTTACTCATTCTTCAAGGCTTACCTTGGATGCACATCTGTGAAATCTTCTGTGGCCACAGGGGGATGGTTCCTAAGAACTCCCACAGCACTGTGAAATTCTCACAGCACGCATTGCATTCTACTGTGATGATGATGATGGTGATGATTTCTTTAATATTTCTTTGTATGATGGCGTCAGTGAAAATTGTTAATTACTGAGCACTTATTATCTGGGTACCTTGGGCACATTATATAATTTCTCCATGCCTGTATTTCTCGTATGTAAAATGGTGGTAATAACAGCACCTTGCTCAGAGAGTTTTTGTGAGAATTCATTAAGTTAATACATGGAAGGTACTTAGAATCATGCCTGACACGTAATGACAGCTATGGTTATTACTCTGAGTGTAGGTGATTGTCTCAGCCAATCTTCTGACCCTGTGAACTAGGTTACTAGTATTATACCCATTTTGCAGACCAAGAAAATCAAGGTTGAGAGAGTAATTTGCTTCTAGGAGACAGAAGCTGGATTTGAACTCAGGCCCTCTGTCATGCTCTGAACCCCTCTGAAATATGCTTCACCTCACAGAGCATCTGTAATATGCTTTACCTCTGCCAAGCCCCTCCTCTGTGCCCAGCAGGATGATGCGTTTTGAAGCCAGTCTCACATTTAATCCTTACAGCAGCCCTGCAGTCATTGTGAGGAGCCGTGTTCTGTCTCCCAGCTCAGAGTCTGGTACAGAATAGGGGCACAGTAAACATGTTCAGTGAAAATGGGCCTATTTTATGTCCTTAGAGTAAGCGAAACAATATTAAATAAGTCTGTTGTACATTTTTAATGCAGTTGTTCAGAATGTTTTTGAAAGTGTTGATTCTCCTTGGAGAAAATCAACTGAAATCCATGAAGTCAATCTGCCCTTCTCACCCCAGGCCAGACCTCAGGCCTCCCCCCATCTGCATCTCATCACCAGCTTTGCTGATCCACAGCCAGAAGCAGAGATACGCAGGCAAGCAGGCAAGGGGACATAAGAAACTGTCCCTGCTCTGCTTCTGCCCCCTGCTGCTCCACCCCCACATTCTTCCCTCAAGCCATACTCAATCCTGGCACTTCTGGAACATGCTCTGTCCTTTCACGCCTCCGTGCCTTTGCACATGCTGTTCTCAAAGTCTGGAATGCTCTCCCTCCCACTTTCTCTGCCTTGCAAACTCCTACACAGTCTTAGCCAGCTCAGATGTCACCTCCTCTGTGAAGCCTCCCCCTCACCCACCAGCTGTGAGCCTGCCTCCTCCTCAGTGAAGACTAGCCTATCCCTATACTATAGGGCTTGGACTGCATGACTGCTTGCAAGTCAGTGTGTCATCCTTGCCCCCAACTCTCCTTGTGCAGTGATGAGTCTTCCTTCCCACTCCTAGCAGCCCTCTCAGAGGTCAAGAGAAGCATAGGCACTTCACTTTTTTGAGGTTTCTGGTATATTTGAAAATGAAGAGATGGCAAAACAGGATTACAACAATTAAGGCATATTTTTAAATATTTCACAAATGAATGCTTCTAACACAAACATTACAACATAACTGTGCTGTTCACAAGATAATGATCCCATTCCTATTGCCATCGAGTCAATTCCAACTCATAGCTACCCTATAAGACAGAGTGAAACTGCCCCATAGCATTTCCAAGGAGTGGCTGGTGGATTCGAACTGCCGACCTTTTTGGTTAGCAGCCAGTCTTAACCACTGTGCCACCGGGGCTCCAAGATAATGATAAGATTTATGAAAATATAATCACTTATAGGCACACTGGTCTCGTAATGGGACACAAGTTTAAGGATGGGTCAGTGGATCTGACAAAATGTCAAACGCCTAAACTGGAGAACAAATGGCTCCCTTGGCCCTTTCCCCAGTGATAGGCTCTGCTGCTGCCTCTGCACACAGTAGGTGCTCATTGTTTGCTGAATGATAGGAATAAGGACAATTTCACAAGTTGGTTATTTAAAACTCACAGACGGTTAAGTTATTCCTGAGAAACACTGAAGTCCCGAACAATGGAGCAGGAAGCCACCTCCTCCTCCAGTGACCCCAACCCCCAAAGTCCAGCTGAAAGCTGCAACAGGAAGCCCCTCAGCCAGTGTCTTTCCTCCTCCTCTTCTCCACTCCCTCCCCCCATGGGCTCCAAATGCAGCCGTGCTTTCCATTCGCTCTCAGCCTCTCTTCTCCACCCTCTGGAGGGTCCCAGGTGAAGAAAGAGAAAAGCACTTACTCACTGAATGTGGTGGGCAGCCAAGCTGGGCTCAGACAGTCAACCTGCCCGCAGGCAGGCTTGAGGAATTAAAGAAACAGGGAGAGAACAAAGAAGGGCTTAAAGCACTGGAGCAAGGGGGAGAAAAGGCCTAAGAAAGTTTACAAAGCAATCTGTCAGAGAAAGGATGAAAAGGGAGCCCCGCTGGGCTGAGGGCTCAGGCCAACTCGGCCTTAGGTCTAGTTAGAAACCTGCAGTTACTAAACCAAAGTCTGAAATGATCCTCCTCTCCCTTGTTCCTAGAAGTTAGGTTACTAACCCCTGACCTGGAAGCTTCCCTGAGCGTAAGGCCTCAACTTACAGCCTCAAGTACCTCCGCTCTGCTGGTTCTACGCACCAAATTGGCCCAACTTCAGTTCCCTCTGGATTTCCAGCAGAAACTCAATGTGAGGATAAGGTCACCAGCAGATCCTCACAGCTATGGAGCCACTTTGACTTCCCAGATTTTCTGAGCCAGTGAAAACACCCTCAGGGCCTTCTGGAAGCCTCCCTCTCTGGAAGGCAGGATTAATAATAATAACAGCTATCATCAGTGCTCATTCTGTGTGTAGTGCTTTAGGTCATCTCACATAGTCCTCACCACCAACCATAAAAGTGATTATTCCCATTTCACAGAAAAGGAAATGGGCCTGGAAACATTAAATGACTTTCCAAAGGATACACAGCCTAGATGCCAACCCAGGTCTTTCTGACCCTGAGGCCCACGGGGACATTGTCTCTTGGGGACCCTCCAATATTCCATTATTGTGGTGCCCAGATCGAATTTAGATGGGGAGGATGGTACAATTTTATGGCATCTAAAGAATTTCTAGTCCCTCAGTTGGGGGAAGAAATGTGGAAGAGGTCTGAGAGTGGGGGAGTCCGTCTCATGGCTAGGTAGGGTCCTAGTTCTTTTTAGACACTTGAGTAATTTAACCATAAATAACTGGGCACTGGGAACAGGACACTCACTAATAAAAGCATGGCCTGGAGTCATGTTTGAAAAAAAAATTATTCAAGTCACTCAGTGGGTGGATGTATCTGCAAAACAAAAGAAAAGCTCCTTTCCCAGCCCAGGCAGAGAAGTCTCCTGTACAGTTAGAGACAACAGGCTTCCGGGCATGTAGCCAAGGTTCTGGGGATATTTATAACTTGAAGAGGGTGGGAGTCCCTAATAAACTGCTATATTCTTTTTCCATCACTTCCCTCTCCAAGGCTACAGCAAGCTTGGAGCTCTTCCCCACGCAGAATGCCTGCTTGCCCTAGTGTTCAGCTTCCATTGTCTAATCCCCTCATCTTTGCTGGAGAAAGGGAAGGCTGCAAGTCCTTCCGTTCAGAGGAACTTTAGCTGTTGGTGGTGTTTCTTGGCCAGCCGCTGTGGTCTCAGGGATCTGCCTACGAGCCTGTGGTTTCTCTGCGCTGCCTCAGAGTCTGAGGTCTCGGGAATCTGCGAATCTTTGGGATTAACCTACGATCCCTGGGCTTTGCGTGCAAATAGACGAATTCGCGATCTACCTGCGGATCTGAGACCTCCGGGATAAGCCAGTGGTCTCTATTATCTCTCCGAACGCCCGAAGTCTCAGAGAACTCTGCCTGCAGCTCTAGGATCTATTTGAGGCCTCTTGGATCTTGCAGCCGGAGATCTACTGGATCTTTCGTGGGCCCAGGAGGTAAGTCTGTTCGTTCCTAATTCGGGTTTTCGGCTTTCTACCTTCAGCCGGACAGGGGCTGCTAACATTCTGAGGTCCCACCGGTCTCAGGCGTTCAGAGGCCCTTCTGTGCTGGGGGCCGCCAGAAACAAATTTTAGCAGACGAACCCTAAGGGAGGATAAGGACGGCCCTTCCCTGCCCTGGGCTCTGGCTCTCTTCTCTATGCATACCTCTCCTAACCTCACTCCCCCAGCTTCTGATTCCCCTCAGGGTTTTCGCTCTGACAGGGTTAACAGTGATGGGGCTGGGACAACATGAGGCCCAGACGCCGGCTGTCCAAGAGAGCCGGACGCTTGGCGCAGAGCCTTTTGGGAGTTGTAGTCTGCATAGCAGGGTGCGCATGCCGCAGGCACTGCCGGGAGATGTAGTCGTGGGCGGGGCTCAAAGTTCCAGCGCCGCTGGCGGGTCGGCCCCGGGAAGTAGGCGGCTGCGGCTTTCCTCTAGCGCCTAGCTTGTCAAAGAAAGGTCAATCCCATAGGAGCTCAACTCCAGCCGACGCCTAAATTGGGTCCGACGTCGCAGTTAAGGGCCGACTCAAAAGAAGCTTCTAAGGACGTGAGGAGAGGCAGGGCAACTTCCTCGGCTTAATCGATCTAGCAGTTTCCAAGAGAAGAAAGCGAAAGATACTCCGCCCGGCTAGGAGGACGCACTTCTTCACCCTTTTGTCCTTTCCCCTCCTCGGCTTTTGGCTTCTGACTGGCTTTTGTACGCCGGAATGGAACTCTAACTCCCGGCAGCCTACGGGAGCAGGCGCAGGCGTAATACTTGTGCTTAGCCACGCTCCAGGAGGCGGGCCTAGTCTCCGGTATCTAATTGGCAGAGCCTTCTGTGAACATCACCCCTTGATTGGCTGGTCCAGCTGCCGGAAAGGGCCTAGCCTCGAGATGGAAGAGCGGAGGCGTTCCGTGGGTTGGGCTAAGAGCCTCCTCCCTGAGACCGCATCGGCCTGGCTCCCGGCCCGGGAGGGACCGAGCTAGGGGGCTGTCCTCTTGGATTCCAGCAGTGCCTCCACCCCATGGTGGCGGAGACGCAGAGGGCGGGTTTCGCTCAAGGGTCAGGGAGGAGAGTGACCCGGCCCCAGTGCAAGGCCATCCCCGCTCGCCTTGCAGCCAGAACTCCAGCCCTGGGGAGTGGGCAGGGCCTGTTTTCCGTGCCTCACGCCCTGCTTTTCCCTTCCTTCAGCGCTGTCTGCTCGCTGCTTTTCCTGCTCTCTCTCCCGGGAAGCGAACCCTTGCGCCCGAGATGGCAGCCACCCTGCTCATGGCTGGGTCCCAGGTAAGCCGGGGGTGGCTTCTTGGACCCTGCCTCTGCTTATCCACCCCGTCCCGGCGTTTCTCTGCTTTGCAAACCCCTGTGGGAAATTCCCTGGGGTTAATTCACTCGCGTCGGTTTTTTGCCTCCAGGGGCCTAGTACCAGACTAGTATAGCGACAAATAGGCATTTATTGAGTACTTGCTGTATGCTTTTAAATACTGAGGGGACAAAAGATGGATGAGACGGATCCTCCCCACCTGCCCAGTCTGTAGGGAGACACACGCAATCGGTTAACTGTGATACAACGTGATAAGTGCTCCACTTGCAGTAGGACCAAGTGCTATGGTGTAGGAACCAAGATGTGAGAGTGATTAATATTGTCTAGGGGTTCCGAGGGAGGAGCAGAGTGGAAGGAGGGGGCGAGCATTAAGAACAGTTGGCATGGGCACAGAATAGTAGAATTTCACTAGTCTGAGAAAGATATAGGAAAAGAGGAAGATTGCGAGTAGAGGTATGGAACGATGTAAGTGCTAGATGTGTTCTGAGAAAGGTATGGCTAGAGGATAGGTTCTGGGGTAGGGCAGGGATGTCTGGCCATGGGACCAGAGCAGCCAGCTCATAAATTGCTTCCCTTTTTACCATACCTCCTTTTTGCTTATTTCTTTGGACTCTGTAGCTCAGACTTAAAACCTTGTTGCTTGCCTTCTCAACATTTCTTGCCATGTCTCTAACTTCAAGAAGAAAAACTGGGCTAATCCCCTAGCTACAAAGTAGTAAGGAAGCATTTGTGTAATTTCAGGCACCTGTGACATTTGAAGATATGGCCATGTACCTCACCCGGGAAGAATGGAGACCTCTGGACCCTACACAAAGGGACCTTTACAGGGATGTTATGCAGGAGAACTATGGAAATGTTGTCTCATTAGGTAATGATTCTACCTTTATTCACCCCCAGGTTTTTAAGACCATCAAAATGACTTAGCTCTTTCAGCACAACCTGGTTGTTTGGTTTTTAAAGCACTTAATTGGATTTTGGCTTGGGTTGCATCCTCCGGCAAATCTTTGAATGTAGAAACATCCACCTGGTCATATTGTCTAAAAAGAAAGAATGTTTCTGCACATTTTAAAACTGTTCAGATTTCTTGTGCCCTGAGTCATTTACCATTCTCCAGCCTGTTTGTACAGATCACTGACCAAACAGGTCTGACATAATGGTGCTTGCCAGGATATAAACGCCCTGTAAATGGTGCTTTTACTCTGAGGTGCTAGGAGATGAGGGAGAGGGTTCTAACCCAGGTTCATGAGAGGGCAAAAACCACCTTTTTGTGCTTGTTTTGGCTTCAGAGCCCTAACTTTGGCTCAGGTCCTTTATTATCTGGAGTAGGTTCTTGTCTAGAGATGTTTCAGAGTTGATTATAGATTTCAAGTGTTGGATGTTCTAGGAGAATCTTGAACTAAATGAGATCATTAGAGAGGGAAGCTAATTTTTTGATGGTTTGCAAACCTGTCTTCTCTGTTAGCTATCCTTTGATCTTGATGTAACTAGAATAAGCAGTATATTCTTAAGCTAAACAGTCTTTTGACTCATTTTGTTTCCTGTTAATACTTGAACAGAAGTTAGGAACAGTGTATAGTTCACTAGGTCATCTGCCACGTATGAGGACTAACCCTTTTTTTTTGAAATCTTTATTCTCATAGCCCTTTCCAGAACAAAAGGTAACTGTGAGGAGTTTTGTTTTTAACTTGGGCTCTCTCTGATGTCCCGTGTTTCTTGGATCTCTCCTTGAGAAAATCAAACATATGATCTATCACAGTCTGTCACCCACATATTCCACCCAGTCCAACAAAAACAAGAAATAAAACCTTAAAGAATTGTAAATTTATATTGCTGTAGTCCAGCCCAGGGAGTACTTGTTAAGATAATGGAAGTTCCACACAAAAAAAAAAAAAAAAAAAGCTTTTTCTGCTAATAAGTTTGGGAGTGGGTAAATAATGTTTACCAGGCTTCTTTACCTGATAACTCCTTGAAATCTTTCATGTGTTATCAGGCATTGTGAATGTCTATGGCGAGGATGTTGTATGTACCTTTACCAATTTATCCATGGACTCTTTTTTTCCTGACATACATAGTAACTTCCTTCTGAAGAGTGTATTATAAAAAACAATTGGGAAAATGCAATGTCTAGTTGAAAGTTCCTTGTGACAGTGGTTTTATATTTTGATTTTCCCCTGAAGACTGTATATGAAACATACTTAGTCATTGCCAAGAATGTTCTGAGCCGGGCATCTCTTTTGCCTTCTTCAACCCTCCCACCCCTGATTTCATTAAAAAGCCACTGGAAAGTAACAAGTGATATTCAGCAGTCACTTTTCCTGTCAACTAACACACAACATGGAAAGATAAAATTTGCTTTTCTTTATGCTAACTTAGTAGGATCTTAGTAAATATTATATGATGGTAATGAAGGCTTTTCATGTTAAATATATATATTTATTGGATTTATTAAATATATATTTTTATTAGAATACACATATACATAAAAACATGTAGGCTCTTGGCTTTTAGAGACTGATTTAGAGTTTGTGTTATATTTTCTGTTTCTGGTTGTTTTCTCCTTTCAAAACACTTGTAATCTATACAGTTCTCAAAAGAAAGCATTAACTAGTGGTACAGAGCGTGGACTTTCATCAAACAGGCCTGGGTTTGAATCCTGGCTCTGCGATTTACTGCTTTGTGACCTTGGGCAAGTCACTTCCCTTCTCTGGGTCTTGGATTACTCATTCATAATGTGGAGATCATCATAATGCCTAGGATGGTTGTGATAATGAATGAGGTAATTCACGTGGAAAACTTAGCACATTGCCTGGTACACAGTAGAAAAAAAATTTTTGTGCTTTTTCAAGTATTACTATTGTTTACCCTTTATTACAGATTTTGAGATCAGGAACGAGAACGAGGTGAATCCAAAGCAGGAGATTAGTGAAGATGTAGAATTTGGGACCACATCTAAAAGGCCTGTCGGGAATGCTGAGGAAAATCCTGAAAGTGAAGAGGCCTTTGAAAGCGGGGAGAGATCGGAAAGACATTGGGGAGATTTAACGGCAGAAGAGTGGGTGAGCTATCCTCTGCAACAAGTCACCGATTTGCTTGTCCACAAAGAAGTCCACACAGGCATCCGATATCATATATGCTCTCACTGCGGAAAGGCCTTCAGTCAGATCTCAGATCTTAATCGACATCAGAAAACCCACACTGGAGATAGACCCTATAAGTGTTATGAATGTGGAAAGGGCTTCAGTCGGAGCTCACATCTTATTCAGCATCAAAGAACACACACTGGGGAGAGGCCCTATGACTGTAATGAGTGTGGAAAAAGCTTTGGAAGAAGCTCGCACCTCATTCAGCATCAGACAATACACACTGGAGAGAAGCCCCACAAATGTAATGAGTGTGGGAAAAGTTTCTGCCGGCTCTCTCACCTAATCCAGCACCAAAGGACTCATAGTGGTGAGAAACCGTATGAATGTGAGGAGTGTGGGAAAAGCTTCAGCCGGAGCTCTCACCTGGCTCAGCATCAGAGGACCCACACAGGTGAGAAGCCTTATGAGTGTAATGAATGTGGGCGAGGCTTCAGTGAGAGATCTGATCTTATCAAACACTATCGAGTTCACACAGGGGAGAGGCCCTACAAATGTGATGAGTGCGGGAAGAATTTCAGCCAGAACTCTGACCTTGTGCGCCATCGCAGAGCCCACACAGGAGAAAAGCCGTACCACTGTAACGAATGTGGGGAGAATTTCAGCCGCATTTCACACTTGGTTCAGCACCAGAGAACCCACACTGGGGAGAAGCCATATGAATGCAATGCTTGTGGGAAAAGCTTCAGCCGGAGCTCCCACCTCATTACACATCAGAAAATTCACACTGGAGAGAAGCCCTACGAGTGCAACGAATGTTGGCGAAGCTTTGGTGAAAGGTCAGATCTGATTAAACACCAGAGAACCCACACCGGAGAGAAGCCCTATGAGTGTGTGCAGTGTGGAAAAGGTTTCACTCAGAGCTCCAACCTCATCACACATCAGAGAGTTCATACGGGAGAGAAGCCTTATGAATGTACCGAATGCGAGAAAAGTTTCAGCCGTAGCTCCGCTCTTATTAAACATAAGAGAGTTCACACCGACTAAGTCCTGTAATTATGATGACTGAGAAATTATTCAGTTGAAGGTACAATTTTATTTGATGTCAGTGAGCTCCTTCGAGACAGCTTTTTTATGCATACTGAATTTTCCAGTTGTGGGCCACAATTTAAACATCAAAGAAGACAAGCCATTTGGAATTCTGACCCACAGATTCGGGAATGTAACTCCCTTCCCTGAAATAGTGATTTTTATTCACTCAGTAAATTACTTCGTCAACATCAGCCCTACAAATTGCTGGAAATCTGGTTACCAGGGGCTAAACGCTGGTAAATGCTTAGGCCTGGAAATGGAGTAAATCTTTAAAAGTTATCTCTCCCATCCTTTGGCCCAAAGAACTATGCTAGGGGAAATGTGGGACTGTAATAGGGTGGCCATGACTGCTTTGGATAAAGGCAACAGGGACTCTACCTGAATCGCCACACCTATTCACATGCCATAGTAATTAGGCACATGTATCTTCCCCTCCAAAGGGCTTTTTCCTTGAGTTACTCATGCATTTGTATCTTTCTGTCTTCCTGGGAACAGGATTCTGCATGATGAAGGCAATGATCATAACTTTTCTCCTTCTCGTTTCTGTTTAAACTTTTGGAAAGCTTGCATCTTTATAAGAGCTAACTGAAGGTACAGATTGAAAGGAAAAATGAGACATGTTTGGGGACCAAGGACCTGTCAATAGCGGTGACTTTAGCAAGAGATGCCCGCTTGTTATTGGCATTAATCAGCATTTATGAATTTTCTTTGGGAATCAATGTAGGGAACATTGTAGGGAAAATATCTTCAAGGAAAGATAAGACCATGGAGTGATGGTGGAGTGTAAGGAGCAAGTGGAATTGACCAAGGAAGGAAGCACAGAGTCCTTTCCCAAGGAATGCAGGTCATTTCTGTGTTCTTTCCCCTCTACCTGTTAAGATCAGTTCTCCTTACTGCTAACACTAGAATTTGATAAGGGCCATATCTCAGTGTTTATCTTAGCTTATATAAGGGCATGTGTATATACAGTGAAATGTGTATTCCTGTGGTTTTTTTCCAGTAGCTGAAACTGCCAGTCACACAGATTTAGCATGTTCTTGGGTGATATTGTTCATGTGACAGAACTACAGGCATAACTTCAATGTGACAAATGTTCTTTTTCCCCCACTCTGTATAAAAAAAAAAAGTCAACACTAGTGTTCTAGTGTGCATTCTCCTATAAGATCTGTCCTTGTATAGAACTAAGCACTTGTTTATATGTATCAGTAATTCTGAAAGATAAGGAGCATACAAATACGTTGATTGTCCCATTCTTAGATTGAATTATCTTCACTGGCAATGAAGAAGTCCTTGGCCTAGTCAGAAGGAATTAATGAACCTAGGTAGGAATGTATTTCCATCCTCCAGGCCTTCTAATATAAGTGGTTAAAATAAGAGTTGACCTAATGTTAAGTCCAGTATTGTGAGTTCTCCTTATCTCAGCCTAAGTAGGAATTAAGAAATAGCCCAAATGTTGCTGCTTATTCAAGCATTTGGGGGCTGGAGTGGGAGGGAATTGGTGTCCAGGAGAATGGGACTGGAGTAAGGAATATATTTTCTTTTGAAAGTGTCCCAAGTTATTTTTACCATGCTTTATTGTGAATGTTGTAACATTTTAAAAGAATACTTCTGCCATAGCTCTTTGGGACTTGGTGTTAAAGGAGCCAGTGGTCTCTCTTGGGTAGTGTACTATAGTGAGTTACTATGACCCACGGCTCTGTGGACTACATGCATAATTTGCAAATGACGGAAACATGAAAGTAACAAAAATGAAGAACCACTCCCCCAAGGGGGTTTCTTTATGTTGCCACTCCTATTTGAATACAAACCTGGGCAGGGATCATGTCTTTTGTTCTATACAAAGTCTATCAGACTGTGGGTATTCATGTTTTATTGTTGAATGACTTACATGTTCTTGGTGATTGAACTCGAATATGTCTTGTCCTATACCAGTGTTGCTGATGATTTTCATGAATATTCTCTGTTCCTTCTGTGAGCCACGAATGGCATCTACTTGGGAGTGGCCGTGGAAGGCAGCATCTCCATGACCTAGCTATATTTCACCCCCTTTTCCTTCCCTACTCTCCTTGCCCCAATCCCCAATTTGCTCCTGCTGCTGCTTTTGGCTTCTTAGAGGTGAAAGGCTCAAGAAAAGGCTACTAAGTGCCCCACCCATCTCCACACATGCACACTCCAGCTAGGAAGTTCAAAGAGCAAGGACCAGCCCAGCCCTGTCTCCTCTCTTTCTGCCAATTGCTGTGCTGAATGAACTTTGTGTAGAAGTTATGCATCGGACTGTCTTTGCTGATGCTTTTTGCATGCCTTCTGCTACCAAGTCCCTGGCTGCTGCTGCATATACCCTGAACGCTTTGTGCCTGTTTTCTATGGTTGTGGAGAGTGAGTGAAAAAGTATGTAGAGCAGTTTTCCTTATGGTATTGGTTACAGTTATCCTAGTGTTTATCAACTTCTGTATTATTCTAACAGTATCCTAGAATTAAAAGTATAATTTTTAAAATCAAAGAACTTTGAGAATCATTTTAGTAATCCAAGTAATCCAGCACTTGATTCCTATAACAGCTCTTCATCAGATTCGTTAAAATTGGATATAGCTCTTTACCTTGATGCATTTGTACAGATGCTCTTGTAGGAATTTGGGAAGACAGTGTCTTCACACCTTGGTGAGCCCTCTGGATATTGCCATATCTTGGGAAGGTGCAAAAACCTGGACAGTTTCCTGTGAAGGTTATGCTGGTGGCAAAAGCCACATGGAAGTATTTGGTGACTCATCAGCTTTGGAAAAGGAAAAAAAACAACATCCAAATGGAAAAATGAGAGGAGGCCTTGTTGCTTTAAGGAGATATTTTAGGGTATTCCTTAAAAATACTAAAACAATTTCTACTGGGCTAGAATTGGGATTCCCTAGAACAGAGATACTTAGAAACAGTCAGAGGCTTTCTACTTATGACATAGCTGCACAGTTTGAGTGATTATGTATTAACAGGGTGTGGCTATGATTTTCAAAGTACTTACAAGTTAATTTTTTCTTTCAAAACTTTTTTTTTTTTTAAATGGGGGGCCAGCCTAGGCAGAGGTGAGGACTAGAAATGCATTAAATTGGGGGGGGGGGCGGAATAGAAGTATGGATGAAAATTTTTAATTAAAAAAAGGATTTTAGTTGATTCCTGGAAAGGAAATTTACAGGAAATGTCAATTCATCTGGGAAAATAACTCCAAAGCCTTTCCTCTAAGGGTATTTGGTATGTTAATATTCTACCATTATTATTGTTATTGAAGCAGATTTACTCCTTTGTAAACTGTTCTCTAGGAGCTTAGACGTAGGTTAAAGCTGTGTTTCCAGGCCATTAGGACAGCACTGAAATGATAATTTGCTAAATGGCTCCCCAGTGTTCCAAAAGTTAGTGTTGCTGGCAAAGAAGTTCCTATGCCCTGGGGGAAATGGACTTTATTTCCTCTTTGGTTGCATTCGTTAGATACCCACCTCTGCAGTGAAGTGGCCAACTTGGCCCTGCTTTTTCTATAGAAGACTTCAGAGATTTCAGACAACAGCAACAGTTAAGGTATCAGTGAAAAACAATTGAGAAAAATAGAAAATTACCATTGCCAGCAGCATACAGTGAAACTCCTTCAGTGTATTTATGAGGTCATCTGTAATCTGGCTTCTGCTGCCCTCTCCAGCTTCAGTTCTCTCCACTTTCCCTGCACGTGAACATTCTCCATGGTGCATCTCTTGCAGTTTCCAGAATGTTCCATCATCTCTCTGGGTTCATACTCTTTCCTGTGCCTGAAGTATTTTTTTCTCTCCACTCTTTTTCTGGCCAAATCCTACACATCCTTAGGTCTCAAATCTAACTTTTTAAGGAAACTTTTCCTGATTCCACAAGACTGGATCAGGTGTTCGTTTTCTGTGTTCCCTGAGTTTATCCCATTCGAAGTACTTGTATTGTTTGCCTGTCTTTCAGTTTCCTCCTCAAGACTTTAACATCCTTAAAGAAGTCACTGTGTCTTGCTCACCATTTTATCTTCAGCCCCTAGCAAATGTCTTACTTAGAGTAGGTAGTCAACAAATATTTCTTGAGTAAATGAGAGGAAGATATATATCTATGATCTTCATTCCCTTCAGCAGGGCTGGTGATTTTATTTCTAATTCATCACCACACAAGCCTCTCATAAAAGAACTGTAGGAATTGTCTCATTAGCACATCTCGTTGAGTCATATGCAAGAGGAAAAAGGCTCCCACGTGGCAATCGAATATATTTAAGACCCCTCCCAGGTAAAGCTAGGATAAATAAAGACCTGTCCCTGGCTGCTTTTGGACTTAATGGTGAGTCCTTGTCATCTTTGGAGGGTTATTTAGGAATAGGCTCTTTCCATGGCAACTTTGGAGACATGTTGCAAGACAGGCTCCAGTACAGGGAGCTTGGCTCTAGGTTGGGCATTTGGTTCATCTAAATTCTCCAAGCCTAGCACATACTCTGGTAAAGTACAGGGTCAGCAAAAAAGAGGAAGACCCTCAACAGGATTGATTGACACAATGGCTTTAACAGTGGGCTGAAGCATAACAACGATTGTGAGCATGGTGTAGGACCGGGCAGTGTTTCGTTCTGTGGTGCATAGGGTCTATGAGTCAGAACTGACTTGACGGCACCTAACAACAAAAACAACAGCACATTCTCTTTAATATTTTGGGGAGGGCTTGGATTCCCTTGAGGGGCTAATGAAACTTTTGGATCTTTTATTTTCCTTCTTGTTGAGTGTCGAGGGTTCTTTTTACGTTTTGGATACAAGTCCTTTATCAGATACATCATTTGCAAGTATTTTTCCGGTCTTTGACTTGTCTTTGTTCCTTTAGCAGTGTCTCTCAAAGAACCAAAGTTTTAAATTTTGATGGAGTCCAGATTTCTGATAGAATTTTAATCAAGTTTTCTTTTTTTAATATAAAAATTGATTTATGCAACAAGATCTCTCTCACAGTAAACACATTAAATGTCTAAATGAGACTCTTAATACTCATAAACCATGTAATATTTATGTTCCCGATAGAGCATGGCACAGAGTTAAAGTTGGTAAAGAAACAGTTGTGTCTTTAGTTTATTTTTCAGATGCCCCTCACTTAGGTTGGAAACATTTCATTCATTTGATTGATTATCTTAATTTATTGCCATTAGCACTACAGCAAATTTTAGGGCATATTAAAATGATTAATTACATGTCTGAAGGTATTTAAACATTAACAAACAGAAAATTTTTGGAAATAGACTATATTAGTCTATTTCTTTAAGTCTTACTGAAAATAATGACTTTTCTCCCCCAATTCTGGAGATCCAGTATTTGGGCTGGTTATGGATTGTCCAAGGGAAAAGAAAAATTTCAAATATGCCGGCCTTCTTCATAAAGGGGTCTTTCTTTTTTCACCTGACCATCATTGGGAACTATGAGAAATTTACAACTTTGCCAATGTTCACTTCTGAGAAAAGGATTTACAATGCTAGGAACAGAAAAAGCCATGGGAGTGATGGTTCAGTCCTTGACTTTGCAGGAGCAAGTATTTCAGGATAAAAATATCAAGAACACTTATGATTACTCTTTTGCCTTGATGGCTGATTCTCCAGGCCTTAGACAACATAGCCATATGATCCTTGTAGTGGCCTCCCATCTCTGCCCACACCTATCCACCCCTCAGAGGGAGGAGCAGTCTCCAACATTCTGTCTTCTCCCTTTTTCCCCTTGTGAGTGTATTTTTATATTTTTTGGTAAGATAAATATATTGTGTCTTTAGAATTATTACATTATTCAGTTAGGCGTATATTTAAGGGAGTCTTGATTACTCTAAATTTTACTGCTTAGTATATTTTACATTTATTTTACTAGCAGTTTCTCATTTAAATGGCAGTTTTCATAATTTTCTAGCATTTCTTGAATTAGCTGTTTTTCCGTTTACATGTCAACTTTTTTTGGTTTGCAACTCTCAAATTTAGAATAGCAATACCTGTGAAATAATGCCACTGTTAACATTGGTTACCAAAGTCCAAACAGCTTATTACAAAGTTTTATTTTGCTATGACCAGGCTTTCAAAGATAGGCTTTGAAATACACCCACCTTAACATTAATTCTGTTCAGTAGATTTCCTGAGCAATTTTATCAGTCTAACAGTACTTCCAACCGCTTAATGAAAATATCACCCTGAATATACCAGGGATACCTCAAAACCAACACTGAACTTGTTTTCTTCACTGCTAAAAACTGCTCCTTATTACGTCTCCTGTCTCTCTGAACAAAGCCATTCAGGTCACCCAGGCTTGAAACGATTGAATGTGGACTCCATTTCCCCTATATTCAATCAGTTACCAAGTCTTGTTAATTCTACTTGATTCTATCTGCAAAATATCACCAGAATCTGTCTTCTCTCTACTCACTTTTACCTCTCTCCAAGTCAGGCCTTTATCATCTCCTTTTGGGAATATAATACTCTACTAGTTTCGCTGTATTTAGTTTCTCTGTTACCCTGTGGGCTCAAGCATAGCAACAATTGTGAGGACGGCACAGGACCAGGCAGTGTGTCTGGTGTACACAGGGTCACAATGAGTCAGAACCAACTTGATGGCACCTAGCAACAACAACAACCACCACCTAACATTACCCTATCCCTTTAATGTGATGCCCCACAAACTGTATTTTCTAAAATATATATTTGAGGATGTGACAAGCCATTTTAAACCCTTCACAGTTTCTATATTGCTTAAAGGATAAAGACAACTTGTTCACAGTACTGCTCTATCGACGTCTTTCAGGCTTATCTTCCCCCACTGTGGTCCTCCTTTCAGAATTTGCTGACACTAGATTACTCAAATTCCCTTCACCTCGCCATGCAATGGAACTTTTCAGCACTTGTAACCATGCTTTCCCTTCCTCATGTAATGCCTTTCCTACCATTATTTTGCTTTGTCTAAACAGATAATCTTAAAAAGCCACTTATCCGTTAATTTCTCTGTGATGTTCTGATTTCCAGAGGCAGAATTAACCATTCCCTTATACTCTTATTATAGCACTTTGCACATCATCATATTTCATTATAGTTGACTATTTATCAGCATTACTTCATTGGATTATAAAGTTTTGAAACAACAATGATAATAACTCAGCACTTATGGACTGCTCTCAGCAGTTTTTTTAAAAACTTCATAGATAATAACTTATTTACTCCTCCTAACAGTCTTCGAGGAATAGGACAATTATTGTTTCTATTGTACAAATGAGGAGAGTATTTTATTCAGCTTATTTGTCTTCTAAGACTCAGTGTCTATCTTGGCACTAGACAAAAACCAAAACCAAACCCACTGCCGTTGAGTTGATAGCGACCCTATAGAACAGAGTAGAATTGCCCTATAGGGTTTCCAAGGCTGTAATCTTTACAGAAGCAGACTGCCACATCTGTCTCCCATGGAGTGGCTGGTAGATTTGAACCACCGACCTTTTGGTTAGCAGCCAAGCGTGCAACCACCATGCCACCACTAGGGCTCCTCTCGCAATAGACATAATCTCACAAAAAATAGTGGTATTTTGTTCATTGTATCTGCAAGGTTTCTTTTTCTTAATCTCCACATTGATAGCTCTTGAAGTATAAAACTTAAATCTTTGGTTTTTAGACGAAGGAAGAAGCATGCTTTCTGGACTTCACTCTTGTTTGGTTATATCTACCCTTTATTGGAGTTGGGGTTTTACCCCAGGTAGTACTGCCATTAGACTAGGGCAACAGGACCACCTCTATGGGCTCCAATCTTTAGAGAGCCTTGATCTGGTCCTCCTCAAGCCATGCCTTTCCCCATACAGCCCAGAGGATGTGTCCACCCAGAGCCCACACTCCTGTATCATACATTCCACGTATGCGGGACCCTAACATTATTTGCCCAAACAGCCCACTTCCAGGCCTCTTTTCCAGGTTCATTCTCTTGAGGGAATATCAAGCTGCTGGAGGGAAGATCAATGCCTAGGGGTCATGGTACCCCTAGGCATTAGATTGGGGTGTGTGTGCATGTGAACAAAGCTTAAACCTGCAGGTTGGGTGACCACACGTGGGTGTGCAGGCCCTCCTGGAATGACACAGAGCCAGAATGGGAAAAGAAGGGAGCAGGCCTCAGGCCAGGGACTTCCATTTTACACACTTGCTCCTGTCCTGATTCCAAGTATGCTATCAAACATTTCCATGAATGATTTATGATAAGGACTCAGAATACATGAAATCCAGATTTCTAAGGTGAGTGATTTAGTGGATGGATAAGTATGCTATAAATGGAACCAGACACACAAAAAGGAAGAGACTAGGGTAGAGATAAAGATTACAAGTTAATTAAGTCATTGAACAAAAATTTGTTGAGCACCAGCTTATGTGCCTGGTACAAGAGTGAACAAGACAAGGACTCTGCTCTTGAATTTATATTCTGGTGAGAGATGGACAATAAAGACATATATAATGTCCACAAGTGCAATAAAGGAAAATAAGGCAAGGTAAGAGGAGTAAGGGGGACTGCTATTTTAGGGTGGATGGTCAGGGGAAGCCTCTCTAAAGAGGTGACATTTGAACAGAGGCCTGAATGAAGTGAGGGCCTGAGTCATAAGGGTATCTGGGGGAAAGTGTTCTAAGTAGCCTGAAGAGCAAATGTAAAGGTGCTGGGGCAGCAGTTGGTGTGCTGGAGGAATGACTACCAGGAACTGGAGCACAATGAGGAAGAGGGCAAGTGGTGGGAGAGAAAAATCATCTCTAGAGATTAGTTGTTGATACTGAGGAGTCTGTCACATGCAAACATACAAAACATACAACCCAGCAGGCAGTTGGAAATATGAATCTAAAGCTCAGGACCAAAGGTCGGTTGTAGATAAAGAAACTGTAATTACTAGTATAGAGATGGTAGCAGTGAAAACCATGCAAGTGAATGAGATGATCCTGATAGAATGTTGGGAACAGTGCCAAGGATGGAATCCTGGAACACCAACAGTTAACAGATGGGCAGAGGAGAGGACCTAGAAGAAAGTATTACAGAACCCAGAGGCAAACCAGGGGAGGAGAGTCATAGGGCCAAGGACATGGCATATTGCAAGATGTCCAAATGCAGTAAAGATGTCTACTAAGATACTGTATTTGAAAATTCTGTAAATGGAAAAGCTCTATGTAAGTGGAAGATTTGATATTGTTAATAATAACCAGAGAGCCTAATATGGATATTTTTACTTAAAGAGTCATGGAAACTTAGTTATATACATATAAAATGACAACCAAAAAACCCAAACCAGTTGCCGTCAAGTCAATTCCAACTCATAGCAACTGCCCCATAGGGTTTCCAAGGAGCGGCTGGTGTATTCAAACTGCTGACCTTTTGGTTAGCAGCTGTAACTCTTAACCATTGTGCCACCAGGGCTCCAGTTATATACATATAGCCCATTTATAACCAATTCATCAAAATTTTCAAAATAAAACGCACATAAGTTATACTAAAAATGCTATCATTGCTGTATGGCACCACACTAATGATGGGAGCAGGATGTGTAATCCCTGTTGAATTTTTTATTTGTGGAACTGTATATTTAACTTGTATATTTGAATATGGGTAATAATACTTAGAATTCTACTGTATTTTAGTTAAAGGCTTACAACACCACGTCCATAAAAGATTTCTGGTATATAGATTTTCTGCCTGGATATAGGGAGGCCTTAAAATAATTAGAAAATCAATGGACCAAGTGTTACCTACAGAAGTCTCCTGGAAGCTGACTTCCGGGATTTAGGTGGCAACCGCTGCCAATGCCCTGTGCCTGTCTCTTTAAAACAGCTGCAGAGTTCACTGTTGGAGTAGATACATCAAAATCCTGGTATTAAGTCACCAGGGAATTCCGCTGTTGCCAAGTGGAAGAGCTGTGTGTTAAATTCTTCCACAACACCAAGTATGCATTCACTCTTAATTTGAATTTAGCAATTCCAATTGGCCTTAAAAAGTTGACTCTTGTATTCTTGAGTTCGATTGGGGAATGAATGGTTGGAAAGGAAAGCTCGCTTTACTATATTTATTTATTATTTGCTGTCTTTATTTTTTTCACTTTTTCCTTATTCCCTCAACAGAACCAAAGGAGAACAGAGGACTCACGAAAACATAAATTAAGGACAAAAAGAATTTCAGAATCAGAGACAGACTACTAGCACCAGGTTTGGGAACATGAAGGCTTATAAAGAGGGAAGTTTAACCTTACTGGTTTTGATTTGAAGGAGCCCTGGTGGCACAGTGATTAATGCTTGGCTGCTGACTGAAAGGTCAGTGGTTTGAACCCACCAGTGGATCCGTGGGAGGAAGATGCGGCAGTCTGCTCTCATAAAGATTACAGCCTTGGAAACATCTATAGGGCAGTTCTACTCTGTCCTTTATGGTTGCTATGAGTCAGAATCGACTTGACGGCAACAGGTTTGGTTTCGGGTTTTTTTGGTTTTGATTCAACTCTTCTGGCTGTGTAGCATAGTGGTTAAGAGAATGGAATTTGTAGTTAGACCTGAGTTAGGCACTTTATTTTTTAAAAGAAGCATAATCCTAGGAGGTAGAAATGAAAGACACAACCTTCAGCTCTAGTCAGTCGTTAGCATAGGGCTTGATTGGAGCACCACCATTTTGGAAAGTACTTTCAAATAATAAAAATTATTAAAGTTTGGTGAAGAAAATCAGTAGCTCTTTGACAAAAGAAAAGAAATCTTTTGGTAGAACTGAAGTTTTAAAGTAAAGCTGGGTAGGGGATTTGGCACCTAAATGTCTTTGGGTGTAAAAATGTGTGGGGGTGTTGTCTGACCTCCTCTAACTTCAAAAGGGGGAAGGAGAATCAAGATCAACAGCCCAAAGCTGATTCCCATGAGGCAGAGGTCAGACATGCCTCCTCTCTCCACCATCTTTACCAATTCTGATACCACACCTTCCTCCTACAGCACTCTACTTCTCTGCTGGGTTTGATAATTCCTTGCAATGGCCACACACAACTCACAGACCATACTCACAGTTACGGGATTTATTAGGGAAGTAACAGGTTACAGTTCAGGTTCAGGAATGCTCAGGATACAGTTCTTACATCAGGACAGCCTCTTTTCAACTGTGCTGCAGGCAGGTCTCTCTCTGTCCCTCAGCCCCTCGGCCTGGCCTCTGCCCTGCTCAGGCAAATATTAAAAAGCTCTTTTAGCTCTGCCACTAAGTGCACTGAGACATCCTACTCCACCAGTAAGCCTCTGCCCGAAGGTGCTCAGCTCTCACTCCATGTGCCTAGAAGCCCACAGTGCCATCTCCTGCTGGTCTCCTGGTTCTGCTACCTCTCACCATCTCCAGTGTTACAGCTCTCCCTCTCTGTCCTGATTCTGCTGCCTCTGCTACCTCTCTCTGTCTTCTGTGTTACAGCTCCTCTCTCCCTCTCTCTGTGTCTCCCTATTGGGAAGGCAAAACTGACAGTCCCTTCATTAGGGTTCCATACACCTTAATTGCATGGTCCCACCCCCACAAGGGTGCCATGCACTTCATTTGCATTATTAGCAAGCTGTCCAATCCCCTTGGTGGGCCACAAGCACCTTATTTGCATAGTCCCATCCAGTCATTTGGTGGGAGTTACAAAACTGTGGCAAGAAAGGCCATACAAAAGCAGTCCATTGCACCACAATGGGACGAAGAAGTAAGTTTGGCTTTTTGTATCTGATTCATGAAAATAGCAATTAAAGTACCTTTTGTCTTTACAGCCAGGCCATACTTTAAAACAAAACAAAACAAAAAAACCGTTGTTGTCCTAACTCATAGTGACCCTATAGGACAGAGTAGAACTGCCCCATAGAGTTTTCAAGGCTGTAATCTTTATGGAAGCAGACTGCCACATTTTTCCCTCAGAGCGGCTGGTGGGTTCAAACAGCCAACCTTTCGGTTAGCATCCTAGCGCTTAACCACTGTGACACAAGGGCTTCTTTAAACAAAACAAAACAAACAAACAAAAAACCCATTGCCGTTGAATTGATTCTGACTCATAGTGACCGTATAGGACAGAGTAGAACTGCACCCACAGGGTTTCTACCAAGCAGCTGGTGGATTCGAACTGTCAGCCTTTTGGTTAGCAGCCAAGCTCTTAACCACTGTGGCACCAGGGCTCCCTAAGCCATACTTAAACATACGTAAATGAATTGGGAGAAGTACGGCTAGAATGCTCCTTAGAAGTGAAGATGGCAAGACTTCGTCTCACGTACTTTGGACATTTCCCTCAAATTCTGTTATCAGGAGGGACCAGTCCCTGGAGAAGGACATCGTGCTTGGTAAAGTAAAGGGTCAGTAAAAGAGAGGAAGACCCTGAGATGGATTGACACAGTGGCTGCAACAATGGGCTCAAACATAGCAACCGTTGTTGAGGATGGAGAAGGACTGGGCAGTGTTTTGTTCTGTTGTACATAGGGTTGCTATGAGTCAGAACCAACTCCATAGCACCTAACAACTTGTAACACAAAGGTCCCTAAGTGGCTCAAATGGTTTGCGCTAGACTGCTAACCAAAAAGTTGGCAGTTTGAACCCATCCAGCTGTACTAGGGAAGAAAAGCCCTGGCAAACTGCTTCTTTGTTAAGATTGTTGTTAACAGAGAGTCCTGGATGGAGCAGGAGAAAGGTGGGGTGCAGAACTCAAATTCTAGTAAGACCAGACTTAATGGTCTGACTGAGACTGGAGGAACCCCGGAAAGCATGGCCCCTGGATTATCAGCACAGAACTAAAACAATTTCCGAGGCCAACTCTTGAGACAGGGATTGGACTGGACTGTGGGACATAAAGTGATACTCATGAGGAGTGTGCCTCTTAGCTCAAGTAGATACAAGAGACCAAAGGGGCAGCTTCTATCCAGAGGTGAGACTGGAAGGTAGAGAGGATTAGGAGCTCATTGAATGGACATGGGGAACCAGGGGTGAAAAGGAGGAGTGTGCTGTCACAGTATGGGGAGAGCAATTAGAGTCACCTAACAATGTATGTATAAATTTTTGTATGGGAAAAAATTTAAAAAATGTTAATTTTAAAAAAAAGATTGTTGTTAAAGGTCATGGAAGCTCCATGGACAAATCCAAACTCCCTTAGGAACTGAATTGCTGGGCTGAGGGCTGTGGGGACCATGGTTTCAGGGAACATCTAGCTCAATTGGCATAACATAGTTTATAAAGAAAGTGTTCTACATGCTACTTTGGTGAGTAGCATCTGGAGTCTTAAAAGCCTGTGAGGGGCCATCTAAGATACTCCACTGGTCTCACCCCTTCAGGAGCAAGGGAAAATGAAGAAAACTAAAGACACAAGGGAAAGATTAGTCCAAAGGACTAATAGACCACAACTGCTATGGCCTCCACCAGACTGAGTCCAGTACAACTAGATGCCGCCAGGCTACCACCACTGACTGTTCTGACAGGGATCACAATAGAGGGTCCTGGACAAAGCTGGAGAAGAACATAGAACAAAATTATAACTCGAAAAAAAAGACCAGACTTACTGGCCTGACAGAGAGTGGAGAAACCCTGAGAGTGTGGCCCCCAGACACCCTTTTAGCCCAGTAATGGGAGTCACTCTGGAGGTTCACCTTTTAGCCAAAGATTACACAGACCCATAGGACAAAACGAGACTAAAGGGGCCAGCCCAGGGGCAATGACTAGAAGGCACGAGGGGACAGGAAAGCTGGTAATAGGGAACCCAAGGTTGAGAAGGGAGAGTACTGACATGTCATGGGGTTGTTATCCAACGCCATAAAACAATATATGTATTAACTGTTTAATGAGAAGCTAGTTCTGTAAACCGTCATCTAAAGTTCAATTTAAAAAAAAGATTGTTGTTATTACTTTCCAGTTGATTCTGACTTAGGGCCACCTACTGCCAAGAAAACCCTGTGAAGGGGTTCTACTCTGTAACACGTGGGGTCTCCATGAGTTGGAATAAACTCGTGGACAACTAACAACAACTCTTAACACAATGATATGGTGCAAAAGTTAAGAACCCTTGAGCCACAGATAGATTTACGTGAAGCTAATAATGTTTAAAAGAGCCCTAGTGGCACAATAGTTAAGCGCTGCGTTGCTAACTGAAAGGTTGGCGGTTTGAACCCACCAGCTGCTCAGCAGGAGTAAGATGTGGCAGTCTGCTTCCATAAAGATTACAGCCTTGAAAACCCTATGGGGCAGTTCTACTGTCCTATAGATTCGCTATGAGTCTGAATTGACTTGAGGGCAGTGGGTAACAAAGTTTAAGCTTCCGAGTCCCTCACTTTTACAAACATGTGCTTCCAAGACTTCTCCTAAATTTGCCATTTTATATTACTTAAAATTCCAACATTTGTATACGTTTTATGCCCCGTAACACAAAAACTGCAGCATTTAGCTCGGTACTGAGCACATATTCGATTTTCAATAATTAATTTTTCATTGATAGGTTCTGGGAAATTTAAATGATCCTCGAGTGTATCACGCAATCCCTGCAGACACTGCTTGACCTCCTCCACTCCTTAAGAGGAATGGGGCTTTAGAAGTTGGGACAGGCAAGGAAGCTCTGACTCTACAGAAGCTTGGACGGTTTTTGTGGAAGGAGACAAGTTCAGACTAAGGCGAGGGCAAGAACCAAACCGTAGGGGTGGAAAGTGAGAAATAGGTTTAGGAATAACGGGAATAAGTCTCCAATGGGACTGCTCTTTTGGCTTCTTAGATGCATATATCTGCCTTATCTACTTTATGGATATTAATTAGCTCCAGACCCCATGAGAAAAATGTCGCTGGTCTATCTTTTGTGCTTGACATTGTAATGCCTTTAGCGGTTTCTCTCAAATTCTGAGCCACCAATGATATGGGTAAGGGAGCAAAAGAGGCAAAGAGGCAGTTTTCTGATCATTACAGGGGATGATTTTCTATATAAAATTCTCTTGCAAAATGACGAGCCCAATCACCCTTAAACTGTATTCTACCTAGAGCCAAAAAGATGACCTAGACAGAAGCCCGAACGCGTGGCGATGGGCGTGTCTGGGGCGAACGCCAGCAGCGGCGCGAGGATTAGAGAGCGATGCGACACCGGCGAAAGGGCGGGAGGACCTTAGCGGAGCGAGGCCGGCGCGGACGGTAGGGGGCGGGGTTCCGGAGGCGGCCACGCGGGGCAAGGCCTAGGTTGTCTGCCTCTCTTCGGCAGCAGAGGAGGAGGGAGGAGCCTCAGGCACCCTAGGCTTGGTGCTCCGCAGCCTCGCGGCCACCAGGGGCTTCCACCATAGACCCCTTTGTGTGCCTGCCCCCGCCCCGGAGGCGCCCCAGCCAGCGGCGCTGAGTACCCTCATTGGCTCAGCCGACGGCTTCACTGATTGGTTCTCGAGTCGTCCGGCTAAAGTTCGCTTCTCCTCGCTGTTATTGGTCGCCTGAGTTGCCTCTCAGGCCGACACGCGATGTGATTGCCTGGCAGCTCGGAGTCCCTGGAAGCAGTTCCGGGAAACCCCGCGTGCTGCCGGGATCGCGTCTCTGTCCATGAGTGGGGGAGGGGGTGGCGCGCGCGCCATTTCTAGTCGTTTTCAAAGCGCCTCGCGCTGATTCTCACGGGCCCGGCCGCCGGCCCCTGCTCTGCCCTGGTGAGTCTCGCGCCGGCCCGTGGGGGGAGGGGCCGGGAGCCCCGATCCGACCCGACATGGCCTGCCGGGACTCGGCGCCATGTCCCCTATTTCGTTTTCGCTCCGAGGCCCTGGGGTGGGGGTGGGGATGGGCTGGGGGCGGCTTCGGCCTCGTCCGGGAGAGCTGCTGTGGGCCTAGCCCTTCTGAGGCTCCTCCTTGACTTCGCTCATCCTCCTCCAACCACCGTCCCACGGTGCGGCCTGCCGGGCGCAGTCTGTACGTCCTGTCGAGTCGGCCGCGCTTTTCCCGCCTCCGTCCGCCGCTCCATGCGGCCGAGTCCCGCGAAGGGCCTGAGGCGTCCGCGGCTACATCGCCTTTCCCGGCCGGAGCCACTTTGCTCCGGTCTTAGCCGGCCTAGCCGCGAGTGGGCTGTGTTGTTGATATTTGGGACAGGCTTGAGGGGGTGGGGTGGGCAGCGGGCGGGATGCAAATCCCGGGGTTACCTGAGCCAGGAGAAAACTTGTGTGAGCAGAAGCTGAAAGGCCGGTTTGTGTGGGAAGCGTCTCCCCTCCCCCATCCTGCATGCTGTGAACCGAGATTTGAAGGAAAAAATGACTACTAGAGGCCATAAAACTTAGGCTACAGGCGGCGCCTAAGATATGTAATTCTAAGAATGTCATAGGCGCACTAAATTGGAAAGGCGATTCTTTTTCTTATACGGTAGTAACCGTGTTGCCAAAACTTAAAAATTGAAGCCAAGCGGTTCTTGAAAGGTTCAGTCCTCTCATACTACCTGTTTGAGACTTCTCCTATTCTCAAGAGGCTGAATTTATGTTCTCATGAGTCAGACAAGCGCTTGATACTCCTAAGCCGTGAGATAACCGTTAGTTTCCATTTATTTCGCTAGTTCTTTTAAAGCTCGTCTCTTAATATGAAGAATTTGCACAGAGATGTTCAGAAAAAGTCAGAGAGGGTTTAGTGCTGAATTTCCAAATCTCCCAGCAGCCCTTTTAAATCTTATTTTAATTTCTACTTTTTGCAACAATATTTAGATCCAGTGACTCCAGTCAAATTAGTGTATTTGCTGCATCCAGAAATATGGTTTGGCTGTGTGGCATTATGTTGAATTGACACAAGAGTTTTAAATGGTCTCATACAATATAAAAGTCTTTTTTAAGTGAGCACTTCGTATTTGGCTTGAAGAGAGGTTTTTCCTTGATCTGAAAGGTTTAATTTTCTGGAATCTAATTATAGTATTTTTTGTTAAAGTTTACAAAAACTTTTTGAAAATTATTTCAACCAGTTTCAGTATCAACTTGTAGAGCCTTTGCAATTAAATAGTCATAAATATTTCTGTCTTGTGCTTAATACACAATATGTCTTTTTTGCTTTACACATACTTTTAAAACAATACAACCTTAACAGATGTTCCCTGAATTTTTTTCTGTTAATAGTATTAATAGTATTCCAAGGTGCAGTGCTATAAGATCTTGTGATACTGAGAACTTTTGAGTTCTGATGATCTTACGGTTGTATTTGGGAGTGGGGGAGCATGGGAAGACAACTATATTTTCACAAAGATTTTGGACTTCAGGATGCATCTTTGTATTAATTAGTAAACGTATTCATCTTACATGATAAGTAGTAAGCAGTTTCTTGATAAAAAGTGTGCAATTTTGAATGTTTTCGTTTTTACTAGTTCATCAAAATTTGAGGCTTGTCTTGAGGAACAATTTGTCCATTCAGAGTTTAACCACAAAGTCTGTGTCTGTATAGACATTAGAGGGCTAACAAATCTTATGTTTTGTAATCGTAAGAAGTCATGATATTGTTTATCTCATTTTTAGAGTAACTTTTTCTGCGTTTTCCTTTCTTCTTCCTCTTTATTACCTCCTTTACTCTTGGTCTTTCTCTTTCAATAACTTCAACTAAATACCAGTGGACATTGAAATGGATAGAAGTTGTTTTAAGTCAGAAAAACTGCACTGGTGCGTTTGCACAGTGTTTGCTATTTTGATAAGCAGTCTGGAAGTGTGGTTATCTTATGTGTTTTAGTGCTGCGTATTTCTTTATAGCTGACTAGCTATCTTGAGTTTCATCAAGGAAAGTAGGTTTTTTCCTGAGATCCACTTTCATGTTCATTTTGTGTTGCAGTGTCTTTATTCTGCTGCCTGATGTCTTCATTAAATTATAATTTCATCACAGACAAATGCCCTTTAACTTTAATTCTCTGTCTTCTGAGGCAGTGTAGAGACTGCCCTTGTACCGTTTTATTATTTTCTCTCTCTCTTCAGGAAGTTCGTTTTAGCATTACTTTAATGGCTGAACATACAACATTTTTGGTAGGGTTAACCCGAGAAATATGATCTAAGTTTATCCTAATTAGGTAATGTTTGTTGAAACTGTTTGAAAGAAGTTAGCCCTCCATTCTTCAAAATACTTTGCAGCTTTATTTTACTGAAATGAAAAATTCAACATGTACTTTTTTTTTTTTTTAAAGAAGTAACATCAACTATAGCTCACTTTTTATTTTCTGTGGACTTAAAACAATTGTTTAGCTTTTAATCTTGGTCATTTTTTCTTTTAAATCTGTGAATGGGAATAGCAAATTAATTTTAGAACAAAAATTAACAAGTTGTGTTATGTTTTAAGTGAGGTGGAGAAAACCCAAACCACCACCATATTGAACTAGAGACAACAGGGCATTTATTGGATTTGAAGCAGAGCTAGGAAAATTTGAAATCCTTAAACCTTGATTAAGTGGTCTGTGGGTGTTCATTTTGTTTGTAAACCAAACTTTTTAAAACTGTTTTAAGAATTGAGAGCTTGAGGGACTTTTAGGATTTTGTGGTGACTTGTTGATATGCTCACCAGGACACACAGCTGCTTTTGTTAATCAGCGATCCTATGATCAATAATAATCATCAATAAATTCAAGCCTTTATTTAACCAAGTGTACATGAAGTTTCTTAAAGATAAAATGCTTCCATGTACATTTTCTATGGTTTCACAGGATTATTATTGCAAATTTAGGTTAGCTACATCACAAAAGGCATAAAGTATTATTTGATAGAGGTTATTAGCAGCATGTATACAAATTAGTTTAGATAAATCATGCATTGTCCTACAAACTAGTTATTTCTGGCTTAATGTAATATAGCTCCTGAATTTTTTCCAGCAGCATAATAAAATGGCTAATCAGGTGAATGGTAATGCGGTACAGTTAAAAGAAGAGGAAGAACCAATGGATACTTCCAGTGTAACTCACACAGAACACTACAAGACACTGATAGAGGCAGGCCTCCCACAGAAGGTGGCAGAAAGACTTGATGAAATATTTCAGACAGGTATAATATGCATTTCTTGTTTCTGACTGGTTATGAAAGTGAGGGCAAACCACTTTGAATTTTATAGATTTTTAAGGTTAAATAATACTTATTGTTTCTGATATGTAGAGCTGAATGTTTGTTACTTTCCCTTCATTGAGGGCATACTGGGTTTGACTTTGATATTCTTATTTCATTATTTTGAAGACTCCTTAGTGTTGAATATACAGTCTTAGTTGTTTTCAGAATAGTACATCAATTTGTCTTAGATTTATCACCAATTAAAATGTATGTCTCAGCATACCAAATTTTGCATTTTTTCTTAATCTAAATCAGTCATCATTTTGCTTTTGCGTTTCTACTTTTAGCTTCTCAAAGTGATTGTTAAATCAGCTTGGGCCTGATTAGGTGGCATAATAAGAGGAATAGTTAGATGTATTGCCTGTAATGATAATAAATGTCAGACTCCTTAAGAGTTTGTGACCTGTCTAGTTTCTAATAGACAGTGATCCACATCTCTCAGTAATTGGAAGTGTTTGTTGTGTAACAGCTGCCTTTTTTTTTTAAATTCAAAAGTCCCATGGTTAAGTGCTTAAGCAAATTTGAACATCTTAATATGGTTGGTTGTTAAGTGGTTTGCAGTTTTAAAGAGGGAGAGAAATATTTACCCTTAGGGAGTGTTGTTCATAAATAAATGTGTCCTCCCCTTTTGGGGCCATAGATGGAAACTTTTCTTCCTCTGTGTTTGGTGTGCTTATCCAGATTCTGGGAGAGAGAATCGAATTGTCTCACATATGTGTCTTAAGTACAGTAGTAACAAAATACTAGTTTTTTTGGTCCTTAATTTTTTTTTTTTTTTTATTAAATCTGAGAAGCCTAGGATAATTTTAGACACTAAAATGACTTCTAAAAATAATTCCTGGGTGATGGTCCGATTTGAAAATCAGTCCTCAGGAACTTCGCTCTGACATTCTGCCATTGAGAATTGGCAGTGATCTGTTTAGAGATGCTCTCTTGTAGAGTGTTTTGTTATTGATAAGAGGCTGATGGTTTGGGTGTAGGTGTGGATTGGCAGTGGATTGATGGGTGTCCTGAGTTGTGGCTTTGGGGGGTGGTATGGAATATTCAAGTAAGGAAACTCCAATTATTTAGGCATGCTCATTTTGAGCTCTTAAATCACGGCAACATTTTTCTTATTATATAAGTAACTTTGCAAGTGGCATTATGTTTATTTAAAATTTATTTACTGTATGGAATAAAGTTTTTTTTTTTTGCTTTATCAAAACGGAGTCACTTGATGTTCATATGGATTTGGGGGATTGAATATGCCAACTATTTCCATTTTACATCAGATCAATTCTGAAATATATTCTTGTTTCTATATGTACATATCTATAGCTATAACACAAACTTAGACTGTTAAGAAATTATGTTTTAAACTTTAGAAGTTCTGTGTGCAGTTAAATATACTACATATATAGAATGCAGTGCATATATTTTCTATATAGTTTACTTGTAAGTCTTTAGTCAAGTCCTTAATGCCTTTTGGAAGAGATTGCCATTTTGACAGTCAGTGTTGTGAATGCCACAGCATCATTTAATCTTAGCTTGTCACCTCAGAAGAACAAAGAATGTTTTAAAGTATAACTTTCAGAATTGATTAATCAAGCTGCACTTGGATTTGAAGAAGAGTTTAAATTTTTGCCTTTCCGCATTCTGACTGCAGCAAAGTAGATGCTCAGATAAATACAATTCAGTTTATGTTTGGTGCTAAGAGGGAAAGCCTTTGACACTTAACTGGAGAGTGGAAAGAATTGTTTAGTAAAAGTGCTTGTTCCCCCACCTCTGTCTTGTTAGTTACACTTGAAATGAAGTTAGCAACAACTGGAGCAGACCATAATTTGAAGGTAGATCCTTGGGAAATACAGTATATTCTTACTACTCTAACATAAACCAGAATATAGTATATTAATGCTCAGTCTGTAGTACAATGTGTACTTAAAATTTAACTTCCAAGACTTACAACTTTTGGGGAGTGGGAAATGGGTTTAGGATTTTTATTTTTCTGTGGGATATGGGAATTGAAATTCTTGTTTATAGGTGTTGACATTTTGTCTTTTATTTTCATATTTGTACTCAGTCTTTCTACATAATACTGGTATAGCTGCGTTTATGCATATAGTTAAGTAAAAGTGTAATTTGTTATAGTATTGAATATAATAATTCTTGATTAAACATCGATAGGACAGTGTAGATTACCCCTTTTGTTGCAATAATGTTACTACTTTTCAATTTAATTTTTAGGATTGGTAGCTTATGTCGATCTTGATGAAAGAGCAATTGATGCTCTCAGGGAATTTAATGAAGAAGGAGCTCTGTCTGTACTACAGCAGTTCAAGGAGAGTGACTTATCCCATGTTCAGGTAAGGTCATTACTCAGAAATGTCTGAAAAATTAATGATCTGAAATTGTTTTGCTGTTACTTTTTTTCCTGTGAAGAAGTGATTTTTTTGTTTGTTTGCTTGTTTTTCACTGCCTCTGCTTCTTAAAAAAAAAAATGAGTTAAAAATACGCTACTAGCAAAGGTTGCAGAAGCACATGCATAAAGTAAAAGTCTCACCCCCCTCTTTGTGTAGTAACTTACTTTAAAAACTTAAAATGATTATTATTATTAGTTTTTTACATGTTAAACTTGCTCAGAGCCTTAACATTTTTTAGTTGTTTACCTGATCCTGTTTTATCTTGGAGGGAAATAATGTAGGTAGGAGGAATAGCTTGGGACTATCTGGCAAAGATAGCCTAGATCCAGTTAAATATCAACAAATGGAAGACTGTTTTCCCAGCATAGAAGGTAAGTTCCCTGAGGCCTTGACTGTCTTTTACTACTGTCTGCTCCAGTCTCTGGCATATAGCAATTATTTCGTTGAATGAATGGATGAGTAAATATTTTGTTAAAATTTTTTCCTCTGGGATTTAAGTTTAATTGTGTATTTGACTCTTCCAAGATTCCTGGTGACTCTTTTTTGAATTACTTGCCTGTTCTAGAACAAAAGTGCATTTTTATGTGGAGTTATGAAGACCTACAGGCAACGGGAGAAACAGGGGAGCAAGGTGCAAGAGTCCACAAAGGGCCCTGATGAAGCAAAGATCAAGGTAAAACTTGAGTTGGATAGTTTTAATGAAATTAAATTTAATGATTAGATAGAATGCTTCTTTTTAAATTTTTTTAGAGTTTTTACAGCTTTGAGGGTTTTTTTCTTGCTGTTTGTTTTTTAACCAGTATTCAAAAAATTAAATAACTTGGGGGAAATATCTTCTAGTTAGTACATGAGAATTAGAATCTTGGGGTAAACAGTCAAATTTATGTTTGATGAGAAACCTTAATGCAAACTCTTCCCTCCTTTTCTGTTTCATGAATGATAAGTATTTTATTGATACTTCCAATAGTAGTTTCTTGGATTGATCCAATAATATCTCTTTTTAAAAAGCTTTTGGTTCAGTTTCTTTCCACCTTGTTTTCTCTTAGTAAGGAAGTGTCATTAGTTAAAACTGTTCTCCTTTTAGTTTTCATTCACCTTTGTTATCCTCAGTTCCTTTATTTGTAAAATGGGGATAGTAGTAGTGCCAACACATGAGTTGTTCTGAGGACTAAATGAATTACGTATGTAAAGCAGTTAGAGACCTCTTGAAAGTGTTAAAAAGCAAAGATGTCACTTTGAGGTCTAAGGTGTGCCTGATCCAAGCCATGATGTTTTCAATTGCCTCATATGCATGCGAAAGCTGGATAATGAATAAGGAAGACTGAAGAAGAGTTGATGCCTTTGAATTATGGTGTTGGTGAAGAATATTGACTATACCGTGGGCTGTGAGAAGAGTGAACAAGTCTGTCTTGGAAAAAATACAGCCAGAGTGCTTCTTGGAAGTGAGGATGTCAAGACTTTGTCTCACATACTTGGGCATGTTATCAGGAGGGACCAGTCTCTGGAGAAGGACATAATGCTTGGTAAAGTAGAGGGTCAGCAAAAAAGAGGAAGACCCTCAAGGAGATGGATTGATACAATGGTTGCAACAATGGACTCAAGCATAACAACCATTGTGAGGATGGCGCAGGACTGGGCAGTATTTCGTTCTGTTGTACATGGGGTCGCTATGAGTTGGAACCAACTCGATGGCCCCTAACAGCAGCAACAATATCAAAACAGTTAGGATAGTGGCAGGAATGTAGTAATAACTATATAACATGAGCTCGTTATTATTATTACTATTATTATTTTGATACACTGTTTAAATGCTGAATATAGGGTTTTAGTGAAACACGAGTGAACCTAATTCCTTCATGAAATGGGTACTAATGACTATAGTATATGTGTGTATAGACTATAGGATTTTCACGTATTTAATTATTTTAAAGTTTTGTAAGAATGGAGTTTTGCCATTTTTCAGATGGGAGAAAGAGATACAAAAAAGCTCTATATAACCTAGTTGTATGACAGAAACTACAAGTTATAATTCCTGTCTGAAACGTAAACCAGTTGTGCTTTACTGGAGACATTAAATTAAATAACTGTTTCCAATTAAAAGGTCTATCACTGCAGTCTAACTGTGACCATTACTTAAGAATAAAATACTTATATATATATATGTATAACATATACAGATATTTTTAAATGTATATAGCAGGACTCCATGTGAGAATTCAGTTGAAAGAAGGGTTCCATTGTTAAAAAAAAAGTTTCTAGTGGTTTATAAATAATATGTAAATATGTAATATACATATGTATATTGCATATATTGCTGTGTTTAAAAGTAGGAGCAGCTCTGTTTGTGTGAAAGGTAGTAGATTGACAGGCCTAAGTTATCACTGTGGAGTCCGAGTTCCTCCAAATACGTTTTTGAAAACTGCTCAACTTGATGATATCTAAAATTTCCTGTTGCTCTGACATTGTACAATTTAAAAACACCTGAAGTGTAAAATACTTCCCTTTCTAGGTAGATTGCACTTCCTTGTTTTCTATTACTAGATTGTTGTCTTTTGTTCTGTAGGCCTTTCGTCTAAATATTGCTTCAGTTATAATACAAACTCCTTGAGTGCAAGGAGATTATCTTCTTTTGTATGATTCTTCATAATACCTAATGTAATGTTGTGAGGAGAGTCAGTAATCAGAAGACACAGGTTCTATTTATTTTTTGAAATCTACGTGTACTCATTTGGTAATTGCCAAATATTTTGAGTCAGTTCTGTGTGAGAAATGTTTCATTTCTTAAGGAACTTATGGTGTAGCAGGAGTATGAAACAAGGATCAAACAAAGGTTAAATTATGAAACTTCAGGTACAAAGAAAGAGTATGTGAGTAATAGTAAATGGTAAAAGCTACATGAAGGAGTTTGGTTTTTGTACTGGTTTTTGAAGGATAGAGAACATTTTATCTGAGAAGAATCACTGGTGGAAATAAGTATGGTATGTAAAGGGGACAAGTAAGGAGAAAGGTCTAATTGAAATAGTTGTTGTGTGCCATCACGTCGATTCCGACTCATAGCAACCCTATATAACCCTGTAATGACCTAGGATTTCCTAGCCTGCAAATTTTACGGGAGCAGAACACCAGGTCTTTTCTCTGAGCAGCCGCTGGTGGGTTCTAACTGCTAATCTTTCGATTAGCAGCTAGCTGAGTGCTTAACCATTCACTACCAAGGCTTCTAATTGAAGTAGAACCTAAACCAAACCCATTGCTTTCAAGTCAGTTCTGACTCATGGTGACCCTGTAGGAGAGAGTAGAACTACCACACAAAATTGAAGTAGGAGGGGTACAAAATGAAGAATACTATAGTACATAAGTATGAATAGGTAGCGTGGGGTCAGTTTGTGTAGAACTTTTAATAATCGTTGGCCTATTTTTAAATTCTTATAACAAAAAAGTGATCTGTCCTGAGACACTTCGTTTGTCTATAACTTAAATGTGTAGAAAGGAATAGTAAAAATAAAGTGGGAGGGACACGTGTGTGCAGAACCAGTGTTCATTTTGACATTTTTTCAGCCTTACATTGGGGTACCTTTTGGAAAGGATTACTATTACTGATTGTATTGATTTAATATTCCAGTATAATCAGATGTGATTATCTTTAGGCCTTGCTTGAGAGGACTGGTTATACTCTGGATGTAACCACAGGACAGAGGAAGTATGGTGGTCCTCCACCAGACAGTGTGTACTCTGGCGTACAGCCTGGGATTGGCACAGAGGTAAGTGTTCTTCAGCTGTTTGCCAAAATCCTTACAGTTTATGAACTTTTCTGTCTGTTGTATGATGGGGAAAATGTATGATTTCTTTCAAAGTGTAGCAGTTGTTACTATTATTTTGGGTACCCGTCTGTGTTCTGCTGCTGTCATGAGCAAGGATAATCATGTGTCTGGTAGATACCTGAGCATCTTATAAAGGAATTCAGGGTTCTTGGAACTGGTTGCTACAACTATGCTACTAGTAACGTGCTATTTTAGATGCTTGGTAAAGTTAGGGAGAAGTGATTCATTTATTCTGTCCTTTTTTATGTCTGTAAATTTGAACTGTGGTTGTCATCCCTCCATTCCCTGTCCCCGTCTCCCAGGAAAATTACACTGAAGGTACTCATTATTTACTGAGAGTTATTGATGGGAGGGGGGTGCACAAGAGACGGATGTGGAATCAGATAAAAGGTTAAGCACATTGGTCTGTATTTGAACAAAGAAGCAACTCCTTCTCCATTTCTGCCTTCATAAAGATTTCTCCATATGCCTGTATGCTAGCCTGTTCTAATCCTTTAAATGGAGAAAACTATGTGCCAAAATAGGACTCGGCTGCTAACCGAAAGGTTGGCGATTTGAACCCACCCAGCAGCTCTGTGGGAGAAAGACCTGGCGGTATGTTCCCATTACGATACAGCCTAGAAAACTCTATGGGGCAGTTCTGCTGTGTCACATGGGGTCGCTATGAGTCCAAAATTGAGTTGATGGCATCTAATAACAACATGTGCCAAAATAAAAGCTCTGTTACAACAGGAACCTTTTCTGTTTTGGTGTCTCCACTGTGTATCTTCAGTGCCTAGCAAATGCTAGGAATATAGACACACAATATTCGATGAACAATTGATTGTGGTCTTCTTTAAAAACTGAAATTATAGCCTTGTAACTTAAAATCTCAACTACATTGAATGGTAGTTTTATAGAACTTTATTTAAAGCAAAGTGATACGGGGTGGCTTCCTTAGATGATGATGCCAGTTAAATATTTAGGTGGTATATTATGTAGCTTTTATTTTTATTAGAGTTTTAAGAAGTTGTAAGAAGTCTACTCAAACTCCTGATTGAGTAACTTTACAACAAACTGTAGTGTCTTATTGAGACTGTTATAAGTGACACCCTCCTAAAAACTAAAGCTTTTCTGGTAACCAAAAGCAGAGATGATTATGTTTAGTTTGTGATTGGATAAACAAAGTTGTCATCATTTAACATAACTTTAGATCTGTGTCAGAACTAATTCTAGCTTTATGTTCTTTCTATGTAAGTGGAATTTATATTCATTGGTCTTTGTTCCTACAACTTCTTTTTATCATTATTATAGTCAATATTTTATTTCTTAATATTTAGCATTATTAAAAGGGGCTCTAAGCATTTTATTTTTCATGATACCTGAATCAGCTAGGTATAATTATTTTGAGTTTCTTAAAAATTAACCTAAATTATTTAATGTTATATAATTATTGATACAGTTGGAATTGAGATGTTGAGCCATCTATAATGACATTTTCATGAACAAATGTCAATGAAACTTAATGAACAAGTGAATAATATTTTAGTCGTGTTTCACTTTTGTGTCCTCAGTAACCTCTCCCCACATTCCTCATCTTTGATGTCGTACATCTATTATGAACCCTTTTGAATCTACATTTATATTTCTTTTAGTTCTTAAACAATACAGAAATATGATGCAACTTTCTTACTTGAACTTTTACAGCATGTGTATTTTTCTAATGGTTTTAAACTTTGTTTTTAGCATCAGAATTTTTTTTATCATAGCTCCCACATATAAATTGAATAGCTAAAACATGGAACTGCACCTTTGGCTTTCTCTTATTTTTGAGGCAGTTCCTAAAACAACTCCAAGACCAGAACAGTTTGGAAACCAGTGATCAGTAGCATACCATTCAACATGTGATATCCTTGTTAGTATTACATTTATCTTAGTCTTGTTTCTCCAATAGTTAAAAAACCCTAGGAGTAAGAATTAAGTCTTTATAATAATTTTATATTCTTCACAAAGTTCAATACAGAGTCTGGTGCAAAATTAGTTTGGTTGTATCTATTTCATCTGACTCCCTGAGTGGTGCCAATGGTTAAGTGCTCAACGACTAGCTGAAATGTTGGCTGTTGGAATCCACAAGAGGTTACTCAGAAGACAGGCCTGGCAATCTGCTTCTGTAAGGTCACAGCCTTGAAAACCCTGTGGAGCAGTTCTACTCTGCACACATGGAGTTGCCATGAATTGGAATTGACTTGACAACTGACAGCATCTATTTCGTAATAATTACAGAAGAGAACTTTTTTTAGCCCATTAGAGTAGTTTCATTAATGAGCTTGTTAATGAAGACTTGTTTTATCTTTATATAGATAAGGAGTTTGCTAGTATTATAAGTAAGATTTCACTGGAGGCATTTGAACAATAGGATAAACTGTTTTAAGTATCCAATTAAAAACAAATAGTTGGTATGCTAATTGTAAAGGAAGCATACATTTTCTCGTGTTGCATTGCCTCTTTAGGAGAAAGATGCATTTTCCTAAATTATATGTTAGATGTCATTACATATGGCAGATTTGGTTGCAGCAAAATCCCTATAATGAGAATACCAGCCTAAGCTCCTAAGAAGCAGGTTGCTACAACAGAATCTCAGTGTAAACTTGGGATTCCTCCTATAAAGCTAGATTTCATGAGATTTGGCCTACATTTAATAAAATTTAAATTTTTGGAAAGTCAGAAAAAATAGGTTTTTAATGTACTGGATTACTGAAAGATTTAATAAGTAAATTTTAATTGGTGTCATTTAAAAAATTTTATTCCCCATGCAGAAACTTATACATACATTGTTATGTGACTCTAATTGCTCTCCCCATACTGTGACAGCACACGCCTCGTTTCCACCCCTGATTCCCCATGTCCATTCAACCAGCTCCTAACCCTCTCTGCCTTCTCATCTCACCTCTGGACAGAAGCTGCCCAGTTATTCTCTTGTGTCTACTTGAGCTAAGAGGCACATTCCTCACGAGTATCACTTTATGTCCCACAGTCCAGTCCAACCCCTGTCTGAAGAGTTGGCCTCAGAAATTGTTTTAGTTCTGGGCAGATAGAGAATCCAGGGGCCGTGCCTTCTGGGGTTCCTCCAACCTCAGTCAGACCATTAAGCCTGGTCTTCTTACTAGAAATTTGAGTTCTGCACCCCACCTTTCTCCTGCTCCGTCCCGGACTCCCTGTTGTGTTCCATGTTAGAGCGGTCATTGGTGGTAGCCGGGCAGCATCTAGTTCTTCTGATCTCAGGCTGATGAAGTCTCTGGTTTATGTGGCCCTTTCTGTCTCTTGGGCTAATACTTTTCTGTGTCTTTGGTGTTCTTCATTCTCCTTTCCTCCAGGTGGTTGGGACCAATTGGTGCATCTTAGATGGCTGCTTGCAAGCTTTTAAGACTAATTGGTGTCATTTTTGATGTGAGTTTTTGATTTTTCTCTAATGTTTTATTACAGTCATTAAAGGCTGTTTGAACTCTTGATTCAGGAAGTTGAAATAAGGGTCAGTGCCTGTGACTGGGAGTATTAAAATTAAGTTATAAGGACTATGAGGTTTCATCTTTAGATAAAATCTACCGTAAATTAACGCTATAAATGAGCAGTCTTTAACAGACATTGTTGCTAAACGTTGTCCTGAAGCAAGAAATAGATATGAATAAAAAAACTCATTGCCATCAAGTCATTTCTGACTCATAGCGACCCTATAGGACAGAATAGAACTGCCCCATAGGGTTTCCAAGGCTTTACAGAAGCAAATCGTCACATCTTTGTTCCGAGGAGCAGCTGGGTGGGTTCAAACTGCCATCCTTTCAGTTAGCAGCTGCGGGGTTAACCACTATGCCCTCAGGGCCCCTTATGCAAGAATTCCAAAAAAAAAACCCATTGCTGTCAAGTCGATTCTGACTCACAGTGACCCTATGGGACAGAGTAGAACTGCACCATAGGGTTTCCAAGGCTGTAGTCTTTACAGAAACAGATTGCCACATCTTTGTTTTGCAGGGCAGCTGGTGGATTCAAATTGTCGACCTTCTGGTTAGCAGTAAGCTCTTAACCACTGAGCCACCAGGGCTTGCTATACAAGAATACAAAAAAAAAAAAAAACCCAACTCAGGACAGAGTAGATCTGCCCCATAGGGTTTCCAAGGAGTGGCTGGTGGATTTGAACTGCTGAACTTTTGGTTAGCAGGCGTAGCTCTTAACTCCTGTGCCACCAGGGCTCCTATACAAGAATAACCAGAAACCAAACTTGTTGCAGTTGAGAGTCGATTCCGACTCATAGAGACCCTATAGGACAGGGTAGAACTGCCCCATAGGGTTTCCAAGGAGCGGCTGGTGGATTCGAACTGCCAGTCTTTTGGTTAGCAGCTGGGCTCTTAACCACTATGCCACCAGGGCGTCATACAAGAATAGTAGGTATTAATTTTAAAATGCATATTTTTAGTGTACTTAGGCTTTCAGACCTAGTTTAGTTACAGTATTTTTATATTTTCCAGCTAGTATTGTAAATCTGTTTTGGGAAGCAAGTTCTGTTCTTGTTTTTTATTTTATTTTTTTGTTGTTGAGAATATACACGGCATAACATACACCAGTTTAACAATTTCTACATGTACAATTCAGTGACATTGATTACATTTTTCAAGTTGTGTAACCATTCTCTCCTTTTCTGAATGGTTCCTTCCCATTAACATAAATTCACTGCCCCCTAAGTTTCCTATCTAACCTGTTGATTTGCTATTGTCAGTTTTGATCCCGTATAGATAGTTCTTAAAAGAGCACAGTGGTCAAGGCAGATGTTCTTTAGTAGTTCAGCTAAACTGTTTAGTTTTAAGAAGACTTCAGGGGATGTTTTTTAAGGTGCAAGTTTTGTTTTATTTTGTTGCCATTAATGTAAATGTAATATCCATGGTAGCCATGGCTATATAACAAATTCTTATTTGTTTGATGTTCTCTGGAGGAATTAAAAGGAAATGGTAGGTAGAGATCTAATTTGGTTTATTAACTAATGGCTATTACAGAACCACTGCATTTCAGAGACTTAAAAGTATATGACTGTAGCATTTGAATTGAATTATATATAAGGAGAAACTGATATGTTTGCAAAATAGCAAATTTAAGTAGCAGTTGGGTAATGGAAGAACCCTAGTGGATACCTAAGAGACTGTTCAGCAGCCTGATTCCTTCTATTGATCCTATCCCTTCTCCTTTCTAAAGGGCTTTCTCTATTACTATTAAAGTATTCAGTGCATGGATAGTAGGCAGCCAGGCCTTTTTCCAAGCCTTGATAGTGAGCAAAAAAATAATTGTTGTTAGGGTGTTCACAGAATTCTGTTGATTCTGGAGGAGGAGGGTTACCTGCAGATGACTAAGTGCTTATTCTTAACAGCTTTTATGCAGCCAGAATGACTCAGGGTCCAACAAGTTAATAAAAGAAAAATACTTCTATTTTGTTTTAGTTATTTAAAAAGGAAGCTTAAAAACTTAAAAGGAGTGATGCTCATTAATTTGTTTTTGAGTGCTGTTTCTTTTTTAGCCATCTTAAATTATTTTTTAAGTCCCAAGTTAAATTGATCTTGAAATGAAACCATCTTCTGTTCTTTAGATAAACAAGTATTTTTGATATATGGCCTTTTTTTTTAATGCACCCCAGTGATTATAATATTGGGAGCTTTATTGACCACAGATTTGTTGATGTTTCTTCTGGAGTAAAACACAGTATTCTTATGGAAAATCTGTAAGTTGGTCTTTTAGCATTCAAATAATACTTTAAAGTCTGAGGAGCTTGAGCTTATGAATTCTTTCTAGAAAATGATTATTAAATCTTTAAATTACCTTTCCTGAAAATACAGATTTTTCACTTTAGGTTTGCTTAATGAGGCAGTCCTGTCTGATTCTAAAAATATATGCACAAGTGTTCTGTAAGTAGTATATCAATATATATTTTCATTTTGCCACTCTGTGTGCTTTTTCTTTGCTTTACATGTGTCTCTAATGGGTAGGGAGAAACTGGTTGGGTAGGGAGAAAATACGGATGGTTGAGAGGTGTAATTATTAATCACTATTGTACTATGTTAATAGAAACGATATAAAACGGAACTTCCCAGAACAGTTTAAAATACTTGAATATTCAAGTATTCAAGTTAAACATATTCAAGTTAAAAAATACTATCATCAGACTAGGCCAGAGAGATTAGCTGCACCTAAAAATACATTTCAGAGTTAATACCAATTATTCTCGTGTATTTCCTGTCTTGGTACATCTTATCAGTAGCTTTCTTTTACTGCTGTCCTCTTTTAATGAGCACTCACTTTTAGGGTTGACAGTACAGGATGGTATAGTTGATACTAATGAGAGGTGATCAGATTCTGGATATTTTGAAGGCAGATCTAACAGGATTTGTTGACAGATTGAATATGGGGTAGGAGAGAGAAGATTGAGGATGACTTCAAGGTTTTTTACTTGAACAGCTGGAAGGATGGAGTTTCCATTTACTGAAATGAAGGAGGCTGGGGAGGAGCAAGTTACTATGGCTGAAAAACAGTAGTTCAGTTCTGGACATGTTAGGAGTTAGATACCTCTTGGTTGTCCAAGTGGAGCTATTGAGTAAGCAGTTGCTTATATGAGCTGGCGTTCAGGGGGAGCGTTCTGGCTGGAGATTATAGATGTGGGAGGCATCAGTATCTAGATGGTGTTTAAAAACCACGAGTTTAGATACAGTCACCAAGGGAATGTGTGTAGTTGTATGTAGATAAAGATCTGAGATCTGAGCCCTGCAGCCCTCATCATTTAGAGGTTGGGTAGATGAAAAAGAACCAGCAAAGAAGACTGAAAAGAAGGAGCCAATGAGGTAGGAGAAAAACCAGGAGTGTGGTGTCCTAAAGTCAAGTGAAGAAAAGTTTCACAAGAAAGAGGGGTTGGTTAATTACATCAAACTTTCCAAGTAAGAGGAGGACTGAGAATTGACTCTTGGATGTGACAACATGGAGATTTTTAGTGACTTACCAGAATGGTGATGAAGGCCAGATTTGGAAGATTCAAGAAGGAATGGGAATAGAGGAATTTGAAACAGCAAGTATATGTATCTCTTTTGAGTAATTTTGCTAAAGGGTAGAGAAATGGAGCAGTAGCTGGAAGAAGTTGTAGGGGAAAGGTATATTTTAAATTTGCGGGGAGGAATTATAACATGTATATACAGCTAATGGGAATAACCTAGTATAAAGGGGAAACTTTGTGATATAGTAGAGTTGTTGCTGAAGTAAGTATCATTGAGTAGGAGAGAAGGGATGGGGCCTAGTGCACAAATTAACAGTATGAGTTAGACGCTCATCCATTCATTCATACATTCATTCAAAGATAAATAGCTGTGATGTCCCAGGCACTGTGTTCAGTGCTGGGAATAAAATGAGGAATAAGACATGAGCTTTCTACTCATGTGGAAACTGAACCCTCTTGCTGTTGTTATTCCCAGATAAGGAAATTGAATCTCACTGATTAAGAAACTTGCTAAAGGTAACTAAAAAGTAAATTTGAATCCAACACAACCTGAAACTCATTATTTCTTACCTTCCCCTACCTTTATTGCTGTTACCCTACACTAAGCCACCATCATATCTTGCCTTGATTGCCTTGTTAACCTCACTGGTTAGTCCATTTCTCCCATACAATTCATTCTTCACTCAGCTGCCAGGATGTTGATTTTAGAACATAAGTGACACCTAGTCACTGGTGTGCTCAAAACCCTCCAGTGGCTTCCCACATCTGGAGTAAAAATCAAACTTATATCCATAACCTAACAAGCTGGTTCCTATCTCTCTTTTCCACCACTGTCTTCTGTGGACCTTCCATTCCAGTCACTGGCCTATTTGTTGTTCCTCAGATATGTCCAGCGTATTCCCATCTCATGGTCTTTTGTACTTGTTCCCTCTGCTCGGAATGCTCTTTTGCTCCAATTTCTGCTTAATTTTCTCTTCCTTAGGTCTCAGTTCAAATTTAGCATCCTCAGGGAGGCCCTCCTAGTTAAAACCCCTTCCTTGTTACTACTCCCTGTCCCTGCTTTTATTTTTCTTTCTAGCATTTAACACCTAAAATTGTACTCTGTTTATTTTCTTGATCTTTTTTTTGGGGGGGGGGGTCTGTCTCTTTTAGTAGAATATAAACCTGAAGGCCTAGATCTTGTCTGTGGTAAGTAGTGTATCTTTAGAACCTAGAAAAGTACATGGCACGTAAGCCTAAAATATATGTGATAGTCTTCCTGAAAGGTTTGGACAAGTCGTATGAGTAGGCAGGGAGGCATTTGTCAGTATATGCTAGGCATTATGCAGTGGAGCAACTTCAAGTTGATACTTAAAAGGTTAATTAGTTATGGAGGGAGAGGGAAAATACCTGAGATTGTTTCTCTTTATAGTAGTATTATTTCTTCCATTATCTCGGAAAGCGATAAAGCAGAAATTATGTTCTTCCAAAGAGAAATGGGGAGAATCAGAAGCCAGTTGACAAGAATGGGTTTTAGTCATTTTGATTTTTGAAAAAAGAGAACATTGTTACAGAAGTATTATATTTTCATCATATAATATTTAGCAAATATAACTAAAGAAAAAAAAATAGAATTACCTGTGATTTGTCCATGCATTGATACTCACTCTTGGCATTATTTTGGTAAAATAGTCATCCTTTTCTATACATACATACATATTCAAGAAACAAAAATTGCAACCACAAGACTCATGGATTTTAGGTAAAATCAGGACAACCAAGAGGAATTGTTTAATAAGCAGTTGGAATATAGAATTAGATCTTGGGATGTAGATCTGAGAGATGGCTGTATAGTTGTAGGCTCTAAAAATAGAGTGAAGAATAGGAGATAGAGCCATAACTCTGGGAAACTCCCAGATTATTAGGTGGGTTAAAGAAGCACCATGCAGAGCATATAAAAGAAATAATTAAAGGTAAGACCAGATTAGTGAAGTGTTCTGAGTTAAACTGAAGGAAGAGAATTTTCCAGAAGGTAGCAGCACCAGTGTTAATGCTTGTACAGATGGCAGGGGAGGATGAGAACTGGGAAAGGCTTTTGAATTTGGTTATTAGAAATCCATTAGTGACATCTGTACACACAATTTAATGGAGTTAGAGAAAGAAGCCGATTTTAGGGAGTTAAAGAGAGCATAGATGCCAAGTGCTTTTCAGAATGAGTTTTCATGAGGTAGATGGTTCTGCAGGGATATCACTCAGATCACATACACAGTATCTTGTATCCCTAGTTGGGATGATGCCTTAGATGTCTTGTTTATACTTCTCTGTGGTGTCCATGTTGTTAGTTGCCTTTGAGTTTGCTCCGACTCATGGTGAGCCTACCATAACAGAATGAAACATCGCCCCTGCACCATCGCACAATCTTTGGTGTGTTTAAGCCCATTGTTACAGCCAACATGTCAGTCATGGAGGGTTTACCACATTTTTTGCTGACCCTCTACTTTACCAATTGTGGTGTTCTTTTATAGCAGTTGGTTTTTCCTGATGACATATCCAAAGTAAGGTACTAAGCATATAGTAGATACATTGAAAAGAATAGCTGTTGAGTAAATAGAACAGATATGGACCATGAGTTCACAAAACGTAACAGTGAAAACAAAGATGTGTAATATAGGCTAAAGTGAAGGAGGCTTTTTGGTACATATTTTGTTTTTTTTATGGGAGGTTTGGGCATGTTTGAAGACAGAGGAAGAAACTAACGGAAAGAAAAGAAGGTACGAAGCAAAAAGAGGAGAGTTTGAGAGTTGAAGGAATAAAGGTTTGTAATTATTTCCAGGAGGCAGTGAGACGAAATGGACTTAGGGTTATGGATTTACTCTTGGAAAAGGAGATAAATCTTTTCCTCTGAGGTATGGGAGAAGTGAGGGTAGATACTGAAAGTTTTTTTTACTGTGCTTTAGATGAAGGTTTACAGAGCAGATTAGTTTCTTATTAAACAATACACGTATTGAGAAGTTTTTAAGACTGAGAGGAAAGAATATGAGGAAACCAGTGAATGAGGATTAATTGTTGTGTGAAAATCATGCTAGGAATTCAAAAGAAGACTTAACATTTTACCAGGTGGCAGTGACAGTGAATCTGATTATTTTGGAAAGCATAGTCTGAAGACCACACAGCTGTTTGTAGAGCTTAACTTCAGAAAGTTAATATCCAGTGATAATTTTGGCATCTTTTGGATTGCTATTGTTCATTAGTTACCTAAGATGAAGGTTATTTTTCAGAATGTGAAATGTTTATGTGAGTGAGTTCCAACAGAAAATTTACCTGACATGGATTCTGTGTGGATTTCAAATGTTTTAACATAAAATAACATAAAAGATTGCTTTTAATGTTGCTGACATTGTGGAAGCTTGAAAAAATTACAATCTGATATTAAATTTACTGAGATTTTCTGATTGGTTAATTATATTTTATTGTATATTTTAATTTTACTTATTATATAATCTTATAATTAAAGATAGAGCACAGAGTCTTCAAACAGTGAAGAACTTTTTTAATACCTTAAAATTTAATATCCTGAAAGAGGAATAGATTGAAGCAGTATTCTGAAAAATATTGATGTTGCCTATTAAGTAGTAAAGATTTTAGAGTTGAGGAGAAAACTTGGGGAAGGACATGTCAATCTTTCATTCAGTTATTGTTTTTGTAAAAATGGCAGATATCCTATTTCCATGAAGACACATGCTCTTCTGTTTTTAAGAGAAAAAGACACATTATAACAATTCAAAATTTAGACTTGTTAGTATAATATTTGCACACTCTTGTTTAGTTTCAGTATAGAATAACGTTCTGTGGTGATGGCCCTAGTGTTGTTAGAATAAAAATTAGGGTTAGCTCCCTAAGTCAGCTGTAAGATTCAGCTAGCTAATCATATTTTCCCCATTGTCCAGACATACTTAACCATCTTTCTATTCTTTTTTTCTGTCCCTCTTCCTCTCCACCACCCAACAAAAAAAGAAGTTATGATTTATGGCTCTAAAATCAAATACTTATGTTGGGTTTCTAATGAAGAGTTTTATTTCAGGTTTTTGTAGGTAAGATACCAAGAGATTTATATGAGGATGAGTTGGTGCCCCTTTTTGAGAAGGCTGGTCCCATTTGGGATCTCCGTCTTATGATGGATCCACTGTCTGGTCAGAACAGAGGGTATGCTTTTATCACCTTCTGTGGAAAGGAAGCTGCACAGGAAGCTGTTAAACTGGTACGTGAATACTTGAGGAAGAAACCTCAATACGAAAATGTTTTAAGCTAATGATGTTTCATTTTCTTTAGTTTTTGCTTTTAATGTTTTTATATTGACTGAGTTGGTATGTAATCTTTGATTTATTTTTTTCTGCTTATAATAAAAGTGAAAATACCCAAGAATATATATTATATGGAAAGTCTTTCATAATTCTAATAAGTTATCCATTAGATTGATTAGTACTAAACATTTCACTGAATATTTGGCTTTTGCAGTTCTGTGTGTTGGTTTTATACAAAAAGGATATGAATTCTTAAAGTCTAATGGAAGTTGGAATGAATTCTGGGAAACATAATAGTGTGTGACAGCGGCTTTTAGACACAAGTCAGGAAATGGTTGTGCTTTTTATTTATTTATTTTTTTGCTTGGGGGCTTTTGTTTTATTTTTGCCTCAGCCTAATAATACAACTTATTTATTTTCTAAGTGTAGTTGTGTTCTTTTGTATCTTTGTTTTTTTTGTCTTTTTCTTTCCAGGCCCTTGGGTCCTCTATGTCTTTAACCTTTCTTTCCTCTTCTATTATTTTATAGCTAATCTTCTAGTAACTTCCTTTCTGTAGGGTCTTTTGCCCTTTATACTCACTTCAGAGTAGTAGTAGTAACAAACTTCTGGAAATTTAAGTGTATCTTCACTTCTACTGTACTAAGATACAACTAGTTCAGTAACTTAAAATAACAATATGATTGTTTTTAGGCTTCCTCTTTTGGCAGACATCTCAGGGCCTTATTAGTTTAGTACTAGTCTTTCTACAATGGATAACCTTCTCCATCAAGGCTTCTAGTTTCATTAGTGGTCTCTGAATTAGTTCCATTCCTAGCTTGGCCCAGATTTTCCTTTTTTTATTATGGACTTTTTCTTCCAACTTGTTTATTTAATTCTGAGACATTTTTCAAAGCTTCATTTCCTCTTTTTTGGCAATGTATGAATGATATATATATATATATATATATATTTTTTTTTTTTTAATAATCACGTATCTTTTAGTGAGTATCTTTTAATGGTAGGTAAAGCATAAAAAGCTAAAGTTTGTCATGGAAGTCATCACCACAATTATTTAAATAAAACATTTTTTATTATCATTTCATATAACTTTAAAAGTATTATGTTTGATATGCAGTTTAAAACTTTATATGTATATATTTAGAATTCTGTTTTTGTGTGGAATGTGCAATTCTTCTAAATTTCTTTTGCATTGATTAACTGTAGTTGTTGCTCTTTATATATTGTTGTTTTGCCTATCCGTGTCTAGTTTTATCCCCAAGGACCCTGAATGATCAGTCTCGTATACTTTTTCTGAAATTCTCTGGAAAGAAAGTTTAAGATAGGTAAAATTGAAATATGAAATAAGATATTAAAAAAAATAAATAAAGCAAATAACTTTGAGTCACTTACATATGGAGAAGCAGTGAAGATTAACAAAACCAAACTAAAATGAGAGACCGTAACAGTGAAGTTAAAAAATAAAACATTTATATTACAACAAGCATGAGAGAACTAGGCAAGTTCTTGAAGCAGGGAGTGCTGGGCCTTAAATTGTTGAATTTTTAAAATAAGATCAGTTGTCCTGAGTTTGGGGTGGTTGTGGGGTGTCTTTGTTTTTTTTTTCCTTGCAGTGTGACAGCTATGAAATTCGCCCTGGGAAACACCTTGGAGTGTGCATTTCTGTGGCAAACAACAGACTTTTTGTTGGATCAATTCCGAAGAATAAGACTAAAGAAAACATTCTGGAAGAATTCAGTAAAGTCACAGGTAAAACAAAATTGTATTTATAAATTAGTTTTGGAGAATCTGTTGTACTATTTTCTAAATGCAGAAAAGGAAGGGTGTTTGTTATATTAATCTTATTCAAATCTCCATTGTCTAAATTTTCTCCCTTCTGCTTTTTAGTGGTTTGGACTAAGCAAGTTCCCTCATATCCTCAACTTCTTGGAATAACCCCTTCACTTCTTTGCCTTAATTGAACCCTGGCTTTTGCTAGAGTTACACTCTGTAGCCCTCAAGCGAAGTCTTTCCCTCCACCCCCCTGACATTCAGTGTGTTTTAGAGCCAAGAGGGGTGAGGATTCTTATCCTCCTTCCTGTTACCTTGTCTAGACCAGATTTTTCATTCCAAACCCATGGAATTAATTGAGAAATGGATTTTATATCACAGCTCTACGTACGTTCATTTATAACATCTTTTGCTTTCCTGGTTTCACCTTCTCATTAATTGAAGATTTCTTCTAGCTCACAGTCTTTCTTTTCTGCCTCAAATTGACTTATTCTTAGTGCCTTTAATATCTGCGTGTATGAACCATGCAATACCTTTGTCTTCTAGCTCTTATGTCCACTTCATCTCCGGTTCTTTACTTCAGCTCCCCCACATCCAGATATGCTACTACCCATCATAACTGTGTTAGTCACATATCCCAACTGGCACAATTCTTTAACCTCATCACTTTTTATTACTCACCAGTTCCCTTTGGCGTCATATCCATTCATTTCTTCAGGAAATGTTTGTTCAGGTACCTGTTAAATTAGACATTGTGCTGTGCTGGGATACAATGGTGAATAGGAAGATGTGTTCTCTGCCCTTATATAGGTCCTACGTTTTGGGAAGAGAGCCAAAAAAAAAAAAAAAGTTAAATTTAAAAATTATGGTAAGCACTAAGGGGGAAATATAGGATATTTAGCTAGAGAATAGCTACTATCCCTGCTTTATATGTGATGGTCATGGGAGGTTTTTCTGAGTGGTGACATTTAATCCAAAACCTGAAGAATAAGGATGATGTAGCCATACAAAGAGCAAAGAGAAGTACATTCCAAGAGAGCAACATATGCCAAGTCTCTGAGACAAGAAAGAACTTAGTGTATTAAAGTAACTGAAAGAAGGCCAGTGTTGTTAAAAGGTAGAATTTAGGGGTAGAATTGTATGAGATGAGTTTCTAAAAGTAAGCAGGCCTTTTGTAGACCTTGTAAGGAATTTGGATTTTATTCTAGGTACAATGAGGAGGTAATTGAAGGTCTTAAGCAGGGAATAACATCTGATGCATGTTTGCAGAGTATTACTCCTAATACTGTGTGGATAATGGCTTGGAGAGGTTATCAAGAGTGGAAGCTCATATATTAGTTGAGGCTGTCATAGTAGATCAGATAGAAGATTGAACTTCAGTGGTAATGGTGGGATGGAAAGAAGTAGATGGGTTTGGAATTTGATAGGGGAAATGAACTAAAGGAGGAAATAAAGAATATAATGCCTCAATTCTTGTTGAACAGTATTATTTATTAGATATGAAAGTCAAGGAAAGGTAGACTTTGGGAGTGATGGTGCAGTTCTGGACATGTTAAATTTGAAATGTCTAAGAGGCATGTCAAGGAAGCAGTTAGACGCATCTGGAACTCAGAAATGTCTGGGCTAGGAATAAAGTCTAAGTATTTATAAGATTATAGATAGAATTTAAAAGTAGGAGCTGGGTGATCTTACCTAGGAAGAACATATATGGAAGAGGGCGCAGGACTAAGATCAGAGAGACACCAGTGTTTAGCGAACAGTTTCACTCTTGGTAAAAACAGTAACTTTATTTTTTTTTATTTGTAATCTACACACAGCAACACAAACAATATTTCCTTAATTTCTATTTGTACATACACTTCAGTGACATTGATTACATTCCAAGTTGTGCACCCATTTTCCCTCTTTTGCCAAACTATGCCACTACTGTTAACATACCTAAAAACAATAACTTTTAAGGTAGATCCAAAATCCAGGATTTTGTTGAATGTTTGTTCTCTTGGATTCATATTGATAATTTGGTCTTCAAAGTCCTTGATAGTGTTTTCATAAATTATAAGGTCATATTATAATTCTGTCAATCATTCTAAAGCCTTGTAGAATGTTAACATGTCAGGATACAGTAGTTAGACCTTCTCTTATATGTATGGCTGTACCTTCAGGACCCCTAAAATTACAAGGAGACATAAAATACTGTCCCAAACCCATATCTTAACAATGCCAATCTAATTGTCTACTAGGTAATTAGTGAATCACTTCGAGGCTTCTTCAATTTTTTATTCTTCCGCAAATGGGTTTATGTCTGCCTAATCTCTAGATGTGTGGTGGATGCTTTTGGCTTATATATCTGGCTGTTGGTTTAACAGAGGGTTTGGTGGACGTTATTCTCTATCATCAACCCGATGACAAAAAGAAGAATCGGGGGTTCTGCTTCCTTGAATATGAGGATCACAAGTCAGCAGCACAAGCTAGACGCCGGCTAATGAGTGGAAAAGTAAAAGTATGGGGAAATGTAGTTACAGTTGAATGGGCTGACCCTGTGGAAGAACCAGATCCAGAAGTCATGGCTAAGGTAAATGAAATTGCTTGGGGGTGTGGGTAGGGTTATCATTTTAATTCTGTACTCAGAATAAAGCTCAAAATTTTCAAGTTAAGGTGAATACAGTTTATAGTTCTTGACCTTAACTGTTTAAGCAAGGAGCTGCTTTAACACTAAAGTTCACAGTCTGCTTTGGTATCCAGGAATTTCTTTTAACCATTCCTTTTCCTACAGATTAAATGTGCAAAAGGAACTGAAATGAAATCCGTTCAATTAAGTATCTATTTCAGTACACACCAAGTATTTGTTTAGACACTGAGAGATACAGAGGTAAAAAAGACAAAGTCTTGCTGAGTGAAGAGAGAAGTAATGTTTTTGAAATTTTGAATTATAATCCTCATTGACCATACTATAACTTTTTTTTTTCCTCCTTTCTCCTCCTGAATTCCTGTCAGGTATTTCCTCTTCTTTTTTTTTTTAAATTTTACTTGGTAAAATGTATAGAACATCATGCTGTAACTTTTATTTCATGACCATAAATAATTATATTTTATTTAGATTTATAGCTAATATTTTTCTATTGGCTTTTTTTTTTTTTTTTTTAAATGATAGAGTTCCTTAGAGTATTGGGAGTATTTGCCATGAAGAAAGGCAGAAGTTTGCTATGTTTATTTTTTTGTTCGTAGCAAAATAATGCAAGGCAAGTCATGTAGAGGGCACCTCTATTTCCTTCTGAGCCCTGGACTTGCATCCTGAGCCCTGGACTGGCGTTGCTAGAATATTTGCCTGGTAAATGAGGTGCCTTGAGTCCTAGTTCTTAGCCCTTCCCTTGAATGCCTCTGCTATGAGTTGGAATTAACTGGACAGCAGCTGTTTTCTTTTTTTTTTTTAGTGTTTTTATTTTTAGTGACTCCTGCAGTTCAAGGGGCAGTCCAGAATTGTATCTCTGCTGCTTTTAGTGAGTTTTTGAGTATCTTATTGTATGTCTCTGCCATTCCCAGGGAAGCAACAACTCTGTGGATGGCCATGAATTAATGGTTAGATACTTCTTGACTGAGAAGTCTTTTCCTCAAGCTTTTTCTTTCAGGTTCTGAGGTGGCAAGTTTTCACCCTAACTAGTTTGGAGGAGAGCCTTAATTTATACAAGTATGGTAAAGGTTTGATAGGCAAAGACATCTTTGGGTTAAGCAGAGAAGATCCAGTAAAAATAAACTAGAGAGTCTCTCAGAAGTGATTCTTGGTGTCTTTTTCTAGTATTCCTTGAGTAGATGGGTATCTAAGTAAGGTACTGGGAATCTCAGTATGCTGATTTTTAAATTTTTGCTAGCCCAGTTTACTTCTAGTTCTTTCTTTTCCTAATGTAGTTGTGATTTTGGGCAAACTACTGAACTTGGATGTCATCTGTTTTATTGAAGTTGGCAAAATCTCTTAAGATCCCTACAACTTAATTCTGCGTGTAGAAACTGAGCATAACCTGTGTTGCTTTTTCTATAAAAAATCTTAAAGTAGCATTATAAGAGAGAAACTAAATATAAAATTTCTAGAAAACCTAAAGTTTAACTAGTAATTTGCTTATCAATCACTTTCAGTATACCTCTGTTAACCTTTCAGACTGAAGTTGTGAAGTTCATCCTAAATCTTTTTTTTTTAGGGTTAGAAAACCTCCAGATTTTCTTCCAGTAACCATTCTTCTTCTGGATCAAAAACAAGTTTCAGAATGAAAAGGAGGCCTCTACAAACTTGGGATTGAATAATATTTACTCCTTTGTTGTATTCTGATAGAAAAAATAGTTTACCCATTAGAGTAAAGCATTGTCACTCACTCTGTCAGTATTTCAATTCATTGAAGATTCTTTGCCAAGTTGGGTCAATTTTATAATCAACCAGAACCTAAGAGTCTAAGTGTATCTTTCTTAAAGGGACCTTTTTCCTTTTGAACATTTTAAATGCAATTTCAACATGTGATTTTTATATAGAATGTTATGGTTTCATCACAGAAAAGAAGAAAAGATCCATGGAGTTACCAAAAAAAAAAAAAAAAATGAAGTGAATAATGAGGGTTTTTCTAATGTAGGAACTAGATCTTAGTATGACAACATTGAGGGAAAAAAGGAGTAGGAGGTAGGTAGAGGTGAAAATGTTAACTTTCTTTCCCTTGAATTAATTTCTTCCCCAGATCCTTCTTACTCATATAGCCGTTATCTGAGATAACAGTGTGTTCAATGGGTGTGTTAAAATTTTTATTGAATTGGTAATACATTTCCTTAGGTCAAAAAGTCAAAATGATATAGAAAAGTATAGATATAGTCCCACTTTCACCCCATCCCCATCTACTGTTCTCCCTTGTCCCCTATCAAAAACAAACAAACCCACTGATGTTAAGTCAATTCTGACTCACAGTGACCCTGTAGAACAGAGTAGAGCTGTTCTGTAGGATTTCCAAGGCTGCACAGAAGCAGACTGCCACATCTTTCTCCCACGGAGTGGCTGGTGGGTTCGAACTGCCAACCTTTCGCTTAGCAGCCAGGCGCTTTAACCGCTGTGCCACCAGGGCCCCTCCTTTGTCCTCTGTAAGCATCCGTTTATCTTTTTAGTGTTTCCTTAGGCAAATACAAACAAATATAAGTATATATTCTTATTTTTCCTACTTACACAAATGGTTGCTGGTAGCATAATGTATTCACTGATTTGTGTTTGGTTTATTGACCATCCTGTCTTAATTAGCTGTAAGGAAATGCATCGTTACTATATGTATCACTAAGAAATAAAGAAATGCTGCTTATTAAACTATGACACAGTGCTTGCTTATCCATTGACTGTAAGTTGTATCGCTATTTTGGAGATGTGCAAACAGGGGAGGGAGGTGTGTCTTACCAACAGTATATCCTGGCAGTCTGTCAATTCAGAGATCTTCCTTGGTTCCCCCCCCCCCATAATATTTCATTCTGTGGATGTACCATAGTACTCAACCATCTGGACATTGAGTTGTTTCTAATCTTGTTATTACAGTGCTGTCAACTGGTGCAAGGGCAGATATATTTTTAGGATAGATTATCATAGGTAGAATTGTGGGCCAAAGAGTAAATACATTTGTAATTATTTAAAGATACTGCCATATTCCTATCTATAGGAGATATTCCATTTTGTACTTGCACTACCAAAATGCAAGAGGCCTATTTTCCCCATTCTTGACAAAATAGTGTATGGTGAAGTTTTTGTATTTTATCAATCTGATAACAATTGATAATCCCAATAATATAATTTGCTGCTCTTATGTATGAGTTTGAGCTTTTAATATATTTAAGGGCCATTTATGTTTCTTTTTGTATGGACCATGTATTCATGAATTTTATCTACTTTTTAAAATTCAGTTATCAGCTTTTCTCTTGTTTTCTGGAACTCTAGGTATAAAAGATTAGTTCTTTGTGATTTAAGTCACAAATACTTTTTCTGTATTTGTCATTTGTCTTTTGACTTTGCTTCTGGCATTTTTTGCCATGTAGAAGTCACGTATTTTTAGTAGTTGAATTTATCACTCTTAGGGTTTCTGGATTTACAGTCACAAAGCCTTTTGTACCCTAAGGTTATATAAAGGAATCATCCTTACTTTCTTCTAATACTTTTGTAATTTTTCCATCTTTTTTTCATTAAATTTTTAAAAAATCTGTTTGGGTTTTAATATATAATGTGAGATAGAAATCCAACTTTCATCTTTTTCCAGATGATTACCCACTTCTCCTAGTGTTATTTATTAAAATGTTCATCTTTATGGCACTAATTTGAGAATCACTTTTAACAGAAACTAAATGCCTTTATTACGATTTGGGGTATATTTCTGGAACTTTTTATTCTGTTTTATTCGTTTGTCTAATTCTTTTATTAACACTGATTCACTTATTTAAGCATTATAGTTTGTTTATAGGGCTAGTCTCTAATTTTTACTTTTACTTTTCTTCCTGGCTATTCTTGCTTATTTAGTTTTTCATACGAACTTTAGAATTGGCTTATCCAGTTCCAGGGGCAAAAACAAAAACTTATTTTTTAGGGGGCTGGACGGTCATGTTAAATTTATAAATTAACTGAATGAAAATTATGTGCTAACTCCTTGAAGGTCTTATTCACAGTGTTAGGTAATTGACTGACAGGGCAAGAGAAGGCAGGAACCAACAATTTGTAAAAATGGGTAACTAACATCAGGATCATTTTCTTGGCAGCTTCTCATAATGTCTGTGACAGCACTTTAGCACTTAATGTTTTAGAGCAGAAAAGCCTATGCCATGAAGATAAGAAAAAAAATACTTTAAGATAAGACTTCATCTAAAATTAAGTAGCCAATACCAATATTGTGTATTTATTACTATTAGGTAAAAGTCTTATTTGTGAGAAACTTGGCTACTACTGTTACAGAAGAAATATTGGAGAAATCATTTTCTGAATTTGGAAAACTTGAAAGAGTGAAGAAGTTGAAAGATTATGCATTTGTTCATTTTGAAGACAGAGGAGCAGCTGTTAAGGTAGAAATTTTGGAATTTTGCTTCTTGATGTTTAAATTGAAATTAAATTAAATTCCAGGCGTGGACTTCCTTCTTGATATAGCTAAACTTTAAGGAGTTATTTGGATTTAGGAGCAGCAATAGGCAGCTCTCTTACCTTTTAAAGTGTAGTAACAGAACATCAGTTTTGTTCTTAATGGAAGTTCTAGAGAAACAGGTACATTCTTTTTGTTTTACTTTCTGGCTGAATTCGTCTTTTGCAAATCAAAATAATTACGAAGTAAAGTGTTTATTAAATGTATGTTAACAACGTATGTTTATGAAGTTACATTTTAAAATACCATTTCTTGTGAAGTAAATTTATTTTTCTAATTTTCTGTAGGCCATGGATGAAATGAATGGTAAAGAAATAGAAGGGGAAGAAATTGAAATAGTCTTAGCCAAGCCACCAGACAAGAAAAGGAAAGAGCGCCAAGCTGCTAGACAGGCCTCCAGAAGCACTGCGTGAGTCTATATTTCAGTAGATACATCTTTGAACAGGAAATTACTTCATATTGGAGATCAGGCTAATAAAACAAAATCAAGAAGAGCCTTGAAGTAAACTAATCTTTTTTTTTCTCTTTTCTTCCCTCCATTGCTAGGTATGAAGATTATTACTATCACCCTCCTCCTCGCATGCCACCTCCAATTAGAGGTCGGGGTCGTGGTGGGGGGAGAGGTGGATATGGCTACCCTCCAGATTACTATGGCTATGAAGATTACTATGATGATTACTATGGTTATGATTATCACGACTATCGTGGAGGCTATGAAGATCCCTACTACGGCTATGATGATGGCTATGCAGTAAGAGGAAGAGGAGGAGGAAGGGGAGGGCGAGGTGCTCCACCACCACCAAGGGGGCGGGGAGCACCACCTCCAAGAGGTAGAGCTGGCTATTCACAGAGGGGGGCACCTTTGGGACCACCAAGAGGCTCTAGGGGTGGCAGAGGGGGTCCTGCACAACAGCAGAGAGGCCGTGGTTCCCGTGGAGCTCGAGGCAATCGTGGGGGCAATGTAGGAGGCAAGAGAAAGGCAGATGGGTACAACCAACCTGATTCCAAGCGCCGTCAGACCAACAACCAACAGAACTGGGGTTCCCAACCCATCGCTCAGCAACCGCTTCAGCAAGGTGGTGACTATTCTGGTAACTATGGTTACAATAATGACAACCAGGAATTTTATCAGGATACTTATGGGCAACAGTGGAAATAGACAAGTGAGGGTTTGAAAATGATATTGGCAAGATACGATTGGCTCTAGATCTACATTCTTCAAAAAAAAAAATTGGCTTAACTGTTTCATCTTTAAGTAGCAATTTGCTGCCATTTGTATTGGGCTGAAGAATCACTATTGTGTATATACTCAAGTATTTTTATTTTTCCTCTTTTCATAAATGCTCTTGGACATTATTGGGCTTGCAGAGTTCCCTTATTCTGGGGGCTACAATGCTTTTATCGTTTCAGGCTTCATTTTAGCTTCAAAACAAGCTGGGCACACTGTTAAATCATGATTTTGCAGAACCTTTGGTTTTGGACAGTTTCATTTTTTTGGATTTGGGGTAGATTACATAGGAGTATGGAGTATGCTGTAAATAAAAATACAAGCTAGTGCTTTGTCTTAGTAGTTTTAAGAAATTAAAGCAAACAAATTTAAGTTTTCTTGTATTGAAAATAACCTATGATTGTATGTTTTGCATTTCTAGAAGTAGGTTAACTGTGTTTTTAAATTGTTATAACTTCACACCTTTTTGAAATCTGCCCTTCAAAATTTGTTTGGCTTAAACGTCAAAGCCGTGACAATTTGTTCTTTGATGTGATTGTATTTCCAATTTCTTGTTCATGTAACATTTCAATAAAACTCAAAAATCTATTCAAAACATTACCTATTTCAAATTCAATTGTGTCCTAAAACATTATTTTATTCGTAATCCTTGCAAAGAATATTGTTTTCAAAGGATAACTGCCTATGTGAGTGATCAAATTCATGCAAAATTTCTTGTCTATTCTAACATATATTGTGGACATCAGATGAGAATTAGTCTAAATTCAAGTATTTATTCCAAATGTCACTGCATTAATTGGTGTTCTATCATAGTTGCTTCTAATTTTGAAAATTTATCCTTTATTTTAAAAAAACTGATTCAAAGACTTCTGAACATTCTTGCAGGCATTGGATAATTTGCAGTTGTTAAAATCGGGTTGGGGAAGCAGACTGCAATTTATTTTGACCCACATTCTTTATATAAAGGATAATCATGGTTGAAGTCCTCATTTGCTGGATAAGTGAATGTATATAACAGGGAAAAGTTGATTGTATTGTGGGCTAAAGTTCAGTTATAGTATATGTGATCATGACTACCTTTTCAGTTACTGGTTTAGGAATATAATTTCCTGTTGCTATGCAAATTTGCTTTGAGAAACAATTACACCTTATCAGAGAGGCTTAAAAAAATCTAGTAGTCATACTTCTAACTTTTGTTGATACCCCTTTTATTTTCATTTTTTTTACTATCTCTAGTGGCTAAATTTTTTGTTGGCCAAGCCATAACATCTTCCTTGTTTAGCCTTTAGAAATCTGATTTATTCCAGTGACTTTTTTTGATATGAATGAGAGGAACAGAACAATCTAAACTTTACAGAAAAGTGTGGATCACTTCCAAATTACTCAAAATTTCCCTTCCATTTTACTCTTAGGTGGTTCTAAAATGTTTTTATAATGATAAAAATAAGCTTTTAGGGAATAACTAAAATGGACACACCTCTATTTCATGTTTTGTTCCTATTTGGTGTCTTTTGTGACAGCAATATTAAATATCTAAACCATAAGCCACTTAACTCCTTGAGAGCTTGGTTAGATCCTGTTTTGGGTTTCATGGCTTCTCTTTTGATTTTGAGTAAGTAAATTAATAATTGCTGATGAAAGTCAGTGTTTCTCAATTCTCTTTCAAAATACACTCATTTCATAGTACAGTAATTTAACAGACCTTATTAGTATTCATTCCTCTTAAGTTTTTGGAAACTGATAAAGGAATTATTTGGTCTGTTGTATAGTAGTTTCACATTGATTAACATGGGTATGTATTTAGTAAGGTTTAGATCTAGTTTTTTTTTTAATGTTCATTTATGCAAGTAAAGACACCAAACATGCATTAAATGCTGCTTTTCAACTTTGACAATACAATTTGAAGCTATAACTGTAAATCTAAATTAGATTTAAACCCTGATTTTTCTTGGAAAGAACAAAAGGTCTATGAATGAAATTTGAATTGTTTGTATTAAAAATTAGATGTTACAAGATACAGAGTCGTCATGAAAAAATTAGGAATGGGAATAGAAATGATTTGGAAAAAATATTTTCTTATTGTGTTTCCCCCCACCCATCCTAAAATGTAAACCTATCAAAAACATAAGAACAAAATTTGGATTCCATGTCAAAACCATTTCATTGAAAATTATATTTTAGTCACTTGAATTTTAAAATGGCCACTTCCTCCTTTGTCCTGCTCAACAATTAAAAATATATCTGGAGAGGTATCCCTTTAATATTGCTGTATAGTTTTTGTGGCTCTTCTAGTTAACAAAAAACATAACTTTACAAACATTAAATCTTACTGTAGAACTCTTTGATGTCTTATAAATTATTGTAGACACATTCAGATAAATAGATTCAGAGCTGAACTTTTTCACAGAAATCTAACAATGTAATATGTAAGCCGGAGAAATGTCAGTTGAGGGAGTTCTAAATTTTAGATTTACATTAGTTTGTTTTTTAAAATAGATGCAAATTATAAGTTCTGAGAAATTAGATTTTCCGCTGTCCTGCCTTAACATCCTTTTTGTTCCCCAACCTAGTTGATTTGGTTTTATTTATGAGCCTGCCACAGTAAAGTGTGTGTTAGAAAATGTATTTGCTTTATATTGCGATAGACCTGTTCTTTGTAGATACCCCCCTGAGATTGACATAAATATACCCCCTTCCCATAATGGAATGCTAATTTTATTTGATCACTCATTTATAGCAGTTGCTTAAATGTATGTAATTATATGAAGGTGTTTTTAATTTTTTAAAAGCAAAAAAGTTCTAATAAGTTGCCAGATTTCTGATAAATCCAGGGTTGTTGATCAAGAAAGATGGAAGATGAGTTATTATGGTTTTGTAGTTAGTTTTTTTAAACAAAGGAGTTCAGCATAATTGTTTTTAGTTTCTTAGTTTCTGGGGTTATTCTGCGTAAGAAAGCCCAATGCTTTCTGTTAGTAGTAGATGACTTTTCTCTCATTTGACTTTGAAATCTGACTTAGAAGGTGAACCCTTTTTCTTTTTAAAAAGGTCAGCATGCATCAAAATAAATTACATATTTTAAATTCCAAAAGAGAAAGAACATAAAATTAATTCCATGCCTTGCGTAAAGCCATATAATAGTATTCTTGAAACTCAGTACATCATTTGCCTCCTGCCCATTTGGATAATCATACCTATGTTTTATTGTGTATTATTTGTAAAATCAAAGCCAGTAAATACTTGCTATAAGGCTATCGTCAATTTTAAAGACTTCTGAATATGTTAAAATTTGCCCTTTTGATTTTCAAAATAATTTTATTATATCAAGCTATCCGTATTCTTAAAGGAAGCCAACCTGAAGTATTTGGAAGAAATGTTAATGGTAGTATTGTCCTTTATCATATGAAATCTCTTAAGTGAACAGCTAAGAAAAAGCCTTATAGAAAGAGTGCACTGGATTTATAAGTGTGTTTGTTTCTCTAAGGTTGGGAGCTTCTGTTAACTTAGAAGTGGAGTTGTTATGCATAAGGCAGTGAATTAATTGGATGACTATTGGAGAATCCAGAATGAGAACTCCATTAACCAGACGTGTTTACTTTTGCATTAGAAGTTTGTTAATTAGGTTTTCTATTTGAAATACAAACACTGTTTAAATAAATTGCGTATTTAATGTATTGGTCAGTAATTTAATATAAATAAGGATAATAATTAATTTGAAGTACTTACTGTCAATCTTTCTAGTAGTTTTTTTTTTTTTTTCCTTTTTAAATACATACATATGTATATTTTATTTAGAAGTTACCAGAAGCTCTGGTTTGTTTTTGTGATTTTTGGGGGGGGAGATTCTTTTGGTTTTTTTGTTTTGTTTTGGTTTGGTTTTTAGTCGTTTTCAGATGTTATCCAGAAATCTGCAAGTGTACTTTTCCTGTTTTAACTCCTTCCTTTTATCACCTGACTATCAGGGAAGCGTGGTTGAGGCTGCCCTGACCTGACATGTCATGATGTCGACTTGCTAGGTGGGGTTCGCTGGGGACGATAACCAGTGGAATTGTTGGTAAGAACTTTTTTTTTTCCTATTTTGTTTTTTTTAAATCAATAGTGGGACATTAAGTGTGGGAGAATGCCCATATCCTGTAAGTGAGCAATTAATGTCATACTTGTAGTAAAATAAGACTTTAATATTAAAATAATGTTCTCAGTAGGAACATATAATAAGTATTCCCTACTCTTTATTTTCAAATTGGTAGCAGATTATCAGGAAAGGCCTCCAAGTTTGAAATACTAAAATATTCAGGGTATATTTTAAGTGATAAACCTTACAATTTAGGAAGTACTAGTTTGAGGAGAGAATAAATTTGCTTTGTTTTACTGTAATGTCTATTCCTCTAATATCATGTTTACTACATTTTTATAGGTAGATTAGCATATAATACATGTTAAGAGACATTTAAGGAGCCCTGGTGGTGATGTGATTAAGTGCTTGGCTGCTAACCGAAAGGTTGGTGGTTCGAACTCACCAGCCACTCTGTGGGAGAAAGATGTGGCAGTCTGCTTCCATAAAGGTTACAGCCTTGGAAACCCTATGGGGCAGTTCTAATCTGTCCTGTAGGACCACTGTGAGTCTGAATTGACTTGACGGCGATGGGTTTGGGTTTGGAAAAGACATTTATTGGACACTAATTTTAGTGAAGCAGGAAGCTGTTGATAGAATGAAGGGTTTAAACACTAGAAGAAGTTATTTATTTAAAAAATCCTCCAAAGAAATCTTAACATTGTGAAAGGAAACTTAAAATTTTAACAATTTGATAAACACTAGTGGACTCAATTTAGAGATACATTTGATATGACGACTTTGAGTCAGGAGGCAATTACATGCTTTAATTATTAGTATTAGGACCTTGAATATGGCAGAATCAGAAACCTATCAACAACTTTTGTTTGTCTGAAACCCAGACAGCTGGTAGGATTAGTAGTAGATATTGGTAGAATTAAGAGTCAATATTTAGATGATTGCTAGACATTAAAATCTCTTGTACTCATTAGGGGATTCTGTAGTGGTGAAGTATAAATTGAGGAAGTTAAATTTAATAACTAGGTATTTGCTGACCATACCATATTTAAAAAAATTGCAAATATGACATAAACACTGATTAAAAGTAATTAGAGGTTTTCATGCCTGAAGAACCTTCTTGGTATTCTTAAAAAAACTTCCCTTGTCAGTCTAGAAAGAAGCTCTTAGAGGCTAAAGAAGCATTAACTAATGTCAGGACTGTAAAGCTTTATCTGAGTTTCCTGTATACTCGCTACACATCACTACAGTGAAATTATACTTGAAGAATTACAGTGATTGTAGAGTTGTGTCAAGGTACTTGCTTCTCTTCTGACACATTTTATGCTTGTATCAATTATAGAAAACATCAGAGTATAGAACTTCAAAGGTTGCCATAAATGACTTGCAGTAGGAACACTCAAGTAATTCTAAGAAATTCACGTAACTTAAGGAAAATACAGTGCAAATTTGTTGGCTTTATACACTGACAACAAAATACATTTCATGGGACCAGGAAAGAAAGAGACATTATAGGGGAAAGTTTAAATTGCTCAGATATTAATAAGGGCTTTCATTTTATGTAGTAACTTTGTCTCAGGATCCCATGAACATCACCTATCTTGATTTCTCACATTTCATGGTTGGGCAAAAGGGCCTTCTCTAGCCTGTTCAGTAATATAAGTACAATTCTACTTATGTGAATTTTGTTATGATGTTTAGTACTATGTTCTGAGGCTGTTTCTGTAATTGGGCTGAAAGTTCCTTGCAAACATGTTGCTGATATGCATACAGTACGTGAGAAATATTAAAATAGGGACATCTGCAAGACATTTTCCATTTAATCGTCAGTTTAATAAAAATTATGCTTTTGGTACAGTGTTCATGTACCATAACTGTATTGGAATATTTGTACAATGTTAAATATTTTTAATAAAATTTAATATGTTCAAAATGTTGTGTTGGTGATTTTGGGTGGGGTGTGATGGGTTCAATTGTGTAAAACAGACTCGGTAGTTCTGCAATTGAGACTTTTACAGTCAAATGGAGTTCCTGTCTCAAATTCAGTAATAGATACTAGGTACCTGTTATAGGAAGGTAGTAAAGGCGTGGGATAATAAAGATAAAAGGACTGAACTTGGGGGTTTTATTAAAGTGTTAGGAAGTAGCTTTGCTGGGGTTAGAATTGGCTCTGCAGATGTCAAATGGGGATATTACTGGCTTTTTGCATAACAGGGTGTCAGTAAAATTTTTCTGAGGAAATTGTGGCATAGCCACATTGGAGATGATCCTAGAGAACCCACACAGGTGGACAAAGGGAAACACTTGTACAGTGTTTTCATGTTTTCAGCAGGCTTTTTTTTTTTTTCCCCTCCGTGTGTCCCTGACCCCTTCACATGACATGCCAGGAAGTAGAGAAATAGGGTATGTTCGAGGAAGGTTGTGTTGGAGGGTTTAGATGATCATTGGGAAATATCTCCAGTGTATGAGAAGTACCATATAAGGAGCTCTCCTTTGTTTCTTAAAGTAAATTTTATAATGTTTCTCTTCATACTGATCCCATTCTCTTGCAGGTAACCCTAGTACAATACTTCTTCTGACTTACTTTTCTTGAGGTTTTATTCTTTACCAGACTTAAAAAGGTAGATGTTCCCCACAATATAAAATGGAATTTTACTTGAAGTGATGCGCTCATTCCGTGTTTTTCCAGTCATCTCTATAGAATTTCTTTGAAATTCTCTTAGTGCCATTAATAGCAAAAAAAGATTTAAGAGGAAGGTGACAGGGACCTAATGATGTCTGAAAAAATTAAGAAACTGTTACACCTGGTCTCTTCTGAATGAAGACTGTTAAATGAGAGCTGTGGGAAACAAAAAGTAGTTCCCCTGTTGTTTTAAGATATTCTAAAGAATGAGTAGACAAAATCCTTCCCCAGGTCAATATTTTCCAGAAAGTGATGTGCCCCCCCCCCTTTTTGTCCCCAAATAAAAAACTCACTTGAGATAGGAAGGAATGTTTGTTACACCAGCAAAAATATCTAAATTCGTGTACCTTTAGGTGTTGACAGAGCTGGGAATTGGGGGGAGGGGGCAGCTTACAGATTTGTGGTATATTTTTAAATTTTTTCAAAAATAAAGGGAGGTTACTTTTGACACAAGGAGCCCTGGTGGTTCAGTGGTTAAGGACTCGGCTGCCAACCAAAAAGACTGGGCAGTATGCTCCCATAAAGACTACAGTCTAGGAAAGAAAGAAACCCTACGGGGCGGTTCTACTCTGTCATACAGGGTTGCTGTGATTTGAATCAACTCAGTGGCACACAACAGCTTTTGACAAACATTTTAAGCTTAGACTCTTTTAGTGTCTTTTGATTACTTAAAGCCAATTTATTTATTTTTAGAAACAGCTTGTTAGCTATTTTCCTGTGGAGTGTATTCACATAGGGGAAATATAGCCATGAGAAAAAAATCACATTTTTATTTCCTTAGACTTGGAATTTGTGACTGAAATCATGACTGTGTGTAGACATTTCTTCCAAAAACTAATAAGCAAGAGTAGTGTTTTACTCAACTTCCAAATGGTGATTTCCAGGCCTATCTGTCCATTTATTAAGAGGGCAGGAGATTTAATTAGTCATGAATTTGTACAACTTAGTCATTCCTTTTAAATAACGTGACATTTAATCACTTTAAAATTCTTTCTCACAAAGGTGAAGATGAGAATCAGTATTGTCAAGTGTAGTGACATTGGCAAGTAAAGGAGATCAGCTTCAAGTTTTCAAATATGTAAATAGAAAATTAAATTTCCTAAAATATGAAAATAGTGCATTATTGAAGACCTCATATACTCTCTACAGAGCTTTTTAGTAGAATTTGGAGACGTTTCTATACAGGTGTTCTTATATTCCGTACTTGCCAGGAACCTAGTTGCCTAGGTTTATAAGAAGCAGCCCTGGTAGTGCAGTGTTAAGCGCTCAGCTGCTAACCAGAAGGTCAGCAGGTCAAACCCACCCGCTGTTCCTCAGGAGAAAGATGTGTCAGTCTGTTTACATAAAAATTACAGTCTTGGAAACCCTGTGGAGTAGTTCTACCCTGTTCTATAGGGTTGCTGTGGAGTCGGAATCGATTTGATGGCAGTGGGTTAGGTTTAAGCAGAGGTTAATATATTTTAAAAGGCTATTACGGTTTTTATTAGCTAAATTGTTATTTTGAAAATTTTCTGTTTTACATTTATTGGAATATTATCAAAGCAAATTCTTTTTTTCATTTGATCCGAGTAATTTTAATTGTGCTTACACATTTTGTGATTGTTCAAGTACCTGAATTGGTTTGGTCAGAAGGACTTGGGTATTTTTCTGGCAACTGGTATAACTAAATTTTTTTGGTTAGATGATAGATGTTTAGTGTTGGCTTGTTATATTGAAACTTTCCGTGCTTCTCATACATTACCAGATTAATCATATTTAAATATAATCTGTGTAAAGTTTGTGTGGAAAACAATTTGATCTAACATTTAATGGTATTGTTAGTGAAACTTCATTTTAAATCATGAGCAGTAATGTAGGTTTTTTTTTTTATGTATTAAGTATAGAAGTAATGAGCCCCGGTGGTGCAGTGGTTAAAGCGCTCATCTGCGAACCAAAGGTTCAAACCCACGAGCCGCTCCACGGGGAAAGGATGTGGCAGTCTGCTTCTATAAAGATTTACAGCCTTGGAAACCCTATGGGGCAGTTCTGTGTTGTCCTTCAGGGTTGCTATGAGTTGGAATGGACTCAGCGGCAGTGAGTTTGTTTTTGTGTTTTTGGTGTATAGGTAATACGACATTTGCCATTTCTACAGACTTCACATGTACAGTTCAGTGACATTAATTACATTCGTCATGTTGTTCAGTCATCACCATTAACCACTCCTGAATTTTTCCATCACCTTTAACAGAAGCTCTATGTCCCCAAAGCAATGTATCTTCCTTTCTTTAGTTGTAATGTCATTTCTAGCAGACTTTCTTAAGTATGAAAGACAAATGAAACCATTCGTTTCAGTTATCAGAATGTCTGAATGAACTTCAGATGGTTATTTTAATTTACTGGTTAAGCTGTTCAGGGCATAATTTACCATTCAGCAATCCATCCCAAACTTTAATGTAGATGGGAATTCCTGATCATCTTATTTAAAATGCAGATTCTGACTCAGTGGATCTGGGGTGGAGCACGAGAGTCTACATTTCAAGCTCCTAGATGATGCCAATTTTCAGAACTTTGAGTGGCAAGGTCATAAATTATCCCACATTTCCAGGGGAGTTCAGAGAATAGACCTTAGTAGGAAAGATACCAACCAACAACAGATGTTTGCCATGATTTGCCTTGTAACTATTTAAGGATCTAGTTGGTTTGAGATTAAAAATTATGGTAAAAGTCACCACAAATGTTAGCAGTGTTTAGGATCCTAAGAAAGGTGCATAATCTGCAAGAAAATGAAATGAGTTTAGAAAAACAGATTTTCAGAGTTTTGGGGAATTGGTAGAAAATAACGGGAAGGAAAAAAGCTTTGAAACAAACAGGAAAGCTAACTGTATATAAGTGAAATATTAATGTCACAGATACTAACGTTGGCCTCTGACTCAGGACAAACCCTACTCATAGCGACCCCTTGTGACAGAGTAGAACTGCTCCATAGGGATTTTTTTTGGCTATAATCTTTATGAAAGCAGTTTGCCAAGCCTTTCTTCTGTAGAGGCATTGGGTGGGTTTGAACTGCCAACTGTAGGTCACAAACTGCTTGGGGGCACCTAGGCTCCTGGCCACAGGTTCAAATGAAAAACCAAAGCTGTTGACATCAAGTTGGTTCCAACTCAGGAGACCCTGTAGGACAGTAGAACTGCCCCATAGGATTTCCTAGGCTGCAATCTTTATAAAAACAGACTGCCATATATTTCTCCCAAAGACTGGCTAGTGGGCTGAGGGCTTAACCACTGTGCCACCAGGGTCACAGGTTACTAGTGCTTAAATTCAAAGCTACAAAAACTTGAAAAGCAAAGAGGAAAACACAGAAGATCAGGCCACTGAGGAAGTGTCATTGCATGTTTAGGAATTAGAAAACAGGTTACTTAAACTCATGAGAGATAAAATAGAAATATCTTCTAAAAGCTCAGAAAGGGAAGGTAATTGATTAATAGGTTACTAATGACAATAAAAAAGTTAACATTCATTAATTAGATCAAGTAAATCTTTTGGTAGAAAGCTAAAGCAGACTAAGGAAGAAAATCATTGAAGATGGCTTTTCAAAAACAGTTTGCGTGGATTAAGATCAACCGGAGGGGAATGCTGTTGAAGATTAGAAATGACAGGTATATCTGGCTTTCTTTGAAAGGGGTTTTCTTTAAAGGAACTAAAATGTGGTCCAGTATAGCTGTGGTAAAATAAGGGATTTTTCAACTTGAAAACTTGATTTTGAAAAGTAAAAATATTATAGATAAAGTATGGAAAACAAGTATTTATGATGAGGTTTTCTTTTAGGGTAGATTAATAATACGGTGGTATAAGTACTACCTGTGCTATCATGTGTCATATAATCAACAACCCTACAAGGTAGGTGGTGGTGTCCCTGTTTTACAAATGAGTAATTCCAAGATTAAGTCCCACCTTTCAGCCAAACGACATAGACAGGCCCACAATTTTATAATATTTATAACAGTAATACCGAGAGGAACATGTTCCTTAGAAGAATCAATTATACAAGATCAAAAGGACAACATTTGCCCAAAAGCAAATATGAGAAGTCAGGAAGGGGTAGAAAATCAGAACAAAAGGAAGTGGGAACCTAGAACAGAAATGGGGAGAGTGCTGACACATTGTGAAGAATGAAACAAATGTCTTGGAATACTTTATGTACAAACTGTTGAATGGGAAACTAATTTGCTCTGTAAACTTACACCCAATGCACAATTTAAGAAAAAAGGTTAAGTAACTTTTTAGTGGTCACCTAGCTGTCACATGACAAAATCAGGATTCAAACCCTATTTTGCCTAACTCCAAGCGCACGCTATTTAACTACTGTATTTGAAATAGGCCCAATAATGTGAGGGTGGAATTAAATGGTAAGTTTTATGTTTACTTTAGAACTCTTCAAAGTACATCTAAAATAAAACGAAACCTAATTTCAATTTAGAGTAAAATTTGTCCTAGATTGAGGTGGGTTGCTAAAGTGTTTTCATTTATTTTTTTTCTTTGTGTTTTATTTTGATAGTTCATTGTCATTTGTTTTCCTTCTGTCATTCATTTATTAAAATTTCAGCCAAAATATCATATTAGATTTTAGGCTCTAAAAAAACCATTTTTTACCCTGGCAGGTTTATACTTGGTTTGAAAAAGGGTGCTAATTTCCAGAGGACTTAAAAGTTAAAATTTTTTCTTCAGCAGCGTATTTACTCACAGAACTCAAATGTATCTTTATTCCTGAGTTCTATCGATACCTTGTGTTTAAGCATTTTTAAAGTACTAGTATATTGAGCTTTCCCCATCACCCATTTAAAAAAAAAAAATGATGAAAATAGTACACAACAAAACATTTGCCAATTCAACAACTTTTGCATGTATATAATTCAGTGACATTGATTACATTTTTCAAGTTGTGAAACCATTCTAGCTATCCTTTTCTAAATTATTCTACCACCATTAACATAAACCCAGTGCTCCCAAAGCAAAAACACCCGCTTTTCCCCTTCCTCCCACTCTTGGTAACCACTAATTTTTGGTTTCTGTATTTTTGCTTATTTCATATAAATGAGATTGTGTAGTGTTTGTCCTTTTGTGACTGACTTATCTTGCTCAGAATAATGTTTTTAAGGATCATCTATGTTGTAGCATGCATCAGTACTTCATTTCTCTTAATGGCTGAGTACTATTCCATTGTATGTATATACCACATTTTGTTTATCTGTTGATGAACATTTCGGTTGTTTTCACCTTTTGGCTATTGTGAAAAGTGCTGCAGTGAGCATTGGTGTATAGGTTTCTGTTTGCATTCCTGCTTTCACTTCTAGGAGTATATACCTAGGATTGAGATTGTTGAGTAATACAGTAGCTCTGTGTTCAACTTTTTGAGGAACCACCAAATTGTTTTCCACAGGGGCTGTACCATTTTACATTTCCATCAGCAATGGATGAGGCTTCCTGTTTATCTACAACTTTGCTAGCACCTATTGTTTTCCTTTTTTTTTTTTTTTTAATTCTAATGGAGGTGAGGCAGTTTCTCATTGTGATTTTGGTTTGCATCTCCGTAATGGCTAATGGGAGCCCTGGTAGCGCAGTGGTTTAGAGCTCAGCTGATAACCAAAAGGTCGGCAGTTAGAATCTACCAGCTGCTCCTTGGAAACCTTATGGGGTAGTTCTACTCTATCCTATAGGGTCTCTGAGTTGAATCGGCTCGACGGCAACAGGTTTGGTTTGGCTTGGAATGGCTAAATGACATTGAGTAGATACTTCATGTACTTCTTGGTCATTTGAATATCCTCCTTGGTGAGATGTCTGTTCAAGTCTATTGCCCTTTTTTTGAAAATGAGGTTGGTTGTTTTTTTGTTATTAAGTTGTAGAAGTATTTTATATATTTTGGTTATTAGACCTTTATCAGCTATATGGTTCCCAAAAATTATCTCCCAGTCTGTAGGTTATCTTTTCACTTTGTTGATATAGTCCTTTGATGAATAAAAGTACTTACTGTATTTTATGCAAGTAATATGCTTTATACATTTTTACCAATGGCACAACCCCCTCACGCATTGTTTTCCTAGGTGTGCTATGAGTGTTAATATGTGCGAACACATTATTTACGTGGGCGCATTCTTTGCGAAAATATGGTTAATTCCTGTGAAGTCTCATTTATCAATTTGTCCTTTGCTGCTTGCGCTTTTGTTGTTATATCTGAACATGCATCGTTAAAAACTTGGTCCAACAGCCTTGCCCTGCATTTTCTAATGAGAATTCTGTGGTTTTCGTTTCCACATTTAGGCCCTTGATCCATTTTGAATTGTTTTTTGTGTATGGTGTGAGGCATTGACCCTGATTCATTCTTCTGCATGTGGAAATCCAGTTTGCCCAACTCCATTTGTTGAAGAGACTTTCTTCTTCATTGAGTGGACTTTGCACCCTTGTTGAAAATCAGTTAACCCTAGGTGTATAGATTTATTTCTGGACTCTGTATTCCATTGGTCTGTATGTTTGTTCTTATACCAATACGCAGTGGTTAAGCATTCGTCTGCTAACTGAAAAGTTGGTGGTTTGAACCCACCAGCTGTTCCTTGGGAGAAAGATGTGGCAAGTCTGCTTCTGTAAAGATTTACAACCTCGGAAACCCTATAGGGCAATTCTACTCTGTACTGTAGTGTTGCTATGAGTCGGAATTGACTCAATGGCAGTGGGTTTGGTTCTTTTATTTTTTAACCAGGCTGTTTTAGCTGTGTAGCTTTATAGAATGTTTTGAAATTAGAAAGTTGTGAGTCCTCCTACTTTATTCTTCTTCAGGATTGCCTTAGCTGTTTGGGTTCCCTAGCCCCTCCATATAAATTTGAGGATTGACTTTTCTATTTCTGCAAAAGGCTGCTGGACTTTTGATGGCAGTTGCATTGAATTTACAATTGCTTTGGGTAGTATTGACATCTTAATTATATTAAGCCTTCCATTCCATGAACATGGGTGTCCTTCCATTTATTTAGGTTTTCTTTAGTTTCTTTTAGCAATGTTTTATAGTTTTCTCTGTACAAGTCTTTTATCTTCCTGCTTAAATTTATTCCTAGATACTTTATTCTTTTAGATGCTATTGTAAATGGTAATGTTTTCTTAATTTGTTTTACAGCTTGCTCATTGATGATGTATAGAAACCCAACTGATTTTTGTGTGTTGACCGTGTACCCTGCTGCTTTGCTGAATTCATTAATTAGTTTTAATAGCTTTCTTGTGGAATCTTGGGGTTTTCTGTGTACAGGATGATGTCATCTGCAAAAAGTTAGTTTTATTCCTCTTCCATGATTTGAGTACCTTTTTATTCCCCCTCTCACCCAACCTAATTGCCCTGGCTAGGACTTCCAGAATGATATTGAATAGATTTGGTGAGAATGGACTTTGGTCTTTCTCCCCTGAGTATGATGGTAACTATGTGTTTTTCATATATGTCCTTTATTATATTGAATTTCCTTCTATTCCTATCTTTGCTGAGTGTTGTTATCATGAAAGAGTGTTGAATTTTATCAGATGCCTTTTCTGCATGATTGAGATGCTCATGTGATTCTTTTCCTTTGTTCTCTTAATGTGGTATATTACATTGATTTTCTAATGTTGAACCACCCTTGCATTCCTGGGATAAATCCCACTTGATCATGATGTATAATCCTTTTAATATGTACTTTGATTTAGTTTGCTAGTATTTTGTTGATTATTTTTGCATCTATGTTCATTGGGGCTATTGATCTGTAGTTTTTTTTTTTTTTATTCATGGTATCTTTGGCTTTGGTATTCTGGATAATACTCACCTCAGAGAATGAGTTAGGAAATGTTCCCTCCTCTTCTATTTTTTGAAAAAGTTTAAGTAGGATTGGAGTTACTTCTGTAAATGTTTGGTAGGATTTCCACTGAAGCAGTCTGGTCCAAGACTTCTCTTTGTTGGGAAGTTTTTGATGACTGATTCAATCTCTTCACTTGTTATGGGTCTGTTGAGATCCACTATTTCTTCTTGAGTTAATGTAGGGAGTTTATGTGTTTCAAGGAATTTGTCTGTTTTCTCTAAATTACTTGTTGACATAAACTGTTCATAGTATTGCCTTACAACTCTTCATTTCTGTGGGGTTGGTTGTAATGTCCCCATTTTTGTTTCTAATTTTAGATATTTGCGTTTTCTCTTTTTTTTTCTTAGTTTAGCCTAAGATTTGTCGATTTTATTGATCTTTTTTTAAAAACCAACTTCTGGTTTCATTGATTCTGTTTTTCTGTTCTCTCTTTCATTTATTTCTGCTCTGATCTTTATTATTTCCTTTCTTCTGGTAGCTTTGGGCTTAGTTTGCTCTTCTTTTTCTAGTTCCTCATTAGGTTGTTGATTTTTAAGTTTTCCAACATTCAATTTTTAACTTTAGTCCCACATTTTTTACTTATCAAGCTTGAGTATGTATGCCTGCATGATAAAAGAAGCCAGTATGCTCAGCCCTGAAATTGATAGTTAGGAGAACCTACTACTAATGCATTCTTCCAGAGAATATTATCTTCCCTAATACAGACAGAAAAGTGGTCTTAAAACATTTTTTAAAAATAAAATAATAATGGCTTTAGATTATTCACGATATTTTCTCCTGTTCCGTATCATGAAAATCTGAGCTTTATAGAACAGTGTAGGTCAACAGATACCCACATTTTTCTTAACATTGTAAGGACATAAAGACTGTAATACTTTGGTTCTAGAATTCTATTTGGGTTAATTGCTCCAGTAATTGGGTATTTCAGAATAGAATTGGTGATTTTCAGTATTTACCAGTCCTGAATTTAAGGTCTCCAGGATGGTAATATTGTGATGCTGTATTAGAGAGGAGCTGAAAACTTAGTAGCCTAAACTCTCAAATCAATTACTTCGAGTTTATAAATAACTAAGATCAGTTAACTTGGCTATCGGAATACTAGCTCTCAACAAAATTTTCACAAGGCTAGTTTTGTTTGACGTAGACTGATGCCTGCCAGAGGGAGATTATTAGTAGTGTGGAATGTTACATTACTAAAAGACCTCAATATTTGATGAAAAGTCACTATCATTGTTTTTTTAAAAATAACATTTGTATAACAGGTTTAGCATTGCTTTGTATTTTAATGTGGAAAATAGGTCCAGCCAGTGATAAAAACTTATTAAAACTTACCCAGAGATCCTGTCTGGGGTGGACTATCTTCAAGCCTAGTATGATGGCATGGTGATCACGAGCTATGACTGCTAACAAAAAGATCAGCAGTTCAATCTACCACCCACTGCTTAGAAACCCTATGGGGCAGTTCTACTCTGTCTTATAGGGTCTCTATGTGTTGGAATCAACTCGACAGCAATGGGTTTGGGTTTTTTTTGTTGTTGTTGTTAGATATATGGTATAAGAGATTTGAAGAAAGTAGAAGTTTGAAAAACTACTCTAGCAGCTGAAAACTTACATGACTTATTCTCAGTATATAAGTGATCCTACTTACCAATAAATATTTGAGAAAAATTTTTAAATACTAGTAAGGTATCAGAGCCAAATTGAGATTTCTTGAAGTGATGTTGAAAATTTTTATTTTACTCTTACTTTCATTAAGGTAACGTGATTTTCACCTTAAAAAGAGTATTACAAAAATATATGATAATTGCTAGTTTATTTCTCCACATTGTGAGCTTTTAAAATGGTTGTAATGATTACCAGAAATTCTCATCCAAATTTAGTCTTTGAGAAAGTATTATAAAAGTAACTTTTTCTTTTCAGAAAGTACATTTACATCTGGATCAACCTTTTGCTTAGGAAGGAATATCATTAAATGGATTGAGCATGGACATCATCAACCAAATAGATGATCAGTTAGAAGTCAGCTATTTATTGAAAGATTAAGTCTAGCTTTTACTGACACTGATAATAGATATGTCATACATTCATTTCACCATCATTGAGTGTTTTAAGAGTTAGGAATATAAAATTAATAAGTCATAATCATTGTCCTCAAAGAATTTAGAGATTACAGGAGGCAATAATAGATTCATAAACAGAAGTGATAATCATCAAACCAAATCTTGCAGAAGCACCAGTAGAAGTTTAAAAAATGTTCTGTGCTTCTGGTAAAATATTCAGCTTAAAATTATAATCAGTGAATAATGTGTATGATTTAGATTGTTTCAGGAGAGCAGAGAATTTGTAAAATGTATGTATTTTTATTTTTTTAAGCTAATTAAGCTTAGCGTGTCCACTGGATATTATCAAGGTAACTTGATTTTAAGAATTTTCACCTATACAGTTCAACGTTTGTTTACAGAAGATATAAAAACTATAAAGGTGGGATGGCTGAGTGCAGTATGAATCTGAAGGAATACATGTAAATGAGGGTTTTCTTATGTTTTTAACTTTTTCCATTACTGAAAATTTGAGCTTTTAAGTGAGAAATCCCTGGTCTAGGTGAATAAATGAACAGTTCTCTGAAACATTTCTTCCCTCCCTAAGGATAAACAGACATATAGATGTTGCTGGTTAAAATGGAATGGGTTTAATAAAAAGAACTTTTCACCATTTCCTGTAGCTCACAGGGTATTTCTTATAAGGTCAAAAGTTGTTTCATCCTCCATTATGTCTTATGAAACTGGTTAATGTGATTTCTGGTATACATTTTTTTTGTCAGTAGTATTAAAGGACATTAATACATTTGACAGTAGTTACGGCTTTAGTCATTACTTTAGAAAGAAATGATGGATGATAATAGCTCCTTTTCATGAAGAATTTAGGGTTACATATCTCATAAGAACATATGGTTTAACCTAGTGGGTTTCCAGCCTTTTCACTTTAACAGTCTATATTTTTCACCTATAAACAATTTCCTTTTTAAAAAGTTCAAAGACCTGTAACTGTCAGCTGGAGCTTTTAGTCATGAGAGAACTGAGGTTAACACACGGAACTGGTTATAATTTCAGCCAAAACCAAACTTTGCTCAAAACCCACTGTCAGGTCACATCAGACTCATAGTAACCCTATAGGACAGAGTAGAACTGCCTCAGAGAGTTTCCAAGGCTGTAAATCTAGCAGACTGCCACATCTTCCTGCGGAGGAGCGGCTGGTGGATTTGAACCGCCTGTTAGCAGCCAAGTGCTTTAACCACTGTACTACCAAGGCTTTTTACAAACTTGACAGAAGAGCTAATACTGAATATATCCACTGCCCCATCAGTCTTAATTACCTTATATTAACTTATTTAAACCGCAAACTAACCCTGTGAAGTTAAGTATAAATATGGAAACAGACACATATTTTGTTTCAAGGCCTCCAGCTGGAAATGGCCTGATACTGAACCCAGGTATATCCGATACCAGACCTCACACTTTAACCATTCTATGTATGGCCTCCTGGATTTTAGTTACACTACGCAGTCTTATCAGGTAAAGGTCATTAGACTTCAAAATATGGAATAACTGGAATACTACTAACTAGCTGATTTGACTAGTGGTTTACCCAGCTCAGAACTATAGTTGGTGCCAAGGACTGGTTTTATAAAAGAGCATAAGAATTAGTGTTGTCATTTTAAGATTAATGATAATCTGCATAGCTCAGAAATTTCCTTTTTGTAAATAATGTACTATCAGTGTAGCTTCTGTTAATTGAACTTCTCACTAAACCCATTTACAGTTTTTCAAATTACTTTTTTTTATACTTTAGACTTCCATCACAAGTTTACAAAATAGCTTGTGGTTCGAGATTTATTTTTACCAATCTTAAATTCTCTCAGAGTATTTCAGGATTTATTTTAATACTTTTAATAAAGTAAGCCAAGCTGTTTTTTTAATCTGCAACCATTATGATTTTACATGGAATTCAATTTTATCATCTTAACTTTTTCTTTCCAGATTGGAGTTCTTATTCTTTGAAGGTAAAAGCCCCTTTATCCCTGTGAACATTTCTTAGTTGCCCTGTTTCGTACCTTCTCTGGCTTTTTTGCTTTTGAAGTGGCTACTGGAAGGTCATGAAGTATGCTGGGTGCATATATAACCATGACTTTGTGTAGTGTTAATTATCCTTTTTTTCTTTTTTTTTTTTTAATCCTGACTGACCTCACTTGTGATTTTTCTGTTCGTTTGTATGTGTTTTAGAAGTGGGGTATCATTGTTTCCATTTCACTTCATAACTTGCATGGTTTTCCTAGGCTGGGGTCATAGGTTAAGTGATAAAACAGAACCAGAACTTACTTCCTGGTAAGTTTTCCACTCACCTTCATTCCTGGAAGAAATCCATAATGGTATGCATAAGCAAAAGTTGAGTGGCATCCTGGTTGCCTGTTAATTTAGGAAAAATCTTTTCTGTGATAGTAATTGAATAAACAGCCAACAATGTCAGAACTAGGACTTACTTAACAGCCTGGAAGGTATTAATCAAAGCCAGGCTGGCTCTAATTATACTTACCACCAAGACCAACTTCAGTATACCAGATACTACATATGTGACTAAAAAGATGTGATCAGATGCTTTGGGGTTGCATTTAGCCGTGTTCTGCCTAATCAACCAAACCAGTTGCTGTCAAGTTAACTCCGACTCATGGCGACCTCGTGTGAGTAGAACGGTGCTCCATAGAGTTTTCCGTGGCAGATGTTTCGGAAGTAGATCAGTGGGCCTTCTGAGGTGCCTCTAGGTGGTAAAAATGATTAACACGCTTGGCTGCTAACGGAAAGTTGTTCTGCCTAAGAGGTTCATAAATCCAGATTATTTTAAAGCTGTTCAGTTGAAGCCAGCGTGCTAATGGCAGCAGTGATCTTTAGGCTATTCCGTTGCCTTTTTTCTTCTAATCATTGTCAGTGATCTTTGTGTTGCTTTTGACATAATTGAGTAAACCTTCATAGTTCCTCTTTGTGTCCAGCTTTTGCTGGCTCTGTTTGATCCATAATTCTGTATATCCCCTTGTCCCTGTAAGGCCCCTTTTCTATGTCTTCTTAAGAACTTCATCCACTTAGGGCTACTGGATTTTATATCTTACCAAATCATATCTCTGACTCTGTTTGTCAGTGTTGAATCCCATATGCGCTTCCAGATCATATGAAACTTGATACTGTTGAAAAAGCGTTTGTTCCTTTTAGCAAATGTTTATACCTGTGTTCCTGGCACTGTACTGGCATTGAGGATTCAAGGGGGAGCATGTGACAAAAAGGAACAAAATTTTATGGACATAGCTGTGAAAGAATTAATGTGTTTTGGGAGCTCCTCTTGATCCCACAAGTTGCAGTCAGTGGTTTTCTTCTGTTGGATTTTCTGTTAATCAAGTCATGCTGATTATTCTACAGTGTTTTTTCCTTAATGTCTTTAGTCATTAATCCAGTGTCCTAAGGTTATGCTTCTTAACCTCCTAGATTATTACCCCTTCTTCCTAATTATGCCTGATCTCTTGTTCTGTCTGTACTACACAATTGCCATCATTATCATACAAATACATTTCTATTACCTCATGGTGTCAAATCTAAATTCTTGAACTTTGAGACCTTTCATATACTTATCTGGCATCCCATCTTCCCTTTCAAACATCTTACTTCTTTCCCAATCTGGCTGGCATTCTACTTAAGCCTCTATTGTTAGCATTTGAAAAGACGTTTGTCCAGCTTGCTTTTAATCCATTACTTTCTAGCAGTTACTTTGGAGACTGTTCCATTTTCCTAAGAGACATGGATTGGGATGTGACATCATTCATGGAATAACAGGAATATATGATTGAGCTGCCAAAATTGCTATATAGAAAATAACTTCTATGCTCCAATAAGTGGCCTGCTTCAAGCAGCATTTGGAATTACTTAAGTGGCCCAACTTTTATTACCTAGATGCTGTGGGTAACAAAATTTGAAAGTAGCAATTGGAGACATATCAGAATTAGCCATTTGGATATGAGATACGCAGACAGGTTTTGAGGTTAAACCTAGTGCTTTCAAAGGAAGCTTCAGGGAAGATTCTCTGCTCTTGACCATTGTCAAAATTGCACTTCATGAAAGTTCACAGACCAAAACATAGAAAAACTTTTTTTTTTTTTTAAAGTAAAAAAAGCTTTATTTGGCATATATTCAAAAGGACAAAAGTGGGAAGCGAACAAGCACGTGCCACAGCCATGTCTGCCTGAGTCCAAAGAACAGTTACAGAGCTATCAGTATATATCAACATCACAAAATGGGTAGAACCATTGAAAGCATCACTTTTTCAGTGATTGGCTAGAAATTATAATCTTACATTTTGAATCATCTTTCTTTACAATCATTGGTACGGGTTTCAGTTACAAAAGTCAGGAGGGTCTTCATTGGTCCAACAAATTTCTATTCACTAAATGCTAATACAAAAAGATAAGAGTGGAAAGTCTTTTGTGTTCTGTTTGATGGGCTTTTGTGAAAACTTCCTTAAGATGTTTTCCAAGATTATCTTAGCTATTGTCTTTATAC
>NW_004443984.1:6405798-6419096 GCF_000243295.1 Trichechus manatus latirostris
AATACCTGGACTTAGTCGAGCTCCTAGATGGTGGCCATTGCAGGCTCTTTAAACTCACGGTGCTGGTTCAAAAGGTAGAAAAACTTTTACCAGTGTTTGCCTACTCCTGAACGCAAAGGGACTGTGATGTTATTATAGTATATGTCCATATCCTTGTAGTCACCCATACTGTAGGTTAAGTTGTTAAAGAGTTTTTTACTTTCATCATGATGATAAACTTCCTTGGACAAAGTCCGTTGGATGTGCCTATGGGCTAGCTCTCGCTTCCTAGGGAAATTAAAGTACAAAAGAAAGGATTCTTGATATTTTGAGCTTTGACTTGATATCTGGCCCAATCCCCCTAACATTCGTAGGAAGAGCTCACATTCATTGAGTGCCTGCTGTGTGCCAGACACATGAAACTAGGTGCTTTATATTATCTTTAACCTTCACACTAACCCTTGAGTTAAGTAGTATTCCCATTTTACCAATGGGAAACAGACCCAGAAAAGCTAAGTGACTTAGCCAGGATTGTGCAGATTAGTAACAAGGCAAGTACTAGAACTAAGAACTTTCTACTTTGTTTTCATTTTTATCTTCCTCTAGAAGTATGTATTTAGCTCTTTAAAGATAGCGGCAAAGAATTTTCTTAGGTTAGATTTATTGTGGAGAGTTTTGAATTACAAGCTAAAAGAAAAAAAGATTTTTTCTAGAATGTAGGGTTTAAATTTAAAAAGTTAGTTTGCTGTTGTATCTTTCTATTGTCCCTGCCCTTAGCATTGTATAATACTTTCTTTTCCACATTTTGTGGTTGATATACTTGTGGTTCTTTGTAAAACAAAAGCTTTAGTTTTTTAGAAGGAAGGAATAAAAGAAGTTAAGTTGGAACTTGACAAATAAGTAAGTATAGCCTGGTGGCTTTGATTATTCCCGCAGCAGACCTGAACATTCTTTTCACTCAACATTAGGGTGCAGACACACTATAAGGACATACTGCCCTCTCTTTCCTTCTAATATCAGTAGTAGTAATTGATGTCAGGTGAGTACAGCTGCTTTATATTTGGGTCAGTTCTGTGTAAAAAGAGCATTTTAAAGAATACTCCTGAAGCTATTTTTTGAAAGTTAAGCATCACTAACATTGTCAAAACATGGACTCAAATGCCAGCCATTCATATGGAGGCCCTTAGGGAGATCCCTGCTTTTGCCCTTGCAGAAATAAAATTAATAGCTAATCAAATAATAGTTAAATAAATATACCGTGTGTTTAATGCTAATATCTAACCATTGTAAAGTGATTACTGTATGCCAGGTACTGCTCAGTGTGCTCTTCAGGTATTCTTTAATATTTACAATTCCACTTGACAGACAAGGACACTGGTTCAGGGAGGTTTAACTTTTTTTTTTTTTTTTTTTTTTTTTAACAGTTGAATGGAAAACTACACAGGTAGTTACTGGTTGAGCCATGAGTCAAATACTAAAGTAACTAGTCTGTTCCAAATTAGAGCCCCAGAGTATTGTAGATAAGGTTTTTTTATTTTGCTTTGTTTTTTGTTTTAACTTTGATGTTTATTCTCCCCCCACCCCACCCCCTGCCCAAATCTTCTCTCTACTCCATGCTCTGTTGGATTTTTTCCCCTGTATTTAAGCTTTTAATTTTTGCAAATTTTTTTCTTTGGCTTTTATTTTCAGAAGGTTTCAGCATCCTCAGGAGCAGAAAACTGGAAATTTATTCATAGGTTTAGAAATTTTATAAGCACTCTTCAGAGTAATCATACTTCACTTCCCTGTGTCTTAGAAATTTTCTTTTTGGATTATGTTATTTAGGGGGAAGGCTCTTAAAGTGCTCTCTGCCCATTTACTGATACATTTTAGATATTTCACTTTTTGTCCTGGATGTCAGGAGATGGTTTAAAGGTTTGGTAAGTAATACAGTTTGATTTTGTGTGTCTCAAAGATTTCTCATTCAGTCACGTATTTGAATTTATTTTATTTTGGCTTTTTTTCCCTCATTCTGTTTGCAGTATTAACTGAAAGTCATTTTGTTAATGCTAATTTTGATCTTTTTTTTTTCACTAGCATGTATCGGAGCACTCAGATTTGAAGAAGGACATAGGTAAAATATATAATGTGGAACATTTTCTAACAGTAGGGCTATGAAATTTTTTTCCTTGTTTAGTTGCATACCTGCCATATTCAATTTAAAAATTATTTACAAAACAACTTAATTGGTATAGTTTAAGCCAAAACAGTTATGGATATCTCGGTACTCTATAAGCATAGCATCAGTTCTCTGAATCCTTAAGGTTGAAAAAAGTGTTCTCATGTTACATTAGGAAATACTTAGGACCTTAAAGTTTTTACCCTCTTTGAAATTTTATGCAGAAGACTTGCTTACTTAGTTGTAAAGTCAACAGCAGGTATCATTCTAAAGCACGCTTTAGATTTATCAGAATCAAGCCTTACTACTTCTGTGTCCCTAAACTCTTCTTATTGATCCAGAACCTGAGACAAGTGTGCAAAGATTCTTTTCTATGACTAGAAGTTGTAGAAGACCAAGAAACCTTTCAAAGTGACTTATTCTCTACTTCAAAAAGTTGTTTTAAAATAGGGTTTATTTTTATATAAGCAAGATATGCCACACATTTTTAAATTTTTAGGTTGGTTTAATGACAGCAGAAATACTAACATATTCATTTTTCTGTCAAACATGTTCTTTGAAAATTAGGTATCTGCAATATATTTTTACTTTGAGTTACTTAAGAAGTTTGTTTACGCTCCGTTCACTTGGAGTAGAACTTCCTAATATGTGATTGAAAAGCTCTAGGTTCTTCTGCAAAGTCAATGAGAACACGAGCTTCTGCATATGCGTAATACTCTTTCTACTTGATAATCAGATCTTGAACAAGACTAAGATGTCATCTAAGAGAGATTGAAGTCAAGAATATATTTTAAAATTCCACTTTTTGTGTCCCATTTATAAGAAACCAAGTTAGCAAGATAAACTTGCTAACTAAGATACCAGGTGGAACCATTGCTGAATTTACTTTTAAAAAAAATGGCTGGTGGAGGGAAGGAGAAGGTACCAGTTGAACAATCAGATATGAGGATGGTAAGGCATTTTTGAAATTAAAGTTTGTTGATAGTAGGAAATTCATCTACTGCTATATGAAAATGTTATGTTTATTCATAGTGTATTTTCAGGAATTCACCTATTTCATAGAGCAAGGAGTAACTGTAAATAAGTAATACAAGTGTGGCTATAACTAACCCCGGCAGTCTTCATTAATATTTGGAAATATTATGCCCATTTACTTTTAAAAATGACACCCAGATTATATAACAGTCACTGGCAAAGTCTGTTGGAATCTGGGATTTCCTAACTTTGCTTTAGCATTTTTAAAAAAGTACTGGAAAGTTCCATTTAGACTGGAAAATGAGGACCTGCATAATGGAGCTGTGTATGATGGCATTAGAGTGCATATGTTAGTATTTTTTTGAGAGAGAGAGCAATAACTGATTTGCCAGTGACTAAAAGGTAGTGATTATGGTTGGGATTTTTTTTTTTTCCTTTGGAATTTTGCAATGGAAATGTATGACATTTGGCCCATGAAAACGCAGCAGCCCCAGTCGCTGCTCCTGTATTTCTACCTAAAGGGGAGGTGGAATCACTCTTTTCAACAATAACCTCCATTGACTTTGTCGCTAACAATCTGCTGGTGACCATGATTTCTGAGGGCCACTCTTGGGACCAAGGACAAGAAGAAAGGTGGGAGGGGTGGTAACCAGATAAACTGTTGCAGCACCTTTAATTTGACTACTTGGGTGATAATTTGTATGAAAAGCAATGTTTTACTACAGGTTTGTCTCTAGTTTCGACACCGATTTTTTTCCCCTTACTTTCCAGGAGCCTAGAACAATGTCTTTTTCAAAGAAAGTGGGGGAAAAGCACAAATATTGGAAGAAAATCATGGGAAATGCTGGGAAAATATTTTTCTCAAGAAAAGAATATAGAGAAGAGGTGGAGGGGAGTGGAGTGAGGGTCAGTGTTAGGAAGTAAAATATGATACAAATAAGTATTGAGTGATTTGTAGACTGATAAGCTTTCTATATATGGTTTACTTACAACTAACATGAAATGAGTGTTTCATTCTTTAAGCATGCAGTTGGGGAAGAATGGGAAGCCAGCCTGGAGGCACTTGCTCTGTATCCAGGTTGCAGAAATGGCTCTAACAGCGTTGGTATCCTCCAGTCCGAGAGCAGCATCTCCAGAGGAGGCATTTCTATAAATCATGAGTCTGATCACCTTCACCATCATTATCTAACCAATAGATAAGGCTTCATGAGGGTCATTTTGATAGCTTTAGATTGTCAGGAAAGTATATACATACATGGGGAAAATAGAATTATGCTCAAGATTTTTTTTACTCATATAGTTAACTTTTCACAACTAAAATAATCTCAGCAGATACTAATTTATAATCTAAAATGCATTTTCCTGAGATGAGACTGCAGAAATCTCCATTTCGTGGGCAAGGTTTACATTTGACCGTTTGTTTACTGACTTATGTCCAGAGCATCCCCATACTGGGAGAGGGTCAGTGGCCGTTTTGCGTGTTTGACATGAATATTTTAAAGAATCATGCAAACAGTTTTAAATGTAGCTGGATTTATTGAAAGCCAGGGAAATATGGCTGTTATCACGAGACATTAACTTGTGTCTCTTGATTATTTACACCATTACAGAAGAACAGAAGTGTGAATAGCTCAGAGTAGTTTATTTAACTTTGAAGTGACAGTTTATATGTACCTTTATACGTGGGATAAGAGCTCAGCTGCTAACCAAAAGGTCAGTAGTTCAAATCCACGAGCCACTCTTTGGAAAGCCTGTGGGGCAGTTCTACTCTGTCTTGTTGGGTCACTATGAGTTAGAATTGACTCAACGGCAGTGGGTTTTGGTTCATTTTTTATATGTGGGATAGCTGATATCCTTGGAATTTACTTCAGATGATTGGTGAAAACATAGTGCTAGGAACTCCGTTTTTTCTCATGTCCGGTGGTCAAGTTCTTATAAACCAGGCATGAAGAGAAATAATTCATTCTCCAGATCATGAGATTTACTCTCTTCAACCCAGGAACAAGTATAATGATTACATTTTTCAGAGTCTGTCCCCCTTTTTTTTTTTTAGTCTTGGGGGGCAGCAAAGCTGTGATTAAGTATATTGAAGATTTTTATTAGAGGATTTGAAATACCACCAGAAGTATTTAGTAGTATAGGTGTTACCACTGACGTTGAAGGTAAGATTTGCCATAAAAACTCATAATGGAAGACGGAAGAGCAATCAGTTTCAAAATATGAAGCTTGAAATTTAGAATTATTGTTGGCTGTTAGAACCACAAAATACTATAAACCAGAGATATCTAAGAGCAGAAGAGTCTGTTGTCGCCAACTCCCTGGACTCTTGGTTTAGAGAATCTAATCCAGGATGCATGTCAATTCTGCAGCAAACTGTTTTAATTTTGCCTCATTTCCAGATGCTGGTTTAATACAAATGCTCTGTCCCACTAATTAGCTTTGAGCAGAGTGCGTTGAAAGAAAACTTACACATACATCTTGTCTTCCCTTTGAATGTTTCTTTCCAACTGCGAACTAAAAAATATTGAGCCCAGCATTCACACAGCTTGGTCTCCCAACTTCATTTTACTTAATCTCTCATTTTTTTTCCTCAGGTCATTCTAAATGCAATTCCTTTATTTATTTACTTGAATTTGGCTTTGTTTTTCTTTATAAAGTAAAGACTAAGTAGCATGAGTCCCTCTTGCCCTCAGGAGCAATTGTTCTGATTTTTGTCCGTGGATTTTTCTTTTCTGGGCTAGAAAGCATATCTAGTCCAATGCTTAACTGAGTAGTATAAGTAAGTTTACTGACTCTTTTCCTGTTTAGTGAACACCTAGCCATGATAAAACTGTCCTTGTACTTCTAAATGCCAACCTGAAGATAGAAGTTGTAAAGAGGAAGGGGAGGGTGCCTTGACCATATTTTGAATACATAAACATTTTGAGGGTTTTTTTGTTTTTGTTTAAACAAGACTAAACTTCTTAAGACCAGATGTGTTTGTTACACTTTTTTTTTTTTTTTTTTTGATTGCTTCTAGTCATTATGTTTAGCATTAATGGATTTGTATTCTGCCCTAGTCCCTAAAGGTAGTTTTATACGCTAACTTTTGTTTTGCCTTTCTAGCTGCTAAGGTAGGATAATGGTTATTACAGAGTGCATATTTTTTAATGGTCTCCAGTGTGAACTGCTTCTGAGCCAGTGATGGAATAAGTACATTGAGGAGGAAGGTATCGTTTGGAATCCAGGACCATTCAGCAAAGATAACTGCCTGATTATATGGTCAGAATGCTCAAACTCTTACATCATACCGATGACTTTCTCTTCCATTTCCCTGAAGAGCTAATTTTGTCAGCCTCAAATTTCCCCTTACCTAGCTAACTCTCATTTCCATTCCCAAAGTAGTGACCTAGTTCTGTCACTTTTGAGTGTCAACGGGAGTTGAAATGTCATAGAATTAGTACAATAAACCTGTTTAATGATTTATAGGAAGCAAATAAAAGGAATTTTGTTTGCTGAGTACTTGAAGTTTAGAAAGTTTTGTTTTTTAGTTTTATAACTTTGTGAAGTGTAAGAATTTTTTCCTGGTTGTTAGTTGCAGATGAATTTATTCAGTATTTTTCGCCTCACTGCTTACCAAGTTAAGTTTTTAATGCTAATTTACTGTAAGAAAGCAGTTGGATGGAATAGGCCTTATCTTTTAAATTTAAAGCTTATACTAATTGTAATCAGATAAAGTTCACTTTTTTCCTGACTTAAAAATCAAACCCATTGCCGTCGAGTTGATTCTGACTCATAGTGACCCTGTAAATAAAACAGTCAAGGATGCAGATGCACATTAAATTAAATCAGCCTGTGTTTGGTCTTCATGGGTAATCTTTTTTTTTACTGAACATCTGTTAAAAGAAGAGACAAAATTTCAGGCTATAGCAAATTAATACCGTTAGTTGATTAAGAGCTGATTTTTATTAAAGAGTAGAATTTGTAATTCATTTCCACATACTTTAAGATCTGACTCATCCCTTAAAATTGTGAGACTCAAAACTACGCCCACATCACTTAATTTTATGTCCTTCCCTGTTTACTGTGTCTGACCTTCAAGATTTTCGTGACTGATGCTGAACTGGAAGAGTGCCAATGCAGAAATTTGGGGGAAAATGAGATCTGAAGAATGCAAAGGGAAGTAGGAATTCATTTCTAGCATTCACAAACCTGCTTTGTCGTGTCTACTCCATCCACTACAGTGAGAGGAAAAGAACTGAGTTCATGGAAATTACCAGCTAAGCCTTACATCTGTGTTAATGTTTTTAGGAAATATACTGAAAAGGTAAGTGAGATGTCTGTTTTGAAAAAGGACATTATTAGGTATTTTAAAGCCAGTTATTCTGCATTAGTAAAGATGGGCAGCTTCTTTATTCTGAACTTCAAAGAGTCTTGTCCCCATTTGGTGTTCCTGAATACTGTGGAGAAGATTGTTGTTCTAGCCAACACAGAGCTTCATGGTGGTTAAGCCAGTACTTCCATTGAAGTCTACAAATTGCCAATTATTGTTGTCCTGGTTGTGCTCAAGTCCCCCCCCCCCCGCCTTTTTTTTAAATCCTTCAAAGGAACGATACAGAAAAACTTTTTATATGTTTCAAAAATCCTGCCAGCATACATTTGCATTAGAAGTATAGTCAAATAAGAGTAGCCAAAAATTAGGTGTTTTTATAGGTCTCTGTTAACATCCACATATATTGCTTTTGTACACAGTTCAAAAATTACTAGGATTAAGTTATTGCACATTATTACATACCTATGTAATAGGTGTTGTGCTAGGTCCTGGTATACAAAGATAAACTAGCACACAGTTCCTGTTCTCAAAGTGTTCATTCTTACTGATAAAGTACGGATAGAATTCTAGTTTAGGGAATCAAAATCATTACTAAAGTGAGTGTAGTTCCATTTGTCCATCAGCAGTCCACTCTAACTAGTGTATTAATCTGAACATGATAAATTCTATTTGAAAGATCCTCTGTGTGTGTGTAACATTACTTAAACTATGTGCCAAGTACTATTTTAAGCTCTTTACATATAGTAATATTTTAATCATCGTAACTATCCTATGAAGTACTATTATTACAGCCCATTTTACAGATGAGAAGATTAAGGCAGAGAAATTAACTTGCCAAATTTGTACAACTATGATCTAGAACTAATACTTGAGACCAGACAGGCTGATTCCAGAGCCTGCACTCTTAATTTGGGTGTGATATTTATATGCAGTAACTGGCTCTAAGTGCCCAGAAAACATCTTGCATTCTTAATATAGTTTGCCTGGTTTTTTAAGGGAAAGCATCAATAGCATAGAAAGATTACAGACATAATAGTAGATAAACCCGTTAGACAACCCAAAATTCTCTTTTCATCAACTCCTAGCTCTAAAACAGCCATTTTGCATTATGATCTGTACACACACACAATTTAGGTAAAGAACGGGAACAGAAGAAGCAGAGCTCATCACAGTTATATTTAGCACTGATAGTCCCTTGGGTCAACCCCTTTTACATTTTGGAATGTGGACAGTTTCTTTAGCTGAAAAATCATGACTGCTGGGACTTCCCTAGGGTTCTTTAAAAAAAAATACAAGGATCTGCACAGAAGTAAAGAAAAATTGCTCTGAGAACCCCAGGTAGGTAATTTACTTCCTGTTGTATGCATAAGTTTATTTGAAGCCTCTGCACCTATCCCATGTTGTTTTAGACTTATGTAAATCAGATTTTACTTTTAATAAACTGTTTCCTGAACAAGTGAGTTTTTTTTTCTTTTTGGTCTCATTTTCCATTAAGTTCTATATCTTCCTTGATCACCGTATGTATGTAATTGCCACTCTTCACGCACCTCCTACATATCTAGTACTGTTGAGGGATAAAAAAATACGTATGCCAAGGCTTTGCTCTTCGCAGATTCCACCCAGTACTCAAACTTTGCAAATTTTTAAAAGTAAGGTCAGGGAAGGTTGTCAAATCAGTGTCAGCAGTGGCTGATTATATATCTTAAGCAGTTGTGACAAGGAAAAACCTGGTGAAATCAAGTTAACTTCCATGAATAAATGCAATTAATTGAAGAAACAATTTTGACCTTATTTCTTCTAGATAAGTGCCTCTCAAACTTTAATGTGTGTGTGAATCACCTGGGGAATCTTGTTAAAATGCAGATTCTGATTCATTAGGTCCAGGGTCAGCCTGAAAGTCTGCATTTCTTCACATAAGATTCACTCCTGTAAAAAAGTGTACAACTCAGTGGTTTTTAGCATATTGACAGTTCTTTAATCACTGTCTAATTCTAAAACATTTTGTCATGCCAAAAAGAAACACTGTACCCATTAGCTGTCACTCTCTACTCCTTCCAGCCCCTGGAAACTATTGTGTGTCTGGATTTGCCTGTTCTCTGGACATTTCATATAAATGGAATCATAAATTACATGGAATTTTGTGACTAGCTTTCACTTAGCATGTTTTCAAGGTTCATCTATGTTGTAGCATGTATCAGTGCTTCATTCCTTTTTATAACTGCATAATAGTCCATTGTATGAATAGACCACATTTTATTTATCCATTCATCAGTTGGTGGACATTTGGGCTATTTCCACTTTTTGGCTGTTATGAATAATGCTGATATGAACATTCATGTGCAAATTTTTGAGCTTTAATTTCTGTTGGGTGGAATTGCTGGGTCATAACGTAATTGTTTAATGTTTCAAGGATCTGCCAAACTTTTCCAGAGTGACTACCATTTGAGAGTCTTTTTTGCTGACAAGTTCCCAGGTGATGCTGAATGGCAAGGCTCCAGATTACATCTTGGCACTTATAAAGAAAACAATTACGAACGTGACTTACTGAGTTCAGCTGGCAAAGTCTGGCCAACAGCAGGGAACAAGGGAGGGTGGGGGTTCTTTTGCTTAGTTTGGCTTTTTTGGGGTCTTCATAACACCTATCTTCTAACGTTAGTCTTACCTGTGCCTGGGCTGCTTGTTCTGGGCTTTTTGCTGGATGTAGATTGATACATCTGGTATCAAAAGTAGAAGAGAGACTACCCATTCTTAGTTGAAAGAGGCAGCTCTAAGTTGAGAATGCCCATTTAATTGGCAGAGTGTTAGTGAAGATATTTGATAGTGTTCTACAAAATTTCTAGGTGGCTCTTCAATGTGTTGACAACATTCAGGGGAAAATGAACAGGGCAAAAGGGAAAGGGGACAGGCACCGTTCCCTTCCAGTTGAGTTCAGAAAACATTGATCCTTTCTAGTTGCCTTCAGGGAAGGAAGAGTCGAGTAGTGGAGGCAGACACAATTTAATACGTTGTGGTGAAGGTTAGGATACACCAAAGGATGAGGGTGGGTTTAAGGAACACTTCTGGAGGCTGGGCCTCCTGTACTCAATCTCTATCCATTGTTATTAAGATCTGACCTATTGTGGGAGATGCAGATTCTGTGCTGTGGTTCAGTTTGAAAGGGAAAACTAGATAATGCTAGAAAGTGAAAGAAGTATATAGCTTAAAGATCCGTAAAAGTTTAGATGAGTTACAGGTTGCGTTTGGTATAGGGGGAGTGACAATTGGAGGTTGGAGATGCTAGAAATTAGAAAAGATTTCTTGGATGTAATAGTTGAAATAAGCCTTGTAGGATTTTAGAAATAGAGGTATATGAGAAGGGTGTATTCTGAGATGATGGAACAAAAAAATCTAAAACATTGAGCTTACGAATGGCAGGGCATATACCAGCCATCCTTTACTCAACAGCTACCATGTGCTCAGGTGCCTGGGTATGCAAAAAGGGATAAAACAAAAGTCCCAGCCTTCATAGTTAGCAAGTCAGAGCTGTTTTAAACATAGTAGAATGTGATAACGTATAAAATCAGCATATTAAGAGGCAGTAGTAGTTTTTAGGAAGATATGGTTAACTCGAGGCCGGCCATTGTTTGTGTTTGGCTTGATTCAGTTGTATCTGAAGTGAAAGGAGTAGGAAATGTGGATGTGAAGGTAAATTGGAATGTTACTGCTTTCTACATTGGGAGAAATGGTCTGAAAACACTAAGCATGTGGCTAATAGTAAGGAGAAACAGCAGGAGACTTTCAGATTTGTCCCTTAGTGCCTGTGTACGCTTACCTGTGATCATAAATTCATGGCTTTAGTGGAGGTGTAAGGTAACTTGGTCTGGTCTTTAGTCTTGAAAAAAATGAATCACCTGATATACTCCAGGGCTCAACTACTGCACTCCATAATTGGAAATTGTCAACTGCCCTTCAAAGATTTTTTTTGTTTATTGTTGCAGTTTAAATGAAGTTTACGTTTCAAGTTAGAATCCCATACAAAAATTCACACATACATTGTTATGTGACCCTAATTGCTCTCCCCATACTGTGACAGCACACTCCTCCTTTCCACCCCTGATTCCCCATGTCCATTCAACCACCTCCTAGCCCTCTCTGCTTTCCCAACTCACCTCTGGACAGAAGCTGCCCGTTTAGTCTCTTGTATCTACTTGAGCTAAGAGAGACAATCCTCAGGAGTATCACTTTATGTCCCACAGTCCAGTCCAATCCCTGTCTGAAGAGTTGGCCTCAGAAATTAGTTCTGGGCTGAGAGAATCCAGGGGCCATGCGTTCCAGGATCCCTCCAGTCTCAGTCAGACCATTAAGTCTGGTCTTGGTAGAATTTGAGTTCTGCACCCCAACTTTCTCCTGCTCCATCAGGGACTGTCTGTTGTGTTCCCTGTCAGGGCCGTCATTGGTGGTAGCCCAGAACCATCTAGTTCTGATCTCAGGCTGATGAAGTCTCTGGTTTATGTGGCCCTTTCTGACTCTTGGGCTACTACTTTCCTTGTGTCTTTGGTGTTCTTCATTCTCCTTTCTTGTGTCTTTGGTGTTCTTCATTCTCCTTTACTCCAGGTGGTTGGGACCAATTGATGCATCTTAGATGACCACTTGCAAGCTTTTAAGACCACTCACCAAAGTAGGATGCAGAACATTTTCTTAATAAGCTTTGTTATGCCAGTTGACCTAGATGTCCCCTGAAAGCATGGTCCCCAGGCCCCTACCCCTGCTACTCTGTTCCTCAAAGTGTTTGTATTCAGGAAACTTCTTAGCTTTGGTTTAGTCCAGTTGTGTTAACTTCCCCTGTAGTGTGTGGTGTCCTTCCCCTTCACCTAAGATAATTCTTAACTATTATCTGATTAGTAAATAATCCTCACCCTCACTCCCCACCCTGGTAACCATCAAAGAATGTTTTCTTCTGTGTTTAAATCTTGAGTTTTTATAATGGTGGTCTTATACAATATTTATCCTTCTGTGACTAAATTCACTCAGCATAATGAGTTCCAGCTTTCTCCATGTTATGTTTCACAGCTTAATCGTTCTTTATTGTTTCATAGTATTCCATTGTGTGGATATACCATAATTTGTTCATCCATCTGTTACTGGGCATCTAGGTTGTTTCCATCTTTTTGTTATTGTGAACAGTGCTGCAGTGAACATGGGTGTGCATCTGTCTATTAGTGTGACAGCTCTTATTTCTCTAGGATATATTCCAAGGAGCAGGATAGCTGGATCGTATGGTACTTCTATTTCTAGCTTTTTAAGGAAGCGCCAAATCAATTTCCAAAGTGGTTGTACCATTTTAGATTCCTACCAGCAGTGTGTAAGTGTTCCAGTCTTTCCACAAACCCTCCAGTGTTTATTATTTTGTGTTTTTTTGGATTAAAGCTAGCCTTGTTGGGGTGAGATATCTCATTGTACTTTTGATCTGCATTTTTCTAATGGCTAATGATCGTGAGCATTTCTTCACGTGTCTGTTAGCCGCCTGAATATCTTCTTTGGTGAAGTGCCTGTTCATATCCTTTGCCCATTTTTTAATTTGGTTATTTGTCTTTTTGTTGTTGAGGTTTTGCAGTATCTCATAGATTTTAGAGATGAGACGCTGATTGGATTTGTCATAGCCAAAAATTTTTTCCAGTCTGTAGGTTGTCTTTTGACTCTTTTGGTGAAGTCTTTTGATGGGCATAAGTGTTTGATTTTTAGGAGCTCCCAGTTATTTAGTCTCTCTTCTGGTGCTTGTGCATTGTTCCTTATGGTTTGTATTGTGTTTATGCCATGTATTAGGGCTCCTAGCATTGTCCCTATTTTTTCTTCCATGATCTTTATTGTTTTCGATTTTATATTTAAGTGTTTGAT
>NW_004443984.1:6419196-6440314 GCF_000243295.1 Trichechus manatus latirostris
TGCCAACAAATCTTCAACAATTCTCTCTGTATTTTCTGTTATCCCCGCCCCGTTCTGGTACTCCAGTCACTCGTAGGTTATTCCTTTTGATAGAGTTTCACATAATTATTAAGGTTACTTCATTTTTAAAAATGTTTTTATCTGATTTTTCCTCAAATAAGTTGGTGTCAAGTGCTTTGTCTTCAGTCTCACTAATTCTGACTTCTGTTGCCTCAGTTCTGCTCCTATGACTCTGTGGAGTTGTCTAATTCTGACATTTTATTGTTAATCTGGATTTCTGATTGCTTTCTCTCTATGGATTCTTGCAGCGTGTTAAATTTGTCATTATGCTCTTCTCTAATCTTTTAATTTCCTCTGTTGCGTGTTCTGCATTTTGATTAATTTCCTTAATTTTTTGAAGAGTTTTGTATATTAGTCTTTTGTATACTGCCTCCAGTAATTCCAAGAAATTTTCCTCCTCTGGAAAATTTCTTGATTATTTTGGGAGCTTGCTGAAGCCATCATGGATTGCCTCTTTATGTGATTTGATACTGACTGTTGTCTCCAAGCAAGCCATCAATAAGTTGTTATATTTATTTATGTTTGCTTACTGTGTCCTAGCTTCTTGTTTTATTTGGATATGCCCAAATAGGCTGCTTGTGTGATCTCGTTTGATTATTGGCACCTTTGAAGTTCCAATGTCCTGTCACCTGGTGGTTAGATCTGTTACTAGGTATGTGAATTCAGGAGTCCGCCCAGTCCTCCTGTATGGATTCAGGTCAGGTGCCCAGGTGGATAGCCACCAAGTGTGTAGTGAAGGCTCTCCCCTACAGTCCTAGAAAGGCATGGATGATTGGTATAGGCACAGGCATCTGGCTGCGGCAGGGGGACACACTCTGAGCAAGGCAGGGGCTTGATGGCCACCCCCAAGTGTACAGGAGGAAGGCGTGTCACTGTTTCCTAGAGTGCGTAGGTGGGTAGGTTTTGCAGCCGAACTATGAGCACCCTGTGCTGTTGGCTGTAGGGAATGGGGGGCACTTCTTATTCTTGGGCCTCTGTTATAGGTGGAATGGGTGGAGCCACCAGTCCTCGGGCCCTTGATGTGGGTAGGTGAAGACCATGCTTAATGGGCAGAGCAGAGTCAAATGTCACAAACCTGCCACTTGACAGTTGAAACAGTTGAAGTTAGACTTCTGGTATATACCCTGTTGTACTGCAGTAATGAGGGCCTACACTGTTGAAATGGGTCCGCACAAGTCTATGCAGGGGGAAAGTTAATCAAAGTCCATGGATCCCTTATGCCTGTGTCTAGGCAAAGGAGCTGTGCCTACACTGAGTTCCTGGCTTAGGGGAGCTGGCAGTTTATTTTTTTCTCCTGTTAATTCACTCTCTAAGGCAGGGAGAATGGCTCAGGGCGTGTGACAGATCCTACTTCCAGCCCAGGGGACTCGGCAATTGCTGAAGCCGTTCTAGGACCCAGTGCGGAGCAGGGAGTGGGGAGGTAAATACAAGAGAAAGGTTTTTCCCTAAGGGTGGTGATTTTGATCCGCACAGTAGGCCAGATGCAAATACTTACCTTTTAGCGATTCAGGGCTGCTGCTCATTCTGTGTGGCTGAGTAGGCTCTCAGCGGCTGGGTCTCCCTCTGTGCAGAATACGCCTCCCGAATGCTTGCCTGCCTCACTGCTCATCCCCGAGCTGATCAGGCCTGAAGGGCTCAGGCTGTCAGATCTCTCAGACTGAATCAGGTCTGGCACCTCCTCACTGCTTCTGAACCATCTCTCCCTCCCCCTGCCACTCAGTCCGGTTCCTCAACTTTGCCTTTGATGTTCAGGGCTCCCAGATTATCACATATAATCAAATCACTTGTTTTTTTCGGGTCTTTGTTGTAATAGGGTCCACCAGAAGCGTCTGACTACTCAGCTATCTTGGCCCTGCCTCCTCCAACGATTGATTTATGAGGTGCCCTTCAAAGTAACTTAGGACAAATATCTTCAACCTCTTGGCTTTTCACAACCACCAAGAGTTCTTAATTGCTTTCCTCATTCCAACAGGGAATTTTGGAGGAGAAAATGTCCATGAGTTAAATCTAACAGGTTTTCACGTCTTTAGAAGTTTATGTATTGTAATTGCTGCAATTTTTGTAATAACAGTTTACTCCAAAAGTTATTAGCAGCTTAAACATTTTCTCAGTTACTGTGGGTCAGTAATCCAGGAGTGGCTTAGCTGAGTGATTCTGGCTCAGGGCCTCTCATGAGGTTGCAGTCATCTGAAGTCTTGACTGGGCTTTAGAGGATTAGTTTTTAAGGTGACTCACTCACATGTCTGGCAGTTAGTGCTCACTACTGACAGGGAACCTCAGTTCCTAGCCAAGTGGACCTCATCATAGGTGTGCTTGAGTATCCTCATGACGTGGCAGCTAGTTTCCCCCAGAAGAATGATCCAAGAGAGAGCAAGCCTGAAGTCACACACTATCTTTTGCACAATATTCTGTTGATCACAGAGGACAATCCTATTTAGTGTGAGAGGAGAGGGACTTAACAAAGGCTAGAATTCCAGGAGGTAAGAAACTTTGGGGTCCGTATTGAAGACTGGCTCCCGCAACTTTGGATAAATTTGAAACTACTGACTTACTAAGCCAAGTTTATAATGCTACCTCCTTGACATGCAAAGATAAGAATGCCTGTGTAGGATTCCTGATACATATTTTAACATTTTACAGTGATGTCTTCAAAAGCATTTGACCTAAATATAAATAGTTTAGTATGCATATAGCATTTTTTAAGAATTAGGGTAGCAGATGTTTTTCTAAGTGGTATAGGCAGGTGAATACACGGAAGTGAATTCTAATAATTTTAAAGCATATTAAAGGTGTTCAATAAATATTTGCTCAACTGAAATGAAAGGAAGAGAGAATTCTCTTCCTCTTTTGTACTTACTCATAAGGTAAAGGACTAGAGATTTACTTGGGAGCAAGGAAGAAAGGAGTCTGCCATGACCATCAGGTTTCTAGTTAGATTATCTGGTAGGTGGTGGCCATTTGTTAGAACAAGGAATGCAGGAGCAGGCCTAGGCTTAAGAGGAGTAACTAAGGAATTTGGACACAGTAGTGTGATGTCTATCTGGAATTCTGGAAACTTGGATTGGAAATGTACATGTGATTTGAAGCTCAAGTGAGAGGACAAAGCTGTAGATAAACCTGGAGGGAAACAGGAGTACCACTAAACCCAGCTGGGAGGGGGGGTGCGGGTTTCAAGGAGGGGAATAGTCAACAGTGCCAAATACAGAGAGTGTAGGAAACATGATACATGTGTCTGCTGAAATTGGCAATAGGATGGACCTTCAGAAGAACTGTGGTGGCAAAAATTCCTGGCGGGTTGAAGAGTAAGTGGGAGGTGAGAGTAGTGTAGACTACATTTAATAGCTTGCCGAGAAAGAAAGGAGAGAGGAAACAAGGATAGCCAAGGGAGGGTTGTTTGTTTTTTTAATACAGATTGGGAGGCTGGTTGAAAATGGGAAGATTAAAGATGTAAGAGGGGATGATGACTGCTGAACCAAGGCCCCAGAGAAGATAGGAGTGTATGGGATGGAAAGCCCCAGTGAAGGGGTTGACCTTGGACAAGAAGAAAAGACATCCTCTGAGACTGGAGGTAAGTTACGTTTGCAGGTTGAGAAAGGGAGATTGGGAGTTTATTTGAAACATACTTGCTGTAAGTAATTGAATTTTCCGGCAATAACAGTTTCACTTTATCTTAAAAATCCACAAGAGAGGAATGCAGTATTGTGTTTTGGTATCTCAGGTGTCAGGAAGCCCCGTTCTAGTTCAGTGGACTGAAATTAATGTCTTCTCTGTTATCGAAGATGGACTATCTGTGAAGCCTTGAGCATGCCCTTTAACCTCACTAGTCCTCAGTATTCTTACGTCTAAAAACCGCAGTAGATGCTCTTTGAGCTGTTACTGTGTTTAACGTATCTAAATCACATTTCTCGGTGGCTGTGCTGCAGGCATTCCATTTTGGCTCACTACGTTTTTAAATTATTAATGTCAAGTATGCTCAAATGTACAGTATGCATTTTGTAAAATATACTGATTTCAGTGAACATGAATCTTGGCTCTGTTGACTCGCAGATTACTTAACCTGTCGAAGCCTCTGATGTTTCTTCTATAAAATGTGAAAAACTTAGTAGCTATGTTGTTTAATCTTCACAACAGTCCCTTTATGTACATAAAACATTTATTCATGATGTTAGAAGGACTACAAGAATTCAATAAATGGCACATCCAGAATCCTGTATTCAGTATCCTTGGGGCCAGATGTGTTTGGGAATTCATAATTTTTCAGATTTTAGAGAACTACTTTGGGCATAGGTACATATATTAGATGTTATCCCTCATCAGGATCAGGAGCAGCATCCCTAGTTGAACACATTTTTTTTTTTTTTTTTTTTTGCTGGAAACAATGATTGATTAAAACTACAAGTAACCTTAGTTCGAATTTTGCCTTCAAATGAATTTTGTACCAAACTTAAAATTCTTCTGGTTTTTAGAACTCCTGGGGATTTGGAATTACAGATAAGGATATTAACTTGTATTAAACAGCAAGTATTTACGAAGCCCTGCCATGTTGGCCAGAGCCCTGGTGGCTCAGTGGTTAAGAGCTCGGCTGCTAACCAAAAGGGAGTTCGAATGCACCAACTGCTCCTTGGAAACCCTATGGGACAGTTCTCCTCCATCCTATAGGGTTGCTATGAGTCAGAATCGACTCGATCGGAATGGGTTTTTGGTACTGCCTGGCCTGTTCTGTCTAGCACACTGCTCTGTGCTATTTGGACCATATCTAGAACCTCTCAGGAGGCACAGAGTGGAAGGAAGAGCGTGGGAGAACTGAATAGAAAATGGCAAAAGACTTGACTCTTGAATTAACATGTCATAAAAGAGGATATTCCAGTGACCACTAAACATGAAAAGCTGCTCAACCTCATTAGTAATCAGGGAAGTATATGAAAACCTCAATGAAATGCCACTCTGGTGGGTGGTGGTGATGAAGTCTGACAATGGCAGGTGTTGGAGAGAACTTGGAGCAATGGGCACTCATACACTGCTGATGGCAGGGTAAATTAGAGCAACAACTATAGAAGTTTACCTAGCAACTTCGAAGGTATATACACATACCCCATGACACAGTATTGCCAGTCCTTAAGGAGATACCCTAGAAAAACTCAAGCACGCATACTTGAGGATTCATATATAAGAAAGTTTACAGCAGCAACATTTGTAAATGTCAAAAACCGGATACAACCCAAACTCAAAAAGGTAAAATGGGTAAATTATCTTTTCACACAAAGTAACATATGTTACACCCAACAGCATGGATGAATCTTAACAATGTTGAGCAAAAAAAGCTGAACACAAAACTGTAAAGAAAAGCTAGGAAGTGATGACTACCCAATTCAGGGTAGTGGTTACCTCAAGATGGGCAGGGATGTATGATATGGAAGGGTCACACATGTTTCTTGTTGTGCATGGTAGTTTTCAAGAGTGTTTGTTTTATAATGATTCATTAATCTATGTTTCGTGCATTTTTCTGTATTATGTTTCATAGTCATATATTTAAATTATGGACTTCGGAGTTAGATCTGTGTATGAACTTATTAACTTTGTGGTCTTGAACAAAATAACATTCTTGCAGTATTGCAAGGGTTATTGAGATGACTTACCACAGTGCCTGATGATGCTAGTAGTAATAGCAATAGCAGCATCTTTTCACGTACTGGGCATTGTTTTAAAGTAAATAAATGATCTTATTTAATTCTTACAGAATCTCCATGAGATTGAAGTTAACTACTCTTCCATTTTATAGATAAATCAAGGCCCAGGAAGTTGTGTCAGAAAACAGGCCTATTCACTCAATGGCCAATTCACCAAATTTACTTCTTTAACTATAAAATTTTTAATAATTCACATTGAATGGTTTTAATAAATTTGCCCAATTATAGTAGGCCAGTTTTCGTTTTTGTCTTTAAAAGGAATATTCTGTTTGTTTCTGCCTTAATTCCCTGTTGTTACAGCTGCTGTTATACAGCAAGAGGGAGGTGAGGCAGAGAGAGTCCTCTCTGTTGGGAGAAGAAGGGAGGAGAGGCAAGCAAGACCTGGGCCTCTGATCCCAGAGATAGGAGTTACTGGAAGACGTAGATACTTAAAAGACCCCAAAAAACAATGCAATGAAGTAGACAGGGCAGATGATATCTAAGAAAAGCAGACTCAAAGGGCGTAAGTGATTTCCCAAAATCACACACTAAACCGACAGCAGAGAGAAAGAACCCAGACTTTTTCATTTAAGTTACTACTCCTCACATAGACATTGCCATTTCAATGAGAAGACTGTGAGAATGGAGAATTTTCAAGAGCCTAAGGATTGATTAAAGATGATGTTTCCTATGAAATCATCAGATGACTACAGTCACCTTAAATACATGAAGGTGCTGAATGGACAGCATTTTGGTCTCTGGGCCTTTTGATAGTCTGAGAATTTTATGTTCAAAGGTAATACTAGATACAAAGGAGATATAAAGAAGTACAAGTAAGGCGACCAGTTATTCTGGCTCCAAGTCCTGCCCTTTTTCTAGTATACCAGAGGTTCCTTGTATATATTGAGTGACTAGGAAAGGTGAAAAAAATATAGAGGACTGGTACACAATCTTCCCCAAAGAGTTGAAGGAAAAGAGTTGATAGGAAAGACGTTAAGTTAGACTATACCCTATTCTAACCACCAGGTGACACTATTTTCACAAGTGAAAGGCTTTGCTTTCCAGAGTAGAGCTATGTCCACAGATGTGTACAGTGTGTTTTTTAAAGCTCAATAGCTCACAGAAAAATTTAATGTTCAAATTTCAAAGATTTTAAAAAAAGGTTTTACCTTGAAGCTCACTGTTTTGAACTGTGTTTGTGATGGAATGATCATCAAGTCTGAAGAAGTCTTCTAACTATATATTCCACTAGCCCTAGATCTTGATTGATAGGTTAACAGCATTCAAAAGTTGTCAGCTTTTACTTCATATTTAGGATATTGGACTTTCTGGCTAAAATATAATTTTTTATTTGCTTAATTCAACCTTGCCCTTTATTAAAAAAAAAAAAAAAAACACCCCACTGCCATCGAATCAATTCCTACTCATAGCAACCCTATAAGATAGAGTAGAACTGCCCAATAGAGTTTCCAAGGAGCAGCTGGTGGATTTGAACTGCCGACCTTTTGGTTAGCAGCCAAGCTTAACCACTGCACCATCCCCCTTTATAGATACTAATTTTATCTTACATAAATATATTTCAGTAATCTCATACGCAAATCAAAATATTCTGCTTTAAGCAGCTCTCAAGGACAGAGGTAAGAAAGAGAAAGTTTAGGGAGGACACTGAAGGCAGACTATTCTGTTTCTCTCTCCCTTTCTCCTCATTGTATCTTTTCTTTCTTTCCCTGTCACCTTTTATCTCACACTTTCTTTTTGCTCTTCCCCATTGTCATGTGATATATCTTTAAGTTTAATCCATTTTATTATGGAAATTTCAAACTTAAGGAAAAGTTGGAAGAATTTAGAGGAATACCCATATACCAACTGCCTAGATTCTACAATTAATATTTTAGTATACTTGGTTTATTACATGTCTATCCATCTTTCCATCAATCAATTCATTCTATTTCTGTTATCCATTTCAAAGTAAGTTGCAGACATCAGTACACAACCTCTCAAATAATCCAGCATGTGATAACACCTTTAAATTTGTCTGCCAACGTAAATCTTCTGGGTTTGCAATAACTTTTCTGTGAAAGACATTATGTGCTTTTAGTGAAGTTTAGTGGGACTTTATTCCACTTGATGAACTTAAGAGTCATTTCTTATCTTGGTCTTGCCAAGCATCATAACACTTCTTGCAATACGAAGACTCTTTCTTAACAGGCTTCTCCTTGGGGCCCATCTAGGCTGGTCAAGGATTACTCAGTCAATCATTGGTGACCAAGGTTTATTCATTGTTTTGGACTGGAAAAAGTCCTCAATGATCACCCCACACTCCACACTCCATAGCATGGCCTCTTCCATCTGCTGCAAGTTTTCTAGGAGAAGCTCTTGTTCCTTCCCACGTGGATTAGGGAACAATGTCAGTTTCCAGAGCAGAGTGTGTTGCTATGGGAACCTAAAGTTATTTGGAGTTGCAAAATGATACAGAGTAATCGGTGACACAACCTGAAACACTCCATAATTGTCCCTGGAGAATAATAAGATGAAGTGTTTTATTCTTAGATGGGGATACTTCTGTGCTTTTGTCCTCTGGGGAGCTTCTGGGAGACAGTGACAAGCTGCTGAGTGAGAGAGGTGGGGGTTGGGAGAAGGTAGCTTCTGATACCTAAGATATACTAGTGGCTAAGTTACTCCTGTGTCCTTTAGGCAAGTCATTCATTCTTTCTGAGCCACAATTTCCTCTTCCGGAAAATAGGGCGTCAGTCTAGAGCTGACAGGGACCTTGGAGATAATCTGAAGTTATCTGATTCTCTGAAACAGATGAAGCCCACCCATTTTGTTGGGGAAAACCCTATAAAAGAAACCAACAGTGAAGGGGAAAGTCTATACACAGAGTGCTGGACTTTCCTGCCTTTTTCATATAACTCATACTTGCCCACGTTATATTTTTCCCCAACATTATATTTTGACAGTCATTAACATTTTAATCTGTATGCAGTCCTCAGGATAGCCTGTGACTAATGTCACTACAGTATAGTAGAATTAGAAAGAAAAAAAAAAGTGATTCTTGTGCTTGAAAAGATGATAATGCATTTTTAAAAGATTTTTGTTTCACTATGATGTCCCTGGAGAAGGACACCATGCTTGGTAAAGTAGAGGGTCAGTGAAAAAGAGGAAGACCCTCTACGAGATGGATTGACACAGTGGCTCCAACAATGGGCTGAAACATAGTAACGATTGTGAGGATGGCACAGGATTGGGCAGTGTTTCGTTCTGTTGTACGAAAGGTCTCTATGAGTCGGAACCAACTCAACAGCACCTAACAACAACAAATAACAACGTGGTGAAAACAAAAACATTTATGCACTTAAAGGAGGAGTAGGAGATGAAATCAGAAAGGTTAACAAGGATCAGGTCCTGTAGGACTTTAAAAGCTACTGCAAAGATTTTTGAGAGAAATGGGAAGCCAGTGAAAAATTTTGAGCAGAAATAAGTCTGTCTCACTCCACTCCAGCCACAGTGGCTTTCTTGCTGCTCCTTGAAAGTCTGGACAGCTTTTTCCTCAGGGCCTTTACAGTGGCTGTTGCCTCTGCCTGAATCACTCTTTCCCCAGATATCTGTAAAGCTTACTCCCTCATCTCCTTCAAGTCTTTGCTCAAATGCCTTTACAATAAAGTCCATTCCTGGCTATCTTATTTAAAATTGCAGGCTCGCCAGATTTTAACCAGCACTTACCACCTTTTAACCGAGATATGTATTTATTAATTATGTCTATTGTTACTGCCCAGTCCTGTGCCATCCTCACAGTAGTTGCTATGCTTGAGCCCATTGTTGCAGCCACTGTGTCAGTCTATCTTGTTGAGGGTCTTCCTCTCTTTCACTGACCCTCTACTTTACCAAGCACGATGTCCTCCTCCTCTAGGGACTGGTCCCTCCTGATAACATGTCCAAAGTGTGTGAGACAAAGTCTCTCCATCCTCACCTCCAAGGAGCATTCTGGCTGTACTTCTTCCAAGACAGATTTATTCATTCTTCTGGCGGTCCTTGGTATATTCAAGATTCTTTGCCAACACCATAATTCAAAGGCATCAATTCTTCGGTCTTCCTTATTCATTATCCAGTTTTCGAATGCATACGAGGTGATTGAAAATACTATGGCTTGGGTCAGGCAGACCTTAGTCCTCAAAGTAACATCCTTGCTTTTTAACACTTTAAAGAGGTCTTTTGCAGCAGATTTGCCCAATGCAATATGTCATTTGATTTCTTGACTGCTGTTTCCATGGGCATTGATTGTGGATCCAAGTAAAATGAAATCCTTAACAACTTCAGTATTTTCTCCATTTATCATGATGTTGCTTATTGGTCCAGTTGTCAGGATTTTTGTTTTCTTTATGTTGAGGTGAAATCCATACTGAACGCTATAGTTTTTGGTCTTCTTCAGTAAGAACTTCAAGTCCTCTTAGCTTTCAACAAGCTAGGTTGGGTCGTCTGCATATTGCAGATTGTTACTCAATCTCCCTCCAATCCTGATGCTAGGTTCTTCTTCATATAGTCCACCTTCTTGGATTATTTGCTTAGCATACAGATTGAATAAGTATGGTGAAAGGATACAACCCTGACGCAGACACCTTTCCTGATTTTAAACCATGCAGTATGCCGTTGTTCTGTTCAAATGACTGCCTCTTGTTCTATCTACAGGTTCCTCATGAGCACAATTAAGTGTTCTGGAATTCTCATTCTTTACAATGTTATCCATAATTTGTTATGATCCACACAATTGAATGCCTTTGCATAGTCAATAAAACACAAGTAAACATCTTTCTGGTATTCTCTGCTTTCAGCCAAGATCCGTCTGACATCAGCAATGATATCCCTTGTTCCATGTCCTCTTCTTGAATTTCTGGTAGTTCCCTGTCGATTTACCGCTGCAACTGCTTTTGTGTTATCTTCAGCAAAATTTTACTTGAATGTGATATTGATATTGTTTGATAGTTTCTGCATTCTGTTAGATCACCTTTCTCTGGAATGGGCACAGATATAGATCTCTTCCAGTTGGTTGGCCAGGTAGCTGTCTTCCAAATTTCTTGGCATAAACAAGTGAGCACCTTCAGAGCTGTATCCATTTGTTGAAACATCTCTACTAGCATTCCATCAATTGCTGGAGCCTTGTTTTTTGCCAATGCCTTCAGTGCAGCTTGGACTTCTTCCTTCAATACCATTGGTTCTTGATTATATGTTACCTCCTGAAATGGTTGAATGTCGACCAATTCTTTTTGGTACAGTGACTCCATGTATTCCTGCCATCTTCTTTTGATGCTTCCTGCATTGTTCAATATTTTGCCCATGGAATCCTTGATTATTGCGACTTGGGGCTTGAATTTTTTCTTCAGTTCTTTCAGTTAGTTTGAGAGATGTCAAGTGTGTTCTTCCCTTTTGGTTTTGTAACCCCACGCCTTTGCACATTTCATTATAATACTTTACTTTGTCTTCTTGAGCCACCCTTTGAAATCTTCTGTTCACCTCTTTTACTTCATCATTTCTTCTGTTCATTTTAGCTGCTCTACGTTCAAGAACAAGTTTGAGAGTTTCTTCTGACATCCATTTTGGTCTTTTCTTTCTTTCCTGTGTTTTTAATGACCTTTTGCTTTCTTCATGTGTGATGTCCTTGATGTCATTACACAACTCACCTGGTCTGTGGTGATTAACGTTCAGTGTGTCAAATCTGTTCCTGAGATGGTCTCTAAGTTTAGATGGGGTATGCTCAAGGTTGTATTTTGACTCTTGTGGACTTGTTTTAATTTTCTTCAGCTTCAATTTGAACCTGCTTATGAGCAATTGGGAGCCCTGGTGGCACAGTGATTAAGAGTTTAGGCTGCTAACCAAAGGTTGACAGTTTAAATCCACCAACCGCTCCTTGGAAACCCTGTGGGGCAGTTCTACTCTGTCCTGTAGGGTCGCTATGAGTTGGAATCAACTCTGTGGCAACACGTTTTTTTTGGTGGGGGTTATGAACAAATTGATGATCTGTTCCACAGTCGACATCTGGCCTTGTCCTGACTGATGATATTGAACTTCTCCATCATCTCTTTCCACAGATGTAGTTGATTTTATTCCTGTGTATTCCATCCAGTGAGGTCCACATGTGTAGTCACTGTTTATGTTGTTGGAAAAAAGGTATTTGCAAAGAAGAAGTCGTTGGTCTTGCAAAATTCTATCAAGTGATCTCTGGTGTTGTTTCTGTAACCAAGACCATATTTTCCAACTACTGACCCTTCTTCGTTTTCAACTTTCGCTTTTCAATCACCAATAATTATCAATACATCTTGATTGTGTGTTTGATCAATTTTAAATTGGCAAAAAAATCTTCAATTTCTTCATCTTTGGCATTAGTGGTTGGTGCAAAAATTTGAATAATAATCGTATTAACTGGTCTTCCTTGTAGGCATATGGGTAATATCCTATCACTGACAGTGTTGTACTTCAGGATAGATCTTGAAATGTTCTTTTCAACAGTGACTACAATGCCATTCCTCTTCAGTTTGTCATTCCTGGCATAGTAGACAATATGATGGTACAATTCCAAATGGCCAGTACCAGTCCATTTCAGCTCACTGATGCTTAGGCTATCGATATTTATGCATTCCATTTCACAGTACAGTTATCAAAATCAGGAAATTGAAAATTAATACAATACTATTATCTAATCCACAATCTATTTTCAAATGTCATCAACTGTTCCAATAATGTCATTTATAGCTATTTTCCCCAAATTTTCACCTACTGGTTTTAACATCATTCCTTCTATACTTACTAGTTTTCAATCTGTCAAAGTGTAAAAATAACAAGAATTCTGTAAGGAGAGAAATGATAGAGTTTTATTGTGAATTTGTTACAGTGGAAGCTGGGCAAACAGTAAAATACTGTGAGGTCTGAAAGGGGATAGAGATTTTTATAGGGAGGGCTGGGGGTTACATATGAATCATAAGTAAACCTTTTATAACATCGGTTACACAGATTTTCAGTGGGGGGGGGGAGCTGTAAGCAATTTCCTGAGAACAATTTTATACAAACATTTTTTGGATGTTCTCATCATTTTCTTTCCTGAACATTCTTATGACTTGCTTAACCAGAAACTATAACTTTGTCTACAAGCATTCTTCCTGAAAACAGAACATTTTTATCATAGTCTTAAGTAAACATAACCACATACTTGCTTATTCAAGGGCAGGGTGTGGAAGGTTATGCACATTTTGAAAGCAGAACAAAGAAGAGTTTGATTTAGACCTGTATCAATCATTTAGTCATGCCAGGCACCTCAGTTTTAAGGTGCCCTTACACAAATCTACTGTAAGGGGGAGCTTTTCCTTCTCCCATATTTATTTATGTTAGTATGGACTCATTGATTCTTATTTTATTCTATGGTTTGTAATCCATTACTCTCATTAATTATTTTGATGTGCAAATTGTCCCAGATTTTGAACCATATAGTCACCAACTAAGGTTTTTAAAGGGGAAATGGGTCCAAACCAAAAACATAGAATTTAGGCTACTGGAAGGTAGAAATAGATAATAAAGATCACTTTGAGCAGTTTTCATTAACAAAAACACCCTTATACACCTACGCCTCACTTATCGACCATCTTGTTATTTCACATTTATGACAATAGCAAAAAATCTACTATCCAACTATTTTGCGCAGTAACGACTTATGTCTGGCAGTAATAATGCTGAGATGTGAAGTGAGAGTAACGCTGGCTGTGATGGTTAAGCTTATGTGTCAACTTGGCTGGGCTATAATTCTCAGTGGTTTGGCAGTTATGTAATGATGTAATTTGGTAGTTATGTATTGATGTGGTCATCCTCCATTTTGTGATATGATGTGGTCATCCTCCATTTTCACATAATGCTGATTTTTGCATAATGACCTGATCTTTGGAAACTAACCATGTTTATTTAAGTGAGGAGTGGGTGTACACTGAATGTATTAAAATAGCAAGAAAAATGGCACTGCCATTCAGCAGTGATCAGAGGAGTTTCTCTCAGTCTAGAGAGTGAAGATGGGTGTATCTTTATTAAAAGAAAAGAAAATGCTGCCTAAGCTACTGAGTTGTTTCTGCCCTGGAGCTGGGGGTGGGGGTGGGGGCAGTGGATGGTGGTAGTGGGAGGAGAGAGGGCTAATCATAAAATTAATTTATCAGTGCTAGAAAGAATCTTAAAACTCATCTGACTCAGTTGTTCTTTATTTTTTTCAATTCTAACTCATTTTGATCCCATGTGTATCAGAGTAGAACTCTGTCCCATAGGGTTTTCTTTTATAATTGATTTTTGTTGTTGAGAATATACACAGCAGAACATACACCAATTCAACAATTTCTACATGTACAATTCAGTGACATCGATACACTGATTACATTCTTTGATTTGTACAACCATTCTTATCCTCCTTTTTCTAATTATTCCTCCCCCATTAACATAAACTCACTGCCTGCTAAGTTTCCTATCTAATCTTTTGAGTTGCTGTTGTAAGTTTGATCCCATATAGATCTTAAAAGAGCACAATGCTCAAGGCAGTAATTCTTTACTAGTTAAACTAAACTATTCTTTGGTTTTAAGAAGACTTCAAAAAACCAAACCGATTCCATCAAGTCGATTCCGACTCATAACAATCATGTAGGATGCACTAGAATTGCCCATAGGGTTTCCAAGGAGCAGCTGGTAGATTCAAACTGCCAACCTTTTGGTTAGCAGCTGATCTTTTAACCACTGTGCCATCAGGGCTTCAAGAAGACTTCAGGGGATATTTTTGGTTTAAGGTTTAAAAAATATCCAGGGCAACAGTTTCAGGGATTCATCCAGCTTCTATAGCTCCAGAAAATCTGAATTTCTTTGGAATTCCAAATTCTGTTTTGCATTTTCCCCCTTTTGATCAGGATTCTTTAGAGTCTTTGATCAAAATTGGCTCATTTGTTCTTAATCTCTTTGAAGACATAGTCTTCTTTGAGGATCTGATGAAAACTATAACCATTTCTTTGAAAAATGCAAATTTTTATTTTAACTATCATTAGGTACAAATTCTGGGAGGTTCAGTAATTTATTCATGGATCCTAAACCCATTGCTGTTGAGTGGATTCTGACTCATAGTCACCCTATAGGTCCCGTGAAAAATAACTGCACTAGTTACTTCAAACTGTTTACACTTTAAAAATAGACTCTTAGGTACAAGCTTATGATGTCATCACTTAGACAACTTTTAGACTATACCAATGGGCCAATTAAGATTTCCAGAACTCTTTTTAGATGAGAAGTATAGGGTTTCATGAGATTGCTAACCCAAGATCCAGGGGAGCAAGAATTAATTGATTAGGACTGAATGAACTGATGATTGCAGTCATTTGTTTGAAAAATTGTTGATGTTATTCTCATGTTCTATATTCTGGATATATAAAGAAGCTCCATCTCTTTCTTCTTAAGCTATGTGTAACCCATAACAATTCAGTAGACTTTGCTTTTGTAAGCTGAAATGAAACTTTAAAAAATGTTGTCTTATTCTCATTAAACCTACCCTTCCTCATCCTCCCATCAAAACTATTATTTAGTCTCCTTTTTATGGCAGAATAGTTATTTGCATGCGTTCATTAAGAATGTGTACTTTTTTTTTTTTTTTAACCAGAATAAAAAAAGGCAACCAGGCCTTGCCTGGTATCATGGATTGAATTGTGTCCCCCCAAAATATCTGTCAACTTGGCTAGGTCATGATTCCCAGTATCGTATGATTGTTTACCATTTTGTCATCTGATGTTATTTCCCTATGTGTTATAAATCCTATCACTATGATGTTAATGAGATGGATTAGTGACAGTTATATTGACGAGATCTACAAGATTAGATAGTGTCTTAAGCCATCTCTTTTGAGATATGAAAGACAGAAGCCAGCAAAGAGACCTGGGGACCTCATACCACCAAGAAAGCAGTGCCAGGAGCAGAGCGTGTCCTTTGGACCTGAGGTTCCTGCACTGAGATACTCCCAGACCAAGGGAAGATTGATGTCAAGGACCTTCCTCCAGAGCCGACAGAGAAAAAGTGTTCCCCTGAAGCTGATGCCCTAAATTTGGACATGTAGCCTACTAGACTGTGAGAGAATAAATGTCTCTTTGTTAAAGCCATCCACTTGTGATATTTCTGTTATAGCAGCACTAGATGAGTAAGACACCTGGGTCGTCATTTGAGAATGATGCTCATTTACTCAGGTATGACCAGACACTTTTAAGGAACTAAATTTGACTTTTATAGAGCCAGTGTTTTCAAAGTTCTCCCAGGAAAATGGACCTGATATGCATTTAACAGTGTTCCCAGCCTTATAGGTGAATAAGGAAGGTCACTTCTTGGCAGGCCCAAGAATCTTAGATATTTGGGGACTTTAGGAAGAGAGAAATTTACCCAAATTTATAGGTATGGCAGGTGAAATTTGGTAGAAAGAGTTTCTTGAGTTTGGCTTCCTAGCTGCAGGATAGGAAATAATAGAGGCTTTTAAAAGTACAATTTGAGATTCCTTTTGAAAGCTTCCAACAAATTTTAGGAAAGTGTATGTGGTAAGTTAACACTTACGGTGCATGTGTGTATCTAATAAGGTCAAACCTAATGAGACCAGCTTTATTTTGTGATCAAGAATAATCTTTTTTTAAATAATTTTTTTTTTTTAATCAAAGCAGGGTATCTTAGTTTTCTATTGGCTGCTATAACAAATTACCACAAACTTGGTGGCTTGCATTTTGTGATAAATTTATTATCGTACAGTTCTGGAGGTCAGAAGTCTGAGATGGATCTCACTGGGCTAAAATCAAGGTGTCGGCAGGGCTATGTTCTTCTGGAGGCTCTAGGGGAGAAGCCGTTTCCTTGCCTTGTTCATCTTCTAGAGGTGGCCTGAATTCCTCGGCTCATGGCCCCCTTCCATCTCCAAACTCAGCAATGGTTGGTCAAGTCTTTTTCATGATGCCATCTCTCTGATTCTGACTCTTCTGCCTCTCTTCCCCATTTAAGGACCTGTAACACATTTGGTCGCCATGAGTTGGAATTGACTCAGTGGCAACAGTTTTGGTGGGTTTTTTTTGTGTGTGTGATTACATCGGACCCATCCAGATAATCCAGGATAATCTCCCCATCTCAAAATCAACTGATTAACAACCTTAATTCTCCCTTGCCATGTAACTGAACATATTCATGGATTCTGGGGATTACGATATAGGCATCTTTTTTTAAAATTGTTGTGCTTTAAGTGAAAGTTCACGATTCAAGTTAGTCTCTCATACAAAAATTTATACATACATTGTTTTGTGACCCTAGTTGCTCTCCCTATATTGTGACAGCACACTCTTCCTTTCCACCCTGGATTTCCCGTGTCCATCTAACCAGCTCCTGACCCTCTCTGCCTTCTCATCTCACCTCTGGACAGGAACTGCCCATTTAGTCTCATGTATCTACTTGAGCTAAGAAGCACACTCTTAGCTCGAGTATTTTATGTCCCATAGTCCAGTCTAATCTTTGTCTGAGGAGTTGGCCTGGGGAATGGTTTTAGTTTTGGGCTAACAGAGAGTCCAGGGGCCATGTCTTCTGGGGTCCCTCCAGTCTCTATCAAACCATTAAGTCTGGTCTTTTTACTAGAATTTGAGTTCTGCACCCTACTTTTCTCCTGCTCCATCAGGGACTCTCTGCTGTGTTCCCTGTCAGGGTGGTCATTGTGGTAGACGGGCACCATCTAGTTCTTCTGGTCTCAGGCTGATGAAGCCTCTGGTTTATGTGGCTCTTTCTGTCTCTTGGGCTAAGGTTATGTGCGTCTTAACCCCCATTAGAATGTGGTCATTATTCTGCTACCACAGGGGGAAACTATAGGGGAAAATTTGTGCTTCAGTGGAAAACTATGCATTGCCTAGAGCAGAAATAGACAAATTACTGCCTGCAACTGTTTCTTCTCATTTTGAGTCCCATCATATCAGCAAATGGAGGTCCTGAAAGCTTTACTCCATGCTTATAATTAAGGTTCACTCTACTTTGAGGAGGCAGCTCTTCCCCAGTCGTATCTTGAGTGACTTGCAACCAGAGAGGCTTATCTTCTGGCACGATACCAGACAGTGTTCTGCTGCTATTCATAAGATTTTCACTGGCCAATTTTTTTTAAGTAGTAGATAGCCAGGCCTTTCTTCCTAGTCTGTCTTAGTCTAGAAGCACTGTTTGAAACCCGTCCACCATGGGTGACACTGCTGTTTAAAATACCAGTAGCATAGCTTTCAGCATCACAGCAACTCGCTAGCCACCACAGTATGACAAACTGACAGTATGACAAACTATTTCAGAAGGTAGCATATGATCGAGAACCAATGGTACTGAAGGAAGAAGTCCGAACTGCACTAAAGGCATTGGTGAAAAACAAGGCTCCAGGAATTGATGGAATACCAACTGAGATGTTTTAACAAACAGATGCAAAGCTGGAAGCACTCATTTGACTATGCCGAGAAATTTGGGAGACAGCTACCTGGCTAACCAACTGGAAGAGATCCACATTGGTGCCCGTTCCAGAGAAAGGTGATCCAACAGAATGTGGAAACTTGAACAATATCAATATCACAGGCAAGTAAAATTTTGCTGAAGATAACGCAAAAGCAGTTGCAGCAGTACATTGACAGGGAACTGCCAGAAATTCAAGAAGAGGACATGGAACAAGGGATATCATTGCTGATGTCAGACGGATCTTGGCTGAAAGCAGAGAATACCAGAAAGATGTTTACTTGTGTTTTATTAACTTTGCAAAGGCATTTGACTGTGTGGATCCTAACAAATTATGGATAACATTGCAAAGAATGGGAATTCCAGAACACTTAACTGTGGTCATGAGGAAACTGTACGTAGACCTAGAGGCAGCCATTCCAAACTGAGCAAGGGGATACTTCGTGGTTTAAAATCAGAAAAGGTGTATGTCAGGATTGTATCCTTTCACCATACTTATTCATTCTGTATACTGAGCAAATAATCTGAGAAGCTGGACAATATGAAGAACGTGGCATCAGAATTAAAGGAAGACTCATTAACAACTTTGATATGCAGATGACACAACCTTGCTTGCTGAAAGTAAAGAGGACTTGAAGCACTTACTGATGAAAATCAAAGACTACAGTCTTCAGCATGGATTACATCTCAACATAAAGAAAACAAAAATCCTCACAACTGGAACAGTAAGCAACATCATGATAAACGGAGAAAATATTGAAGTTATCAAGGATTTCATTTTACTTGGATCTGCAATCAATGCCCATGGAAGCAGCAGTCAAGAAATCAAATGACATATTACATTGGATAAATCTGCTACAAAAGACCTCTTTAAAGTGTTAAAAAGCAAAGATGTCACTTTGAGGACTAAGGTGTGCCTGACCCAAGCCATGGTATTTTCAATCGCCTCATATGCATGTAAAAGCTGAACAACGAACAAGGAAGATGGAAGATGAATTGATGCCTTTGAATTATGGTGTTGGTGAAGAATATTGAATATACCATGGACTGCCAGAAGAAGGAACAAATCTGTCTTGGAAGAAGTACAGCCAGAATGCTCCTTAGAAGTGAGGATGGCGAGACTTCATCTCACGTACTTTGGGCATGTTATCAGAGGGACCAGTCCCTGGAGAAGGACATCATGCTTAGTAAAGTAGAGGGTCAGCAAAAAAGAGGAAGACCTTTAACAAGATGGACTGACACAGTGGCTGCAACAATGGGCTCAAACGTAGCAAGGATTGTGAGGTTGGTGCAGGACCAGGGAGTGTTTCATTCTGTAGGTAGGGTAGGATTGATATGAGTCAGAACCGACTCTACTGCTCCTAACAACAACATTGCCTGCAGGTGAAATCCAGCCAGCCACCTGCGTCATGTAAATTGTAACCTGTAAAGGTTCCATTGACTTTCCTTTCTGACTGTGGAAGAAGCCAGTTGTGCCACCGTTTGCACATTCATTTCAGTATTCTTGATTTATAAATGTGTCTTTTCTTTGGATTCTCCTTTAAACTGGTTGTAACATCTTACTGGTTCCCTCATTAATAATGAGGTAAATAAAATCTTTAACGTGTGTTCATTTTATTACAACTGAGTGAAAATCATGCTTTTAGCTTTTTTAAAAATAATTTTATTGTGGTAAAATACATATGACAAAAATTTGCCATTTTAACCATTTTTAAGTGTACAATTCAGAAAATTTAATTATATTTACCATGTACAACTATCACCACTGTCCATTTCCAAAAGTTTTTCATCACTCCAAACAGAAAATACCCGTTAAGCAATAACTCCCGATTCTCACCGCCTCCCAACTTCTGGTACCACTAATAAATTTATGTCTATATGCATTTGCCTCATCTAGATATTTTATATAAGTGGGATTATATAATATTTGTTCTTTTGTGTATGACTTATTTCACTTAGTATAATATTTTCAAGTTTCATTCATGTTGGAGTGTGTATCAGAACTTCATTTTTCTTTATGGTTGAATAATATTCCATTGTGTGTATATACCACATTTTGTTTATCCATTCATTTGTTGCTGGACATTTGAGTTGTTTCCACCTTTTGGCTGTTGTGAACAATGCTATAGAGAACACAGTTTTTTTTTTTTCAAGTGATTTTGTAACATGAGCTACACAGAGAGGGATGCCTGGAATCTACTTAGGCCCAGAAGTTACCCTGAAGTTACCAAAGCTTTCAGAGATACCACAGAAATCATTCTGCCATGGGTCCTATTTTAATGGTAATGTAGCCAGCACCAGGGACCCAAGTGCCTGCATAAGGGAGTTGTACAGAGAAACATCTACAGACTGAAACCTGTCCAGAGGCGAGTACCAATAGTGTGGGGACCTGAGTGCACAAGAGATGACACAATATAGGAGTCATTCTGTGGTGGCAAAGTACATGAGCTTTGGAATCAGTCTAGTTCCTGCCACAGTTGTGCCATAAAATAATCTTGAGCAAATGACATATCTTGTCTGAGTGCCCTTCTGTAAAATGGGTATAATACAGATTTCTTCTACAGTTTTTCAGAGGATTATATAAAAGAAATCTTGCTTGGTACAAAGCTTCCCACATGGTAAGCCTTCATTCAATATTCACTGTTATTATTACCAGTGGGGGAACTGCAAGCAGCTAAGATTGACATAGCACATGAATACTATCTTCAAATTACAATAATCATTGCTAACATTTATTGAGTCCTTCCTGTGAGACAGGCACTCGTTTCGGCCTCACAGTATCCCTAGGGAGCAGACATTATTACTAGAGAACATAATTTACTAATGAAGCCCTACCACGGGGAAAAGAGCACTGACTTGCTCTGCCTGCCCCAGTAGTCCAAATTAACGCCAGTGGGTGGAAGTTG
>NW_004443984.1:6440414-6476267 GCF_000243295.1 Trichechus manatus latirostris
ACCTTGGTTTCATTCCCCACAATGTGTCAGCACTCTCCCCGTTTCCACCCTGGGTTCCCCATTTCCTTTCGTCCTGATTTTTTACCCCTTCCTGCTTTCTCATCTTTGTTTTTTGTAGATATTGCCCTTTTGATCCCGTATAATTGATCGTTCTAAGGAGTATGCCTCTCTCAGGTGTTATTATTTATCTTATGTGCTTGTCTCTTGTTTGGGAGGTGGTCTCCGGGAATGACTTCAGTTCCAGGTCAGAAGGGTGTCTTAGGGCCATAGTCTCAGGGGTTCCTCTAGTCTCTGTCTGTCTTAGGCTGGGTTCTCCAGAGAAGCAAAACCAGTAAAGTGTATAAATACATATAGAGAGATTTATATCAAGGAAATGGTTCACACAGTTGTAGAGTCTGTAATGGCCCAAGTCCATGGGTCAGGAAAGAGGCTTCTCCTAATTCATGTAGCTGCAGGGGCAGGCGAACCCAAGATCAGTAGGCTGGAGAGCAGGGCTGTTATTCACAGGCTGTGAAGATTGACAAATCCCAAGCTCAACAGGCAAGACCGCAGGTAAGCTGCTAGCTCAAGTCCCAAGAACTGGAGGCCAGATGAACAGGAACCAGCTGCAGGATCTGGAATGAGCAAAAGCCTGTGAGCCCTGCCTGAACGTCTGCCCACACTCGATGCAGGCCACACACCCAAGGAAACTCCCCTTCAACTGATTGGCTACTCACAGCAGATCCCATCCGGTGTGTGATCACATATCAAATCTCAACAGGGAAGTGATCACAACATTATACGACTGCCAAAACACTGAGAATCATGGCCCAGCCAACTTGACATACAATCTTAACCACCACACTGTCAGACCAGTGAGTCTGGTCTTTTTTGTGACTTTTACTTATTGTTTTACAATTTTCTCCCACTCTGTCCAGAACCCTGTTGTGATCCTAGTCAGAGCAGTTGGTAGTGGATGTGAAGAAGGGATTTATGTGCTATGTAGGAGTTTGGACTAGATGACCTCAAGATTCCTTTCAGTTCAGTTTTGGGATCATGGTTGCTCTCCTACTTCATCATTGATCCCCTCAGCCCCTACACTGTTCTATACTCTGAATTGTTTTTTGCCACTCAGAAACCTAATCCATGTGGTCTCTAGAAAATATCCTAGTTTATATTCTTGTTTTCTCTTATAAAAATAAATTCTGACTCATGGTGACCCCATGTGTGTCAGAGTAGAATTGTGCTCCATAGAGTTTTCAATGGCTGGTTTTTCAGAAGTAGATCACCAGATTGTTCAATGCCTGGCCCAGAGTAGAGACTAGGTGAATGTTTGTTGAATGAGTGAATGAGAGCAAGCCATCCTGCTTTTTGAGTTTGTTCCTTTTGTTCCCGAAATGATCTCAAAGATGAAATTTGGGGCTTGAGTGTTGAAAAGGGGAAGAAGCCAGTAGGACTGGAACTAGACTAATGTCTGATGATTCTGGAATGTAAATAGACATCATCCTGTATTGGGACATCCTGGAGAGGGCCCCATGTGAGGATTCTGGCATACACATTTACATGCCAAATTTAGAAAGGCCTTATGCCAGTAACATTAGATGACAATTACCACCACCAACTGTGACTGTCTGAAGAGTTCCTACACCTGGGAGGAGGGTGTGACAATCGGGGAGGGCAGGAAAGGAGAGATGGATTTTCCCCTCCAACCCAGCCAGAAAATCTCACCTCCCTTATGGCCACCTTACCATCAAGGGCCCCTCAGCTTAACATATTTTTGACAGCTATCTCTTTTATACATCATCATCTCTGCATCTAATCTGCCTCCGGCTCAGATCCTTTCTCTGAAATGTCTTAAATTTCATTCTTTTCTCCCCACACCCACCATCCTTGTCCCACACCTGGTCACCTTTTACCTACCTCTCTGCAACAGCCTGGCTTCCCTTGCCTCTTGCTCCAGGTCATTCTCTTCTTCTAGCAAACAAAGCATGATTGTACTCCATATGATCCTGACAATTGCTTGCATTTGTGTATCTTTCCATTTACAAGTCATGCTCTAACCCATTATCTCATTTAGATTCTCATGACCGAATTGGTAGGTAAGGAAACAGATTCAGAGGATAGGGGGGAGGCTTATGGAAGTAAGTGATAGGGATAGGACTTAATTCCAAATCAGAAGTTTAGAATTATGATGGTGCCTAGCACATGATGGGTGTGTGGGTGGATGAAATAAAAGATATGACTACTTTTAATCTCACTTGGCAAGTTAGGAAGTTGAGATCTAGGAAAGTTAAAATTGCATTGACTTAATAGCAAAACTAGGAACTTCTGATTCTCAGCTCAAAGCTCTTACCATTCCCTTTGCCTAAAAGTCTAGAGCTTTCTGCTCCATATCCAGCTTCTTCCTCTTTCAATAGGAGTGGGCACATAAACCATCAGCTTTTAAAAAAGATTTTCTTCTGAAATGGAAATTGTTTTAAAGAATTGCTTAAGATTCAGTTATCTGGACAACTCCTCCAAACAGATCAAGAAAGTATCACTGCTACCACTTAACCACCCATCCCAAGGGCATCATTTCCACCTTGATTGTGGCTTTGCGGGTGGCATGGGAATTAGGCTAATTTGCACCTGTTAGTAGAAGTCTGAGAGAGATTACCAAATCTTTCAAATGTTCTCCTTTAATGCACCTGAAAACCTCCCTGAAGGGAGGAGGGACCACAGCTTTGATCTTTCTCAAATTTCTCAACCACCTCCTATAGAAGGACATCAGTTGGGGGCTGAGTACATCCTTGTACCTTGACCCAGTATAGGTTTTCCCCAAATCAGCCTTTTGGGACTCCAAGCTTCATTCATACTAAGTGCAGCAAAGAGTAAATAAAAAGCTTTGTCATAGTGTCCTGCTTGGGAGATAGTGCCAGGCAAGAAATAAGGCAGCCTTCACAACAGCCCTTTAAGTAGCAAGATGAACTGAAACACCTTCTATTCCCCTCCTGGCTAAGGGGAGAGGCTTTACTTTACTGTTTCCTAGGAGCCCTGCTGGCACAGTTGTTAAGCATTCAGCTGCTAACCAAAAGGTCGGCAGTTTGAATCCACCAGCCATTCCTTGGAAACTATGGGGCAATTCTTCTCTGTCCTATAGGGTCACTATGAGTCAGAATGTGACTCAGTGGCAACAGGTTTAATTCAAGGAAGCTTTGTAATGCAATTCAGAGAAAAGAGGGGTAAAGGCACCTTTGGCAAGATAAGACCTGGTGCTATTGTTTCCCAGTAAACAGAATGGAAAGCAGGGTTCAGTCATGGCTGATGGAAACAAGACAGGGCTTCCAAGCAGTTCAGTCATGACCAAAGGAAACAAGGGTAGCGTTTGCATTGCATAACAACCAAATCTCTTGCATGTGGGCTTTTGACCCAAGTAGGAAATGGGGAGCCCTGGTGGTGCAGTAGTTAAGAGTTCGGCTGCTAACCAAAAGGTCAGCAGTTTGAATCCACCAGCAGCTCCTTGGAAACCCTATGGGGCAGTTTACTCTGTCCTCTAGGGTTGCTATGAGTCGGAATCCACTCAGCAAGTGGTTTGGTTTTTTTTTTTGGTTAGGAAACAGGCAGCGGTGCCACTCTCAAAGATGGCGGCCTACCACGCTGCTTTGAATGTGTGTCGCTTTTCACAGCCCTGCCAATAATCCAATCTCCCATAGCAGGAAACTTTCAGAAACTAATAATCCAATCTCCCATAGCAGGAAACTTGCAGAAACTAATAATCCAATCTCCCACATGAGGCAACTTTCAGGAGTTTGGAATATTGGCAGGACTGTGGAGAGCAACACACATTCAAAGCAGCGTGGTTGACCGCCATCTTTGAGCAGGGCACCGCTGCCTGTTTCCTGCTCTATTCAAAAGCTGAGGTGCAAGATATTTGGTTGCTATGCAATATGTACACTGCCCTTGTTTCCTAGGCCATGAATGAACAGCTTCCAACCAGTTCCGAGCCTTACCTTGTTTCCATCAGCCATGACTGAACCGTTTAGAACCGGTTCGAAGCCCTGCATTGGAAAGCAGGGTGATAGGATAAAGCAGATTAGAAAGGCGTGATCTTCAGGAGGAAATCAAAATCTCATGGTGAAGGGGTGTTTGCTTTCAGATGTTTATGAGACTAGAGCTTCAACTTGGAGTGGAAGCACACACTGCTCCCTTCTCCATCCATGGAATGAGGGTTCACCCTTTGCACTGGACGGGAAAGGCCTAAAGAGAGACAACGAGAGAAGAGAGAAGAAAGAGAGGAGTGCGGGTGCTTCTGAGCACGACTGCCTCTATTTGCCACCCAGGTTGCATTTGTAAAGCTGAACAACCCATTCACTACTTCTACTACTATCTTCCCCAAACCAAAAGAGATAATGAATGTGAGAGTCCAGTATAAATGCTCTATCGGTGCAGTCAATGACCACCCGAGAAGAGTTTGCCAACCTCTTTGGGTTTCCTCACTCTAGCACAAGGTTTCTGAGCCTTAGCACTATTGATATTTTGGGCCATTTGGGTCTCTTTTTTGACAACCATAGCACTAGCAGAGGAATAGGTAAATTTATTGATCTGTTAAGGCAGCTGTAGCGTCAGAGCCCCACATTTGCACCAACGCCTTCCAAATACCTGGGAGAGGTCCTAGCAGTGTGTTCACAGAGTATTTTCTTTTTAATTGCAAAAACAAGAGATTTTAACTGCACTTAGTTAAGACCACTCGCTGTCTCCTTTTACTCCAACACTTTCATATAAAAAACTGTGCTTTTTTTATACCATCACTGACTGCTCTGACAGGGATCGCAATAAAGGGTCCCGGACAGAGCTGGAGAAAAATATAGAACAAAATTCAAACTCACAAGAAAAGACCAGACTTTCTAGTCTCACGAAGACTGGAGAAACCCTGAGAGTATGGCCCCTGGACACACTTTTAACTCAGTACTGAAGTCACTCCTGAGGTTCACCCTTCAGCCAAAGATTAGACAGGCCCATGAAACAATAACACACTTAGCGCAACCATGTATATGAGACTAAATGGGCACACCAGCCCAGGGGCAAGGACAAGAAAGCAGGAGGGAACAGGAAAGCTGGACAAATGGAAATGGGGAACCCAAAGTTGAGAAGGGGAGAGTGTTGACACATCACAATGTTGGCAGATGTCACGAAACAATATGTATATTAATTGTTTAATGAGAAAGTAATTTGCTCTGTAAAACTTCACCTAAAGCACAATTTTAAAAAGTTGTGTTTGTAATTTTTTATACTTTTCTTAGCAATGGTCCTCCAAGATAGCATAAGTTTGAGGCCCCACAAAACCTGGATCTGACCCTGGAGTCAGACAATCCTGGGTTCAAATCTTTGCTCTACACCATCCTAACTTACTCAAGATTTTTTAGCCTCGTTGGACCTGTTTCTTTACTTGAAAAATGAGTTTATTAATGGTGACTCTTCCCTAAGATTTCCTGTGAGGACTAAATGAGAAAATACATGTAAACTGCTTACCCACTCCCCACCCACTGCCCAGAACAACTGGACTCATTAACAAGTGGTAGCTATTATGAAGATGGAGATTTTTTTTCTTCCTATTGGTGGAACTCAAATGTGGTGACTGCTTGAGGTGAAGGAAGGACTACCAGTTTCCTGAAGGTAGTAGACCAAGATGACATTGAGCAGCTGAAACATTTGTCTAGAACCACCATTAAGGAAAATGTCTGGTTTTGAAAACAATGAAGGATATTTAAGCTTATAGCCTGGGCTCCACCACAGAGAATTACAAAGATCAGAGGGCCGGCCCAAAACTACCTTCCAGATCTCTTACTAAGACGAGCCTCTCTTTTAGTGGGTGACTGGGTGGTACAAACAGTTAAGCCACTCAGCTACTAACTGAAAGTTTAGTGGTTCGAAGCCACCTAGAGGTGCCTTGGAAGAAAGGCCTGGCAATCTACTTCCCCAAAATCAGCCATTGAACCCCCTGTGGAGCACAGTTCTACTCTGACACACATGGGATCACCATAAGTTGAAATCGACTCAGTGGCAACTGGTTTGGTTTTATTGTTTTTTCTCTTGTATTCTGTGGGCAGTTGACTCCTGTGCAGAGCCCCTGTTTAAATAGATGCAGCAGTAGGGACTTCATAGGTTTTGATATTAATTCTGTTTCTTACATTGGGTGGTGGGTGCAGGGATGTTCATTGATCATAATTCTTTAAACAATAACTCAACGCATTGCCACTGAGTAGATTCCAACTCATAGCAACCCTATAGGATAGAATAGAACTGCCCCGTAGGGTTTCCTAGGCTATAATCTTCACAGAAGGAGACTGTCACATCTTTCTCCTGTGGAGCAGCTGGTGGGTTCAAACTGCCAATATTTTGGTTTGCAGCCAAGTGCTTAACCACTGCGCCATGAGGGCTCCTCTTTAAACAATACAAACACATTATATACTTCCTTTGTGCATATGGTATATTTTGTGATTTTTTTTCTAAGCTTAAAAACGACCAGAACAAATACATGCAGCATGGTTCTCCCTAGTCTCTGCCCCGGTCCTCAGTTTCCGCTTACGTAAAATGGGCCTCTCTAGAGTCCCTTCTGGTTTTAACAGTCTACGAGTCCATGGAAATCTTTGCCAAACCAAAAAGTACGTTAAGAACTTGAGTCTGACAATCTGTCTGAATGCCTCCCTACTCAGCAGCAAAATGTATTTCTGTGTTGATATCTAAAATGGAAGCTTAATTGCTGATAAGTGGCTGACAACTGGTAAATGTGTTCTGGGAGGATTAGAGAAACCAAATCTATAATGGGTATTAGAAACTGCTCTAGAAAATTGGGCTTTTATGGAGTGAAATGGGGGGCCTACAGGTGGTGGGGAGAATGTTAGCCTGGCCAGGGAACCTCGAGGCCCTGGAATGGCAGCCCCATCCTCTGCAGCACTTCAGCAAGAAGTGACAGCAAAGAGAACATGTGCCATTTATAGGACACTTACTCTGTCCTGGTGGCATTGTGGTGAAGAGCTTGGCTGCTAACCAAAAGGTCGGCAGTTCAAATCCACAACCGCTCCTTGGAAACCCTATGGGGCAGTTCTACTCTGTCCTATACAGTTGCTATGAGTCAGAATCAACTCGACAGCAATGATTTTTTTGTTTGTTTTTGTTTTTTACTGTGTCCCGGGCACTATGCTAATTGCTTTTGTGCATTAGCCCACATAGTGCCCCTGACAACTAGTATACCTAATTACGGTATTGTTTCACTTTGTGTAAAATATTTCTTTTAATTCTCACAACTCTGTGAGGTAGGTGCTATTATTATCCCTATGTTACAGATGGATAAACTGAGGCACAGTTGCCCAGGTCAAACACTTAGTGTGATATGGAGCAGGGAGCTGAACCAAGCAGTCTGGCCCCAGAGCCTGTGCTTAACTTCTTAACTTCTACTCTCTGTTGTCTTTCAGGATAGTTCTGAGGGAGGTGCTATTATTTTTTCCATTTTATAGGTGATAAAATTGAGGCTCAGAGAGATGAAATGACTTACCGAAGGTTGCATAGCATGTGAGTGGCAGAGCTAGAATTCAAACTCAGGTCTGAGTGTTTCCACAACCCATGCTTTTTACCATTGTCCCATATTGCCTTCCTAGGTAAGTTACAGAAGAACTACAGCATGCCCAGCTCTGTGCTACGAGCAGCTACGGAGACATCGAGTCTGAGAGAGAAGTTGTAGAAGTACTAGCCGGTAGGACACACCTGGAGCTGTCACTCATTCACTGTGTGACCCAAGCAAGTCACGGCCCTTCTCTGGGCCTCTGAGTCCCATCTCCCAGGTTGTTTGGTGACATGGAATAAGGACACGGGAGCTTGGCAAAGAGAAAGAAGAGGAGGCTTCAGATGATCCAGCTACTTCCGGCTGCCCAGGAGACAGATGACCTCCAGGGAGAAGATGCCCTGTAGCTTTAATCAGAGAAGCCCCTTATCCTAGTCTCCTCACTTCTTGCCAGGGGAGAAGGATCACAAAAAGAGATGATGGGAAAGAGGGGGATGTATTCATTACCTGTGGCTGTTGTAACAAATTACCACCAATCTGGTGGCTTAAAACAGCAGAAATTTATTCTCTCACAGTTCTGATGGCCGGAAGTCTGAAATCAAGGTGCCAGCTGGGCTGTGCTCCCTCTGAAGGCTCTAGGGGAGAGTCGGTTCCTTACCTTTTCCAGCTTCTGGTGACTGTTGTCCTTCCTGGCTTGTGACCACATGTCTCTCTGCTCCATCTTCACATTACCTTCTCTATGTCTGTCTAATTTCTCTCTGCCTCCCTCTTATAAAGACACTTGTAACGACATTTAGGGCCCACCTGGATAATCCAGGATCATCTCCCCATCTCAAAATCCTTAATTTACATCTGCAAAGACCCGTCTTCCAAAGATGGTAATATTCACAGGTACTGGGAATTAGGATGTGGACCTATCTTTAGGGGAGTGGGCTTTCAACCTACCAGAAGGGGAAAGGAGAGAAGAAGAAAAACAAATGAAGGTGAGAGAAGGGCGGGGTGCCATGAGCGCTGACTTAAGAGCCTTCCATCTGTGCCAAAATGCCTAATCATTGCCCTCTACTGCCTTGCCTTATCCCCTAGTGAGTCTGTACGAATCCAAATGACACTCTCAGATGGTGTGCCCACATCCCACTCTGTGGCCTCAAAGAGCTTTGCAATGTTTTTACAATACTTACTGGCTTGGCTTGCTGCTGTTGAGTCTCCTAATAGGCAATGTGGTATAGGCCAGGGGTCTGGAGACCCGGGTTCCAGGCCTCGCTGTGCCATTGGCTCTCTGTGGAACCTTGAACAAGATACTGCTCTTCTAGGAGCCTCAGTTCCACCTACATGCCTTTGCTCATGCTGTTCCCTATCCTTAGATCACCCTTCCACCCCTTCTCAAGTCTCAGCTTAGATATCAATTTTTTTCACTCCCAGGGTGGGGCTAGGACGTGCTCCTCTGTGCTCCTGAAATGGGCTGTTTCCTTGTCCTTCACTCACCAGACAGTGAACACCTCAAGGACTACCACTGTGGCCAATAAAGGGCCTGGGGCCTGGGCTCAAATTCAGGCTCTGCCACTTACTACCTATGTGACCTTGGGCAAGTTACTTACCCTTTCCCTGACTCAGTTTCCTCATCTATACAATGGGGATACTAAGAGTATCTATCATCTAGGGTTATTGTGGTAATTGAATGAGCTATTACCTGTGAAGTTCTTAAAACAGTGCCTGGCCTAAGGTAAGCACACATCTAATCGTAGTTATTATCATTGTCAGTTTTTGTATCCGCAGGGCCTGGCACACACTGGGCACTGATGGAAATGTTGATCAGACTCAATTAATTCCAAATTTCTTTGCAGTTCTCCGTATTTTCCAATTTTGTGCCAATGACAAGTTGAAGCCTGGAAGCCAGGCAGCAGGTACAGCGAGGGAAGGAAATAGACAGTGATTCGAGCACGTCCAAGCTTGGAGTCTGGAGGGGAGCACATCCAAGCATTTCATCTGTGATCCCAGTTCTTCCCAGAAACAATTCTGCCTTCTCTATTTCCTTTTTCAGCCTCAGCCACCCTCTTTGCATGCTTTCCAAGGAGCAGTCTGAAAGCTATCATGAGCCTGAGTGAGCCAGAGGCTGACCAACCAGAAGAGGCCCCTTCCTCAGTTTTCACAGGCGGCCACAGTGGCAACGCAGGAGAGGGAGGCTGGGCCTAAAAGCACTGACAGACCTGCAGGGAGGCCTTGAGGGTGCTGAGGTTGCACAGTTTCCACCTCTCATTCTCCCTCTGCCCCACATTTGCCCACAGGCTGCAACCCATTTTTTTTGGCCTTGATTGACTGACCAGTCGTGGAATTTAGGACAGCAATGGATGAAGAACCAGAAGCACACATGACTTGGGTGGCTTTTGAGAGGGTTTTTGTTGTTTCATTTATTTTTATAGATTCTGCTTTCTTCCAAAAAATGGATTAGAAGCACCATGAGTTTGTTCAGAGTGAGCTAGCCTAGGCTGGCACTGGGCAAAGTTGTGTTTCCATCTTCCTGCTCCCAGGACACACATTTTCCCATCACAGGCCCCTAGACTGTGACCCTTCTCAGCTGCACATCACCTAAGCCCAGCTGAGGTCTACTAATGACCTTTCTCAGGGTTGTTTGCATTTGGAAAGTATGGGACCCCCCCCCCCCAGAGTCCCACTTTGTCCAGGCCACAGTTTACTCCACTCCCAGGAGCCCAACACTCTGGGAGACGGTCCCAGATAGCCTTTCATAATTCAGTCAACAGACTTTCACTAGTGCCAAGGCCTCAGCTACTATTGGGGAGACATGCACATTACAAATAAGATAATTGCAGTAATGGAGATGGGAACAAAGTGCCACTGGAGGCCAATTTACTGAGTAGTTACTATGGCCAAGAGGTGTGCTGTGTGCTTTACTGTACATTGTCCCATTAAAACTTCACAATGAGGTTTTACATTTTGCAGATGAGCAAATCAAGGCATAGAGGAAAAAAAAAAAAACAAACCCATCGCCGTCGAGTCAATCCAACTCATAGCAACCCTATAAAGGCTCAGAGAGGTAAAGTAATCTGTTAACGGTCCACAGCTCATAAGCAGCTGGAGCCAGATCCATCTGAAATCTGCTTGAGGAGTCAGGGAGGCTTCACAGAAAAGGCAGCTTTTAAATTGGGATTTGGAGGGTAAGTAGGAGGTGGCCAGGTAGAAAGCTGAGGGGTAGGAAGGAAAAAGATTGGCATTTCAGTTGCGGGGAACACACCTTAGCAGCTTCAAGGAATGGGAGGAGTGACCAATCCCCCTTTCCCTCTCCCTATCCTGTGCCCCAGAGTGATCTCTCTGGTACAGATCCCCCAGGACATCACACCCAGACCTAGAACTTGTATCTTCTGAGAACTGACGTTGGTCTCTTCCTTGACTATCTGGCTGGAAGCAGTCCTGGGAAGCAGAGTGATAAGAGGTTAGACCCACCTGCGTTCAAATTCCAGCCTTGCAACTTTCTAGCTGTGTGGGCAAGTCACTTTCCCTCCCTGAGCCTCAGTTTCCCCACCTATACCAAACCAAACACATTGTTGTTGAGTTGATTCTGACTGATAGCAACCCTATAGGACAGAGTAGAACTACCCCATGGGGTTTCCAAGGCTGTAATTTTTATGGAAGCAGACTACCACATCTTTCTTCTACGGAGCAGCTGGTGAATTCAAACCACCAACCTTTCATTTAGCAGCTGAGAGGATAACCACTGCACCACCAGGGCTTCTTCCCTACCTATAATAGGAAGATAATACAACCTTCTAAGCTTGTTCTAAGGAGTCTTGGTGGCACATTGGTTAAGTGCTTGGCTGCTAAATGAAAGGTCAGCAGTTCAAACCCACCAGCCGCTCTGCTGGAGAAAGATGTGGCAGTCTGCTTCCAGAAAGATTACGTGGAAGCCCTGTGGGACGGTTCTACTCTGTCCTATAGGGTCACTATGGGTTGGAGTGAACTCCACAGCACATAACAACAACAGACTTATTCTGAAGGTGGTGGTGGTTCAGTGGTCTTGCCTTCCATGCAGGAGACCCGAGTTTGATTCCCGGCCAATGCACCTCATATGCAGCCACCACCTGCCTGTCAGTGGAGGCCTGCGTGTGGCTATGATGCTGAACAGGTTTCAGTGGAGCTTCCAGACTAAGTGGCCTAGAAAAAAAGGCTTGCGATCCACTTTTGATCACAACAGTCCAATCTTGTTGTGCATGGGGTGACTACGAGTCAGGGGCCAAGTGGATGGCAGCTGACAACAAGAAGTTGGTTCTGATGACTAACTGAGATGATGTGAGCAAATTGTCTAGCACTGGGCAGGGCACAGTAAATGGTAGCTGTTATTTCTATTAGGGGTACATGTGTGAACACTAGTTAGTTTAGGGGCTGAAACATTTTCCATGGAAGCAGATGCCCAGTAGCTGTAATGACAATCTGTGGGCAAAAATCTCTGCAGGATACAATGAGGATTAAATTAAATGAAGTAATTCTCACATGCAAAGTGCTTAGCCTAGTGTCTAGCATTTTGCAGGTGGTGCTCCAAAAATGAGAGCGCTCCCTGATATTTATAATTCAACAAGCTTTCTTATGCAACTTAAAATGGCCTTGGCACAATGTAAACAACCATGATTTGCGGAGAATTCTTTTTTCTAGTAGTTCATCTCATGCTCTCTATCAAGGGACCCTTATCTTGTGCAACCACTTTACCTCTCTTTATAAACCTTGTTCGTTCTCTCTGTATGCTTTAAAGAAAAGTCACTTTTTGGCAAGCTTGAATTTGTAACTGGAAAAGGGATAGGATTGGTTTAAAACCAGAGAGCCAGTGTGTGAGGTTACCATGGACACGATTTGATGTAAACTTCATTTTACAGTATGCCCAGCTAAGATATTGATCAGAAGGGAAGGGGAGAAGCTAGAAGCAATTTCCCCCAAAAAAGAAGAGAAGAAAATAGTTAGGGAAAGGCTCATGGATGAAGAGAAATCTTTTTCTGCTCAGGGAAAAAACAGTTAAAAAGTTCATGCTTCGGATGTGAGGAGAGAATGCATGACTTGGAGCTTGCTTTCTTTCTTTTTTCTGTGGATTTTTTCTTCTATGGATTGAGATACAGAGGAAAAAATAGCAATAGAGAAAGAAGGGGAAACAGCAAAGCTAATTAGCACTCCCAACTAAAAGTGTGTAGTCCATATAGCTATGAGGACTTCATGGGCCAGTAAGAAAAGTCACTTGCAGGACTTCTGTTGTTAAGATGTTTTCAAGCCCCACAGTGATATTTATATATACATCCCAGGAAGTTTTGGACTATTAAAGAGATGAAAAATGAATGAAAGTTTCACTGATGTTCATTGCAGCACTTTTCACAATAGCCAAATGTGGAAACAATGGAAGTGTCCATCAACAGATGAATGGATAAACAAGATGTGGTATATACACACAGTGGAATACTACTCAGCCATAATGAGAAATGAAATACTGGTGCATGCCACAATATGAATACATCAAGCTGAGTGAAATAAGCTCATGGCAAAAGGACAAATAGTGTATGATCTCACATATATGAAATAAGCAAATATAACAAAACCAAAGATTATTAGTGGTTACCGGGGGGTGGGTGGGAGGCGGAAAGAGGAAGTGTTTGCTTAGGGGGCATTGAAGTTATGTTAATAGAATGATTTAGAAAAAGGTATTGAGAATGGTTGCACAACTTGAAGAATGTAATCAATGTTACTGAATTGTACGGGTGGAAATTGTTGAGATGGTGTATATTTTGTTATGTGTATTTTTACCACAATAAAAATGTTTTTAACAAGTGAATTAAAAGATATTTTCTATTCTAGCCAGAGCCCTAAGTCAAGGTTAATTAAGCCTGTTGTTGTATGCCATTTATTTTGACTCATAGTGACCCTATAGGACAGAGTAGAGCTGCCCCTTAGGGTTTCCTAGGCTGTAATCTTTACAGCAGTAGGTCTCCAGGTCTTTTCTCCTGAGGAGCCGCTGGTGGTTTTAAACCACTGACCTTTTGATTAGCAGCTGAGCACTTAACCATTGCACCACACCTAGCAGTAATAAATAATAGTTAAGAATTAGTGATACTTGATTGTTTGTATTAAGATAATTCTTGCTCTAATTGTGTATATTTTAATATATTATTATATAGAATAAGGAGCCCTGGTGGCACAATGGTTAAGCACTCAGCTGCTAATCAAAAATTCGGCGGTTTGAACCCATTAGCGGCTCTGTAGGAGGAAGGACCTGGAATCTGCTCCCGTACAGATTACAACTTAGGAAACCCTATGGGGCAGTTCTACTTTGTCATATGGGGTTGCTGTGTGTTGGAATCGACTTGATGGTGTACAACAACATTATGTAGAATATTACCATTTTTCTGGCGTTTCACTGTCTTTTTAAAAGGCAAGTCTTCTCTATTCACTAACCACACCTTCTGCTAAGCTTTTTTGATCATCAGTCAGTTGGCAAATATTTATTAAGTGTCTAATGTTTGCTAGAAGAATTGATACCTTTGAATTGTGGTGTTGGAGAAGAATACTGAAATACCATCGACTGCTAGAAGAATGAACAAATCTGTCTTAGAAGAAGTACAACCAGAATGCGCCTTAGAAGCAAGGATGGCTAGATTATGTCTCACATACTTTGGATATGTTATCAGGAGGGACCCATCCCTGGAGAAGGACATCATGCTTGGTAAAGCAGAGGGTCAGTGAAAAAGAGGAAGACCCTCAACGGGATGGATTGACACAGCAGCTGTAACGGTGGGCTCAAGCGTAACAACAATCGTGAGGATGACGCAGGACCCGGCAGTGTTTGGTTCTGTAGAACACAGGGTCGCTATGAGTCCAAACTGACTCAACAGCACCTAAGAATAACGACGTTTGCTACGCCCACGGATACAGTCAGAGGTAATAAAAGTAGTCTTTCCCCTTGGATCTTATAATCTAGAGGAGAGCAAACATTCTACAAAAAATTACATAACTTATTATGGTTCTGATAAGTGCTGAAAAGCAAAAGTCTAGTAATGTGCAATTCTGCATGAGAAGTATGAGCCTAAAATCAAGTACTATACTATCGTTCATTCAGAACGTGAGTCCCAAAAGCCCAAAGTATGAACATCGAGAATTAGAACCCTACTCACATCGTTTCTGAATTCAAGTCAAATTTAATTCAATTATTAGAAAAAACTTTAGTATCCATTACATGCAGGTCAAGAAATAGACATGATTCTTGCCTTCCACAAACTTGTACTCTAGGGAGGGAGACAGACATGTGGAAATGCTTACCATAGTTTTGTTACTAAAAAAAAACCAGTTGCCCCCGGACACCCTGCTAACTCAGAACTGAAGCCACTCCCAAAGCCCACTTTCCAGCCACAATATTAGACAGGCCTATAAAACAAATGGTAGCATGTATGAGGAACGTACTTCTCTTAGTTCATGAAGTATAGAGACCAGATAGGCAACTCCTGCCCAAAGGCAAGATGAGAAGGCAGGAAAGGATAGGAAAGTTGGACGAATGGACACGGGGAACCCGAGGTGGAAAGCGGAAGAGTGTTGGCACCTTGTGGGGATTGCAACCAATGTCATGAAACGATTTGTGTATAAATTTCTGAATGAGAAACTAATTTGCACTGTAAACTTTCACCTAAAACACAATAAAATTGAAAACAAAACAAAAAATCAGTTCCTGTCAAGTTAATTCTGACTCATGGCTACCCAGTGTGTGTCAGAGTAGAACTGTGTACTCCATAGGGTTTTCTTTTTTCAGTTTTGGTGAAAATATACACAGCACAACATTCACCAATTCATCAATTGTACAATTCAATAGCATTGGTTATGTTCCTCATGTTGTGTCACCATTCTCAATATCTCTATCCATATTGTTTCATCACCACCGACTTAGATTCATTATCCTGTAAATTTCTCATCTACGCTTTAGAGTTACTGTTGACAATTTGATCTCATCTAGATAATTCTTTAAAAGAGCACAATGCTCATGGCGAACATTCTTTACTAATTTGGCTAAACAGTTGTTTAGTTTAAAGATGACTTCAGGGATAATTTCGGCTCATGGTTTGAAGATTTTCTCAGAGCAATAAATTGAGGGGTTCCTCCAGTCTCAATAGATCCAGTAAATCTGGATTTTTGTAGATTTTAGAGATTAGACGTTGATCGAATTTGTCGTAGCCTAGATTTTTTTCCCAGTCTGTAGGTTGTCTTTTGACTCTTTGGTGAAGTCTTTTGATGAGCATAAGCATTTGATTTTTAGGAGCTCCCAGTTATCTAGTTTCTCTTCTGGTATTTGTGCATTGTTACTTATGGTTCGTATTCTGTTTATGCCATGTATTAGGGCTCCTGGCGTTGTCCCTATTTTTTCTTCCATGATCTTTATCGTTTTCGATTTTATATTTAGGTCTTTGATCCATTTTGAGTTAGTTTTTGTGCATGGTGTGAGATATGGGTCTTGTTTCAGTTTTTTGCAGATGGATATCCAGTTACGCCAGCACCACTTGTTAAAGAGACTGTCTTTTCCCCCAATTAAGGGACTTTGGGCCTTTGTCAAATGTCAGCTGCTCACAGGTGGAGGAATTTATGTCTGGATTCTCAATTCTGTTCCACTGGTCTGTGTATCTGTTTGTTGTACTAGTACCAGGCTGTTATGACTACCGTGGACGTATAATAGGTTCTAAAATCAGGTAGTGTGAGGCCTCCCACTCTGTTCTTCTTCTTGAGTAATGCTTTACTTATCCCGGGCCCTTTCAGGTAGGTTCTATCATTATTTCCATTTTTCATATGGGAAACCTGAGACACAGGTTGGTGAAGCAACTTTTTCGAGGTCACACAAGTAGTAAATGGTGGAGCTGGGATTTGAACCCAGGCAGTGTGGTTTCAGGGCTGAATTACCAGGCAGTTGTATGCTGCCAAGCAGGCTATAAGAGCCACTATTTGGACCTGCTTTGGATGGAGACTATTGGAAACATCATACTATGGAAGTGGTGGAAATAGCTAGAAATTAGAACAAAAATCCTTGGGATTCAGAGGGGCTCCCGGGTCAAAAGGGAATCCCTTCTATTCCACGCGGAGTCTCTGTGTGGTGCAAATGGTTTGTGTTCAGCTACTAACTGAAATGTTGGTGGTTTAAACCCACTCAGGGGAACCTCTCAAGAAAGGCCTGGAGACCTGTTTATGAAAGGTCACAGCCTTAAAAATCCTGCATACACAGGGTCACCATGAGTTGGAATTGACAGAAAAATTTTTTTTTAAATCTATTCTGCAATGTTGGAGTTCATCTAGTCCCACCTTCTCTTTTTTTGGTTGAGCCACTATTTGGTTCTGCTCTGAGGGTGTGGAGGAAGCAGAGTATTTAACTAGCTTCACTCCAGTGCTGGATGGGAAGTATGCTCATGGGACGCTAGTTCAGCTGGGCATGTGCCAGGCCTGTTTCCAGGATCGCAGGGAAAGAGCAGCCACCAAGCACATGTGGGGCCCAGAGAACTGTGGGAGGCCCTAGGGATCAGGGCACAGAAGTGACAACCCTGGGTTGAGACCCTTGAGGGTCCCACTTGCCAGTGACCTTCTGTGAGGCCTCAGAAAGTCACTGTGCCTCCCTGGACCTCGGTTTCTTCTTCTGGCTATTCCCACTGCTTCCACAGTATGATGTTTTCAAATTCCTAACCAGTAGCCTAGGATAAGGAAACAGTGGAGGCAGAGCATATGACTTTCCCCAAAGTCACATGGCTAGAAATTGAGAAGCCTGAATACAAACCCAGGCTCCTCACCCACCTGTCACAGTCCTTCCCATGCTCAAAGGCCCAGCTCCCACATCCGGTCAGTGTCCCACAGCAAGGGCCAGCTTTCTCTCGGTGGTTTGCCTAAGTTAGCCCCCTCACACACAGCCTTCTCCTAACCCCTCCCAGCCACTCAGAGAGCACCCCCCCAAACCCAGGGCCTGGACTGGTACCATCCCCTCAGCCCAGCCCAGACCCCTGCTGGGCACTCAGCAGATGGGTCTGTGATTGATGGATGCAACTATTTCCCTGAAAAATAATTAAAAGCAACTGGGCATTTGCAGCCTCAGCTATTGGTATGGCAAGTGCCACCTCGGTTATTTCTGAAATAATTAATGACTGTGCTTGTCTAATCTTACTTGAGGTGTGAGGAGCAGGAGTGGGGCGGGTACTTCTGTCCCACAAGGGATTTGGAGGGTTATTTTTATAAACTGGACCTCAGAGCCTTTGCTAAAACAGCCCCTCCTTTCGCATTTGTGGGCTTCAAGATGGCAGACAGTCTGCCTGCGTTTCTGCCTAAAGTGGCTAGTTGTGTTGTCCTCCTGAAGAGGCAACTCTAGACACTTTTCCTTCCTACTCAGGCTCACACGTTTCCACACCGGTGAGGTCACAGTACACTGAGAGCCAGAGATGTCCTTACAAATCTGGGGTCTTCTGCATCGCAGTAACCGCACAGTACCACCTCCAACAGGCCAGCGGCTTAGATATCACACCTACTACGTGTCATGCTCACCAATAGCACCATTTCCTCTCACAACATCTTCATGGGAGAGGAACTTTATCATGCCCATTTTCCAGAGGGGGAGACTGAGGCTTAGAGAGGTTAAATCACCTGCCCAGAATCACACAGGTAGTGAGTAGCAGAGGCGGAGTTGAAGACTGGGTCTGCTGGGCCCTGGAGCTCTTGACCAGTAAGTTATTCTGGGAGAGCCATCACATCAATGGAAACCAAAGGAGCTGGAAATTCCCCTAGGACTAAGCATTTGACTCAGCCTGGCCCTCGCACTTGTGTGAGAGTGAAGGGTCACGTGGATGTCACTGGGGAATGAAGCCCACCAACTATTTCCTCCTCCAAAATAACAAAAGTAAGACTCTCAAGGGCTGGAACAGCTCTAGGGACCCTGCGCCCAAGTAGCCTGGGAGTTCCCGCTGAGCCTACCTCCCTGAAGACAGAGGCCTTAAAACCATGGCCCTTCACCCTGCTGTCTCCCTGTTCTGTTTCTGCAACATGCCCCCAAATCTCTTTAACTTACTGGGGGAGTCTGTATGTTCCTTGCCTGCTGGGAAAAGGAAGCACTTGGAGGGCCAGGTCTGCTGGATTAAAAATCCAGTACCTGAAACTTCTGAGGACAAGGAAAGCTCTTCCTGCCACAGCGGAGACACCAAGAGTTTGCATGAAGATCTTCCAGACCAGGGTACTGGGTTTCTGTTAGCCCTCACTATCTTCACTGAACATGGAACGCTCAGGAGTTCTTTTAATGTTAATTAAATGCCAAAATAAATTAAGCACTGTGACCAAAAAACAAACAAAAACAATGGCAATTTATGTTTTGAAATACTATTTCTTTATTTCAAAAGTTATACATGGTTATGTGCAAATATTGTTTGATAAATGCCTAAAGAAATGTGTGTGTGTAGTGTTAGGGTTTTTGTTTTTTTTTTTTTTTAATTGTACTTCAGGTGAAGGCTTACAGAACAAATAGTTTCTCATGAAACAGTGGTACACATATTATTTTATGACATTGGTTAACAACCCCACAACATGTCAACCCTCTCCCGTCTCAACTTTTTTTTTGGTGAAAATATACATAGCCAAAGATACACCATTTCAAAAATTTCTGCATGCACAGTTCAGTGACATTGACTACACTCTTCCAATTGTGTTGCTATTCTCACTTTAGATGAAGGCTTACAGAACAAAATAGTTTCTCATTTAACAGTTACTACACATGTTGCCCTATGACAATGGTTAACAACCTCACAACACATCAACACTATCCTTACTCAACCTTGGGTTCCCTATCACCAGCTTCCTTGTCCCCTTCTGCCTTCTGGCCCTTGTCCCTGGACTGCTGTGCCTCATTAGTCCCATTTGGTTTTATGCGGCTGTCCACTCCCAGGCTGTAGTGTTAGGGTTTTTGTTTTTCTTTTCTGAAATACATGTTTTCATTTATTTAGCAGTATGTTGTGCACATCTTTCCAAGTCAACATATACAGATATGTCCATTTTGTGAGGGTGGCACAGGACCAGGCAGCATCTCGTTCTGTTCTACATAGGGTCCCTAGGAGTTGGAACAGACTCGAGGGCACCAAACAAGAACAACTATATTTAATTAATCTAAAATTTTAGTAAGTAATACATTCACATGGTTCAAATTCCAGTAGTACAAAAGAGTTTTCAAAAATGAGCTTCCCTCCTGCCCCTCACCTCCAACCACCAAGTTATCTCTCCAGAAGCAAACAGTATTATGGTTCTAGCAATCCCTCCAGAGCTATGTTAAGCAAATGTGTATATATATTACTCTCCCATTTTGCATAATAATACATATAATATATGTTGTTGTTAGTTACCATTGAGTTGGTTCCTACTCATAGCAACCCTATGTGCAACAGAATGAAACACTGCCTGGTCCTGCACCATCCTCACAATCTTTGCTGTGTTTGAGCCCATTGTTGCAGCTACTGTGTCAATCCATCTCATTGAGGGTCTTCCTCTTTTTCGCTGACCCTCTAGTCTACCAAGCATGATGTGCTTCTCCAAGGACTGATCCCTCCTGATAACAAGTCCAAAGTATGTGAGACGAAGTCTCGCCATCCTCGATTCTAATCAGCATTCCAGCTATACTTCTTGCAAGACAGATTTGTTCATCATTCTGGCAGTCCATGGTATATTCAATATTCTTCACCAACACCATAATTCAAAGTCATCAATTCTTCTTCAGTCATCCTTATTCATTGTCCAGCTTTCACATGCATATGATGCGATTGAAAATACCATGGCTTGGATCAGGCTCACCTTAGTCCCTAAAGTGATATCTTTGCTTTACAACACTTTAAAGAGACCTTTTGCAGCAGATTTGCCCAATACAATGCGTCCTTTGATTTATTGACTGCCACTTCCATGGGTGTTGATTGTGGATCCAAGTAAAATGAAATCCTTGACAGCTTCAATCTTTTCTCCGTTTATCAAGATATTGCTTATTGGTCCAGTTGTGAGGATTTTTGTTTTCTTTATGTTGAGGTGTAATCCATACTGAAGGCTATAGTCTTTGAACTTCTTTAGTAAGAGCTTCAAGTCCTCTTCACTTTCAGCAAGCAAGGTTGTGTCATCAGCATATCGTTGGTTTTAAAAGAGTCTTCCTCCAATCCTGATGCCCCGTTCTTCTTCATATAATCTAGATTCTCAGATTCTTTGCTCAGTATACAGATTGAATACGTGTGGTGAAAGTATACAACCCTGATGCACACCTTTCATGACTTTAAACCACATAATGTCCCCTTGTTCTGTTCAAATGACTGCCTCTTGGTCTAAGTACAGGTTCCTTGTGAGCAGAATACAGTGTTCTGGAATTCACATTCTTCCCAATAGTATCCATAATTTGTTATGATCCACACAGTCTAATGCCTTTTCATAGTCAATAAAACACACATAAACATCTTTCTGGTATTCTCTGCTTTCAACCATGATCCATTTGACATCAGCAATGATATCCCTTATTCCATGTCCTCTTCTGAATCTGGCTTGAATTTCTGGCAGTTCCCTTCTGGATGCACTGCTGCAACCGATTTTGAATGATTTCCAGCAAAATTTTACTTGTGTGTGAATGTAATGATACTGTTTGATAATTTCCACATACTTTTGGATCACCTTTCTTTGAAATGGGTACAAATATGGATCTCTTCCAGTCGGTTGGTCAGGTAGCTATCTTCCAAATTTCATGGCATAGATGAGTGAGCACTTCTAGCACTGCATCTGTTTGTTGAAACATCTCAATTGGTATTCTATCAATTCCTGGAGCCCTGTTTGTCACCAATGCCTTCAGTGCAGCTTGGACCTCTCCCTTCAGTACCATCAGTTCCTGATCGTATGCTACCTCCTGAAGTAGTTGAATGTTGACCAATTCTTTTTGGTACAGTGACTTTGTATATTCCTTCCATCTTCTTTTGATGTTCTCTGTGTCGTTTAGTATTTTCCCTGTAGAATCCTTCAGTGTTGCAACTCAAGTCTTGAATTTTTTCTTCAGTTCTTTCAGCTTGAGAAATACCAAATGTGTTCCTCCCTTTTGGTTTTCTATTTCCAGGTCTTTGCACATTTCATTCTAATACTTTATTTTATCCTTTCAAGCCACCCTTTGAAATCTTCTGTTCAGCTCTTTTACTTCATCATTTCTTCACTTCACTTTAGCTACTCTATGTTCAAGAGCAAGTTTCAGAGTCTCTTCTGACACCCATTTTGGTCTTTTCTCTTTTACCTGTCTTTTTAATGATCTCTTGCTTTCTTCATGTATGATGTCCTTGATGTCATTCCACAACTCGTTTGGTCTTCAGTCATTCGTATTCAGTGCGTCAAATCTATTCTCGAGAGGGTCTGTAAATTTAGGTGGGACATACTCAAGGTTGGACTTGTTTTAATTTTCTTCAACTTGAACTTGAACTTGCATATGAGTAGTTGACGGTCTGTTTTGAAGTTGGCCCCTGGTCTTGTTCTGACTGATGATACTGAGCTTTTCCATCGTCTTTTTCCACAGATGTAGTCTATTTGAGTCCTGTGTATTCCATCTGGTGAGGTCCTCGTGTATACTCGCGGTTTATGTTGTCGAAGAAAGGTATTTACAATGAAAAAGTCATTGGTCTTGCAAAATTCTATCATGCGATCTCCAGCACTGTTTCTATCACCAAGGCCGTATTTTCCAACTACCAACCCTTCTTCTTTGTTTCTAACTTTCGCTTTCCAATCGACAGTAATTATAATTGCATCTTGATTGCATGTTTGACGAATTTCAGACTGCAGAAGTTGGTAACAATCTTCAATTTCTTCATCTTTGGCCTTAGTGATTGGTGTGTAAATTTGAATAATAGTCGTATTAGCTGGTCTTCCTTGTAGGCGTATGGATACTATCCTATCACTGACAGCGTTGTACTTCAGGATAGATCTTGAAATGTTCTTTTTGACAATGAATGCAATGCCATTCCTCTTCGTCATTTCTGGCATAGTAAACCATATGATTGTCTGATTCATAATGGCCAATGCCAGAACATTTCAGCTCACTAATGCCTAGGATATCAATGTTTATGCATTCCATTTCATTTTTAACAATTTCTAATTTTCCTAGATTCATACTTTGTAAATTCCACATTCCTATTAGTAATGGATGTTTGCAGCTGTTTCTTCTCATTGTGAGTCATGCCACATCAGCAAATGAAGGCCCCAAAGGCTTGACTCCATCCATGTCATTAAGGTTGACTTCACTTTGAGGAGGCAGCTCTTCCCCAGTCGTCTTGAGTGCCTTCCAACCTGAGGGGCTCATCTTCTGGTACTATATCAGTGTTCCACTGCTATTCATGAGGTTTTCACTGGCTATTTTTTTTCAGAAGTAGATTGCCAGGTCCCTCTTCCTAGTCTGTCTTAGTCTGGAAGCTCAGCTGAAACCCGTTCTCCATGGGCCACCCTGCTGGTATTTGAAATACCGGTGGCATAGCTTCCAGCATCTAGCAACAAGCAAGCCCCCATAGTAACCCAAACTGACAGACACGTGGGGGATATAGTATAATGTATATAGTACATATATATGGAATTAAGAGAAAAAAGCAAGGTGCAGAACAGTATATATTATATGTACTACATATATGTATAAATATATGTATATATTGATATGCATATATATATGTATATAAACCAAAACCCTTTGCCCTCGAGTCAATTCAGACTCATAGCAACCCTGTAGGACAGAGCAGAACTGCCCCATTGGGTTTCCGAGGAGTGGCTGTTGGATTTGAACTGATGACCTTTTGGTTAGCAGCCGAGCTCTTAACCACTATGCCACCAGGGTTCCCATATATATATATATAGTACATAGAATACACACTGTTCTGCACCTTGTTTTTTCCCCTTAATTCCATGTCTTAGAGGCCGTTCTATATTCACATGTAACATTTCATTCTTTTTAGTAGCTAATAACATTCTATGGTAGACAGACGTACAGCCCTTCTCCCACTGATGGGCATTTAGGTTGCTTCCAGTTTTTGCTCTTTGCTGTTATGAAAAGTGTTCCGGTGAACCTCGTTAAACACGTATCTTTATGTACGCATGCTTTTATTTTAGTAGGACAGACTCCTAGAAGCGGAGTTGCTGGGTTAAGAAGTATGCACATTTTACATTTTCATCAATATTGCTAGATTATTTTCCCAAAGGTTATAACAATTTGTGGGCTCACCAATACTTCTCATATTTTACTGATTAAGTTTTTGCCAATCTGAGGAGAGAAAAGTGGCATCCTCTGGTTCTAAATGCACATTTCCCTGACTACCTAGGAGGTTGAGCATTCTTTCATAAGCTTTTTGGCCATTTGCAATCAATTTCTATGAATTATCTGTGTCCTTTGCTGTTTTTTCTAGTAAGTTCTTTGTCTTATTCCTATTTATTTCTTAGGACCACTTTTTATATTAACCCTTTGTTTTATGTGGAAATATTTTCCCCTAATCTATTATTCATTTCCCCTACTCACTCTATTTGCTTATAGTGTCTTTTGCAATAGAGAAAATTCACCAATCCCCGTGTCCCTAAATCACTCTATTTGTTTGTAAGTATATTTTGCAACAGAGAAAAGTTTATTTATATATTTTGTTAGTCAAATCTGCCAAGCATGGTAATATTTTAAGGAAAAGAAATTTATTTTTATCTTATAAGTTACATGTTTTTAATTTAAACAGTGTGATTTCAACGTGAATGCTAATTTTACTTGCTTGCCATATGCTTTACCATTCTAGATAATGTGAAAAAGACAGAAAATAACAGAGGCCAGTTAGTACACCAAATTCTTTCACACTGCTTTGTTTCAAATGACTCTCCTCTTTCAGGTTTTCATAACGATGACGATGAAGAAGAAAAAAGCACCCACTCTGTGCCAGGTGCTGTGCTACCCTCTTCACATACATTAGCTCATTTAATCCTTACAACAGGTTTTGGAGGCAGGTACTATGTTTCGTTTTGTTTTGTTTTTTTTTTTAATTGAGATAGAATTCACGTATCATAAAATTCACCCTTTCGTTATTTTTTTAAATTTATTTTTGGTGGCAATATACCCAACAAAACATATCTCCATTCACAATTTCTACATGAACAGTTCAGGGACATTGGTAACATACTTCACATTCTGTCACCATTCTCACTCTCTACCCATATTGTTTCCTCACCATTAATTTAGACTCTGCCCCTTAAAGTTCTCATCTGTGCTTTAGATTAACTGTTGTCGGTTTGAACTCATATAGATAATTCTTTATAAGAGCTCAATGCTCACAGCAAACATTCTTTATTAATTGAGCTAAACTGTTGTTTAGTCAGCTATATGGAATAGTTTTGGTTCAAGGTTTAAAAAATTATTTCTGGGCAATAGATTTGGAGGTTCCCCGAGTCTCAATGGATCCAGTAAATCTGGTTTCCATATGAAAATTCACCCTTTTAAAGTGTCTAACTTAGTGGTTTTTAGTACATTCATAAAGTTGTGCAACCATCAGTGCTATCTAATTCCAGAACATTTTGATCATCCCCAAAAAGAAACCCCACGGCAGGTAATGTTCTTATCTCTATTTTACAGATAAGGACACTGAGGCTCAGGGAGATGAAGTAACCTGGCCAACACCACACAGCCAAGTCTGAATTTGAACCTAAGCCCCACTGCCTGGGATGGCATCTTCACTGTTCTAGATCAGGAGTCAGCAAACTTTTCCTGTAAAGGACCAGATGGTAAATATTTTAAGTTTTGTGGGCCATACTGTCTCTGATACAGCTATTCAACTCTACCATTGTAGCATAGAAGCAACCATAGACAATACATAAATGAGTGAGTATGGTTGTGTTCCAATGCAACTTTACTTATAGACATAGAAATTTGAATTTCAAATAGTTTTCATGTGTCACAAAATATATTCTTCTTTTGATTTTTATTTCAGCCATTTAAAAACATAAATAAACATTCTTAGCTCACAGGCCATACAAAAACAGGTGGCGGGCCAAATTTGGCTCATGGGCCATGGTTTGCCAACCCCTGTTCTAGACCATAGGCTCCTAGATGGCAGGGAGGGAGCCCTGGTGGTGGAGTGGTTAAGAGCTCAGCTGCTAACCAAAACGTCTGCAGTTGGAATCCACCAGCTAATCCTTGGAAACCCTATGGAGCAATTCTATTTCATCCTATAGGGTTGCTATGAGTTGGAATCGACTTGACAGCAACAGGTTTCATTTTTAAATGCCTTTGTATCTGCTAAAGTCTCTCATATGGGGCAAAGCCATAATAGGGAACATAATAAACGTTCTTTAAATTTAGGGCAAAACCAGGACAACTCCATATGAAGAAAAAAATCTCTAAATGCCCAAAAGTGGGTCAGGATTCCGTGGGAGGTATTTAAGCAAAGGTGAGGCAAGAAGAGACAGAGTCTTACAGGGTTAGATCCAGACAGAATAGACCTAATGGAGCCAGACTTGGGTTCAAAGTGAGGGGCATGAGACATGTGGCATATCTGCCATCTCAGCAATCCCCATGTCTAAGAGAGCACCTGGCACATAGCAGGCCCTTCAGTGGGCATCTGCTGCCCTTGCTTTTCCAGCATCCATTTCCTTTCTTCAAGGGTCAGCAACCTGATCTTCCTTTGGAGAGTGCCTTCCACCTCATTCAGGCCTTGGGGTTCAGGTAGGGCCGGCTCCTGGCCACAACCCAGGTCTGTCTAATTAGCATATTCCAACCACATGCCACAGTGATTGATTCAGAGATAGGAGCATGGTCCAACTTGATCCACTAGGAGTCATTCCCAGGACTTTTTACAGAGCGCTAGTGGCCCCCCCTTGGCTGCTAAATGAAAAAGGTTGGCAGTTCGAAACCACCAGCTGCTCCATGGGAGAAAGATGTAGAAGTCTACTTCTGTAAAGATTACAGCCTTAAACCCTATGGGGAAGTTCTATTCTATCCTATAATATGGAGCCCTGGTGGCGCAATGGTTAAGAGCTGGGCTGCTAACCAAAAGATCGGCAGTTCGAATCTTCCAGCTGCTCCTTGGAAACTCCTATAGGGCAGTTTGGAACTGACTCAACAGCACCTAACAACAACAACAGAGTCACTATGAATTGGAATTGACTCGATGGCAATGGGTTTGTTTTGTGTTGTTTTTTCAATTGAGAAAAAGGCCTTCTCTTTCTGCTGGGGTTGCTGAGCAGGTAAGATAGTCGCCTGATGTTGCTGGTGACCAGCTTTGTTACACCTGTCTGAGAATAAAGCTGATACAGTGGAAAACAGAACCTGGATTCAGCAACACCTGAACTGGTGCTATTCCTAGACTTTCTCAGTTATCTGAGCCAATAAATCCCTCTCTCCTCTTTTTGCTCGATCCAGAAGGGTCTTGACTAACAATATATTTATTAATGCAAGTTGAATGAATGCATATATTCTCTGGGCTTGGTACAGTCCTTGGCACACAGTAGGTCCTTAACCAATCTTTATTGAATGAAGACCCCCATTTAACACAGAAGGAACATAATCTGTAGGAAACAGACAGGGCTAAGATAAGAAATTTAAGGTGGTATGAATATTCTGGGCTATACATTTTCATGTACTCAAGCCACTCAATAAAAGCCACCAAGAACCACATCCTTCCTGGGTTAGTATCACACGTGTCTTGGTGGTCCTGTCCCTTGTTCCTTGAATGGGTCATCCAAACAGAAGGCCTTCCCTAGGTGTGCGTAATGGCCTTCTTCAATGAAACATGTCAAGAAGAGAGTACTAAAGCACGACAATATCTGATTTCTAATACAGCTCAATCCAGTGACCACGCTTACAGTCTAGACCGAGGTTGATTACCTGAGTCCATGGACACCCATGAGCTTCATGGATAGCATTCAAGTGGTACATGGACTTGGATAGGGAAAAATTACATGTGTGCTTTCACTATCCTCTATCTGAAAGTTAGCATCCCCTTCAGTTCAGAATGAAGGCAATAAACCACACATTATTAACAGTTCCTATGGCTTTGGTGCCAATAAAAATCACAGATATTTTGTATCACATTATAGTTATTGCAGATATCTTGAAATATTGTTTATGATCATCACAACTTTGAAATTACAGTAGTTATTAGACCAGCCACTAGATCTTGTTATTTCATATGCTAATAAAGAAGCATTTTTATTATTACATTTTGGATTTGTTTTTTAATAGTTCAACAACTATATTTTATTGTAATTTCTTTCCCTTATAATCCTATGTGTTTTATTTTATGCATTTAGAAACATTTTTTTGAGGAGTCCATAGGTTTCACCAGATTGTCAAAGGGGTCTGTAGCACAAAAATGTTGTTAGTTACCGTCATTTCATGACCCATGAGAAGGAAATGTTGCCTGGTCTTGTGCCGTCTTCATAATCCTTGGTATGTTTGTGTATTTTGAGTGCCTTCCAACCTAGGGAACTCATCTTCCAGCATTATATCAGACAATATTCTAAAAACAGGCTGTTGTTGTTAGGTGCTGTCGAGTTGATTCCAGTTCATAGAGACCCCTTGTGACAGAGTAGAACTGTCCCCATAGGGTTTTCTTGGCTGTAATCTTTATGGAAGCAGATCACCAGGTCTTTCTTCCACGGAGCCACTGGGTGGGTTTGAATTGCCAACCTTTTGGTTAGTGGCCCAGTGCTAAACTGTTTGAACCACCAGGGCTCCATGAAAACAGGTTATCAAAAACCAAACCAAACCTGTTGCCGTTGAGTTGATTCTGACTCATAGCGACCCTATAAGACAGAGTAGAACTGCCCCATGGGGTTTCCAAGGTGTGACTGGTGGATTCAAACTCCCAACCTTTTTTGGTTAACAGTCGTATCTCTTAACCACTGCACCACCAGGGCTCCGTAGGAGCTCCTAGTCTAGCCCAAATGTGTTGTTGTCCCTTCAATCCAATTCTTAGGCTCACTGAGCCTCAATCTGCTCATCTGTAACACAACAATTATACCAGCCTCACAAGATTGTTGTAAGTTTTAAATAAAATAAACATAGTGTCTAGCCTACTGTTTAACATTTAAGCAGAAATCTGCACGTGTTTATTTCCCTTCCTTCATCTCAAGTAGTCCCAACTGGTGATGTGGCCGACAGCACAGGGATTTGATGCCAGACCTCCCTGGGTTTGACTCTCACGTCAGTGAGATTACTAGCTGTGTGATCTTAGCTAAGGGACTTCAACTCTCTAAATCTCAGTTTCCTCATCTTTCAAATGGAGTCATTTCTTTCTAGCAGTGTTGTGAGGACAAAAAAATTTTACATATGTAAATACTCCATGAAAAGGCCTTGTATAATGTAAAATACCCCACACAATGCCTGACGTACAGTAAAAAACCAGTTGCGTTTTAGTCATTTCTGACTCATGTCAACTCCATGTGTGTCAGGGTAAAACTCTGCTCCATAGGGTTTTCAGTGGCTGATTTTTTGGAACTAGATCTCCAGGCTTTTCTTCTGAGGCATCTTTGGATGGATTCGAACCTCCAACCTTTCAGTTAGCAGCCGAGCATGTTAACTATTTGCACTACCTAGTGGCTCCTGGGGCACGGTAGGTTTAAAAAAATAGAACGTGCCATTATCATCTATAGCCCCATCAATTCCTGTACAAAAAAAAAGAGCTGGACACTGCCTCCCACATGCCCAAATCTTTCTTTCTTTGCCAGAGAATCACCCTCATCCCTACCCCACCCTTCAATGGTCCCAGCTACATTCTTCTAAGTGATAAGCAAGTGTGTGGGGGTTTCTCCTCCCGGATTCCACTTCCCCTCAGCCACGCCCTCAGGATGGGCTCTGGAGGCAGTCTAGAGGGTCACACCTGGTGCTGTTATCATGCATAAAATACTAGGCAGTTAGAGCTCAAATGGCCTCCAGGCATCCAGAAGATCCTCGCTCTCATGTTAAGAGTGCTTCAGGGACATGGTTTACGTTGCTGTCCTTTCTACAAACTGCTTTATCTTTTCCCTGCATCCTTGCCAGGGAGGCAAGAAAGGAGACAGACAGACCATGAAGTGATCAGCCGTAGGCTTCTCTGGGAAGGGTAGGTGAGTAATAATGAGAAATAATAATAAGAGGCACCAACTAACGAGTACTTAATTTTGCCAGGCGTCATGTTCAGGGCTATAGACACATCACCTCACTTCACTTACTCCTACTGTGACTTCACAGTCTTGTTATGCCATGACAGGGTCCTCATTCCTGCAGCACTGTGCCCTCCCTCCAGCCCCCACCATCAAAAGTCAGTGCCAGCTGCAGCTCCAGCACGCTCCAACTAAAAGTCAAATTCAAGTTCACGGGGAACCCGGGAGCTGAGCTGACCTGCTGCCTACCCATGAGCACCACGGTCCCCCTTTCTCAAGATCACAGGGTGGCACGGACCTGTATTTGGGTTGATTTAAATTTATGCTCAGCATGAATCCACACCCCCACCACGAAAGCAGATGGGCATGTTGTGCTTCGAATGAAATATAATTAAGGCAATTTAGCATCTACCTCAAATGACCCTCTTCCTCCACATGAGAGGAAATGTCTTTTGGAGCTGCTTTAGAAAGTTTCAGGTTTAATTCTGTGGTGCTCACAGCTGGTCCAATCTGCAGGCAGAGTGGGGAGAAAGGAGAAGTTTTTTTTTTTTTTTTTTTTTGCCTAGGGCCTGGGACACAAGGAGGAGCCACCCACTCAGGGGCTAGTAACTTGCTTTGTGACTTCGAGAAGGTCTCTTTCCTTTTCTGGGCCTCAGTTTCCTCATTTGTTTACAAAGAAAGAAAAGAAGAAAGCCCCATAAAAATAAAACGACAACCCAGCAATAGTCTGAGAGCAGCCCTACATATTCAGAAGCTGGTGGTGCTTAGTAAGTTTCACAGGTGAATCTGGAATCCCCACAGATTGCCAGACTGGGCTGGGAAACCTCTAGTTTTAAAACATTCTTTGCTTTACTGAAAATGCTTCTATGTATTTATTTTTTGGTATTTGTAGAATTTTAGAGCCAGAAGTAACCCTAGAAATCATAATTCAAGTCACTTCTCTTACATAATGTAGAGCATGAAGTTTGCTGATGTAAAGTGGCTTGCCCAAAAGCCTCAAAATGCTTTTTTTCTTTCTTTTATATACAGTTATGTGCTGCATAACTTCCATTTGGACAACTTCCGACCGCATATACGTCCGTGGTCCCATAAGGTTATACGCTTTACTTTATTCCCTACAGAGCAATGAATAACAAGAGGTCTGGAATTCTAATCTTTGTTCTGTCTAATTAGTGTGTTGCACAACAAAGTACCTCCCTGGGTCTCTTTGTCCGCACAAGGAAGGGGTTGGGCTTGAGATCGCCGACATCCTTTAAGGCTCCAAAGTCAGAATCGAAGCTCATGCATAACTGAAGGCCCGCTCACCCCAGGTCTGCAGGCTCCCTGGTGTGGGTTTGGTTCATAAGGACGCAAGGGCGGCGGGGCCGCGGGCAGACTAACTCCTCGTTCCCGCCGCCAGGGATCACCACTCCGAGCCCATGCGCACCCCTCCCACCTGACCCAAAGCGCAGAGAAGGGTGGCTTCCCAGAGCGGAGGGGCGACAGCCATTACCCTTAAGGAGCCGCAGGCACGGCTTGGGGCACAGGAATCCCGGCTTTCAGAGCCCAGAGGATGAACCGCAGCCGCCGCCCGTCCTTGTTCGCTTAATGTCCAAATCACATAATGTCCTGTGTCACAGAATGTATCGTGGACGTTAAGCAACGCATGACTTGTATTTTTAAAATCACACAAGTTACATGCCTGTTAAACGTGCCAAAATATACTGTAGAGTGGTAGTTCCGTGGTTGAATTCTCGCCTTTCATGGGGGGCAAGTGCAGCCAGAGCCTGTGTTGTCAGGGGAGGTTTGCAAGTTGCTATGATGCTGAACTGGTTTCAGCGGAGCTTCCAGACTAAGACAGACTAAGGAAGAAAGGATGGCGATTTACCTTTGAAAATCAGCTCATGAAATCCTGTGGATCACAACGGAGTCAGAGGCGGACTCAATGGCAGCAGACAACAACAGAGAACACACACACCATCCTCCCTCCCCAAGCTGACCACTGTTAGTAGCTTGGGGTTATTCCTTCCTGGTTAGTTTTCTGGCATTTACATGTATTTGCATATTTGTATGTATACACGTATACAGTTTGGAAGTGTTTTGGGTATGTGAATGGGATCACACCATACATACTGTTCTGTAACTTGGTTTTTTCGCTTAAGCAATGTGTCTTAGAGATCTTATTGTATCAACGCTCAGAGATCTACCAAGTTGTTTTGACTTGCTGTATGGTAGCTCATAATGTACATATGATATTTATTTAACCAAAGGTATTCAAAGGTGTTATGGATTGAATTGTGTCCCCCCCAAAATTGTGTGGTAAATCCTAGCGTCTATGCCTGTGGTGGAGCCTTGGTAGCACAGTGGTTAAGAGCTCAGCGGCTAACCAAAAGGTCAGCAGTTTGAATCCACCAGCTGCTACTTGGAAACCCTGTGAGGCAGTTCTACTCTGTCCTATAGGGTCTACATGAGTTGGAATGCACTCTCTACGGCGAGGGCAATGCGTTTGTTTTTTATGCCCGTGGTTATAATTCCATTTGTTATGTTAATGAGATAAGATTAGTGTAGGTGCGTCTTAAATCAATCTCTTTTGACATATAAAAGAGATTAAACAAGCAAGCGAGAGAAGCAGAGATGAGCAAAGAGAGATGCCAAGCCACATGAAGATCACCCAGGAGCAGAAGCTCAAAGAGACACGGACCTTCCTCCAGAGCTGGCAGAGACAGAAAGCCTTTCCCTAGAGCTGGCACCCTGAATTTGGATTTCTAGCCTCCTGAACTGTGGGAAAATAAATTTCTTTTTGTTAAAGCCACCTACTTGTGGTATTTCTGTTATAGCAGCAGTAGGTAACTAAGGGAGCCCTGGTGGTGCAGTGATTAAGAGCTTGGCTGCTAACCAAAAGGTTGGCAGTTCGAACCCGCCAGCTGTTCCTTGGAAATGCTATGGGGCAGTTCTGCTCTGTTCTGTAGGGTCACTATGAGTCGGAGTTGACTCAACGGCAATGTGTAATAGGTAATTAAGACAAAAGACATTTAAGTCTTTTTCATTTTTTTTTCCACTATGATAAACATACACTTGTGTGCATGTGTCAGAGTATGTTTGTAAAATGATACCTAGTAATGGAATTGTCAAAAAGCAAGCTTAGTTAACATTTTGATAGATGCTGCCAAATTTTCTTCCGAAAAGGCTGCCCCAGCATGCACTTCTCCCAGTTGAGAACGAGGGTCCCATTTCCCTACACCCTAGCCAATGCTGGATATCATCAATCTTTTTAAATTTCACCAGTCCGATGGGTGAAAAGAAGTCTGGTGGTATAGTAGTTAACAGCTTTGCTGCTAACCAAACGTATGGCAGTTTGAACCAACCAACTACTCCACGGAAGAAAGATGTGGCAGTCTGTTTCTATAAAGATTTACAGCCTCAGAAACACCATGGGGGAATTCTACCCATAGGGTCTCTATGAGTTGGAATCAACTCGATGGCAACAGGTTTGGTTTTTGGGTTTTTTTTGATGGGTGAATATCTGCTTTTGAAATTTTTTTAAAATTACCTTTTGAATGAATGTTTATTTCTACATGGAATTCAGGGGTTCTTTATGTTTTGAAGGAAATACCAGAGAATTGAAAAAGATGCTTGGGAATCTCAAATGTGTCTGTCAACTAATCATCCATGCCAGAAATGTCCCTTGATTTGCAGAGGCTGTCAAACTGTCTCGTCTTGGGAGAGATGAGAACTACTCATTTCACAACAACCGAAGGGTAAATTTGGAAGCTGCATTCATGCATTATAACTTTTTTTTTTCCAAGCCACTTCTTAGAATTAAATCCTGCCTTTCAGCTTAGTTGGGTGCCGGTGGGAGTGGTAAGATAGGACTATAAAGTAATGGGACTTGTAGATGTGTGTGGTTTAAAGCATCAGCCCTGTTTCTCTCTGCTCAGTTCAACATTGAGAAAGAACCTGCTGCATACCAGATTCCTCTCTGTAATGAGAATTAAACATACACAGAGCAGAAAAACCCTTCAGGAACAAGGGGGTCATGAGCTTTAGGGGTACAATGGGGAGAAAGGCAGGAAACTAACTTTGTGGAGTAGTTAACAGGGGCCAGGCACACTACTGGGGACCAAAAAAAGCAAACAGTTTCCATTGAACTGATTCTGACTCATGGCGACCCCGTGTGTGTCAGAGTAGAACTGTGCTTCATAGGGTTGTCAGTGGCTGATTTTTCAGAAGTAAATCGCCAGGCCGTTCTTCTGAGGTGCCTCTGGGTAGACTCAAACCTCCAACCTTTCAGTTAGCAGCCAAATATCAGTCGTCTGCCCTATCCAGGACAAACTGTCCCTAATCTCCTTTAAGCTTGATTCCAGAAAAGCAATCCCTCATTTCCTGCTTTGTACTCTTCATAGTGCTTCCCTGTGAATTAGGATCTCATTTGTTCCCCTCAGTCCTGTAGGGTAGATGCTACTATTCCTCTTTTATAGTTGGAGGAACAGACTCAGGCAGAGTGGCGTGGGCTCCAGAGTCAGCTGCCTGGAATCCGGCTCTCTCATTTTTTTTAGCTGTGAGACTTTAGGCAAGCTTCCGCCCTCTCTGAGGCTGCTTCCTCACTCGTACAATGGGGATAATAAAGCACAGAACTCATGGATTAGTTGAGAGGTGTTGTATGTAAAGTGCTCCTTCAGGGAGTGCCTGGCACTTTGTAAACCCTCCTCAGCAGGTGGCTCTTGTTTTTTCCCAGCTCTCCCCAGTGTGACCTGGGGCGAGTTATTGCACCTTCTTCATCCATAAAATGAGGGTGATACCAGAGACACAAGGAAAATATTGGCCCAAGAGACAGAAAGGGCCACATAAACCAGAGACTCCTTCAGCCTGAGACCAGAAGAACTAGATGGTGCCTGGCTACCACCAACGACCGCCCTGTCAGGGAACACAACAGAGAGTCCCTGATGGAGCAGGAGAAAAGTAGGGTGCAGATCTCAAATTCTAGTAAAAAGACCAGACTTAATGGTCTGACTGAGACTGGAGGGACCTAGGAAGACATAGCCTCTGGACTCTTATTAGCTCACAACTAAAACCATTCCCAAGGCCAACTCAGACAAAGATTAGATTGGACTATGTGACATAAAATGATACTCGTGAAGAGTGTGCTTCTTAGCTCAAGTAAATACATGAGACTAAATGGGCAGCTTGGGTCCGGAGGTGAGATGAGAAGGCAGAGAGGGTCAGGAGCTGGTTGAATGGACACAGGAAATCCAGGGTGGAAAGGAGGAGTGTGCTGTCACAGTTTAGGGAGAGCAACTAGGGTCACATAACAATGTGTGTATAAATTTTTGCATAAGAAACTAACTTGAATTGTTAACTCTCACTTAAAGCAATAAAAAAAATGAGGATGATAATTCCTTCTGCAAGGCTGCTGCGAAGGTTAATTAAGGAATTAATTTAATGCTGTACCAGTGCTTTGTAAAATGCCAGAGTTAGTGGTAGGCCTTGTGTTGATAACATTCCTGGCCTCATCTGTTTCACCAAGTGACTGTAGCCTTCTCTCTTATTGACTGAAATGTTCGGAAGAGTATTGTCCTAAGATGCTCTGTTAGCCAGCTGCGGATGTGAATTACAAGACTGTAGAGGGCAGCAGGGTTAACCGAGGACTCTGTGTGTCTGTCTGTCTCTGAGTCTGGGATCGGTCCGGTGAGAACCTAGTGGGTTTCTCGGAAATAGCCCTGATTTTTCTCCCCTCATTTTCCCCGCAGTCACTACCTTGGGTCAGGCAGCTCCCACACTTCTTGCAACAGCCTCCTGCCTGGTCTCCCCCACTGCAGACTCACCTTCATCCATCCTACATCCGGTTCTGGAATTTTCTCTACTTTGTACAACCAAGTATGGTGGACACCTTTCAATTCAGCGACTATATGTTGAAGCCTAGAGCAATAGCTCAAATACTCGATTTTTACTGAACACTTACTATGTACCAGCACTATGCTAAGCACTTCACAGGCATCATTTCATGTGCTCCTCTAACACAGGTAGATACTTTTACTGTGCCCATTTTACATATGAGTAGGGAAGTAACTTGCCCAAGTTCCCATAAGCGGTAAGTCGAGGAGTAGGACGTGAACAAACTTGAATCCTCACCACAGTCCTGCCAGGTAAATAATAACCCCATTTTACATTATTTCATTCATTCACAAGAACCATGCATATGGGATAAAATTGACAGCAGCAATTTGAAAGATTAG
>NW_004443984.1:6477151-6479102 GCF_000243295.1 Trichechus manatus latirostris
AAGAGTCAAAGTCTTGCAGGTCAGGGCAGGGAGAGCCCCAGGCCAGGAAATCTTACCCTGTACCCCTAATCAGGCTACACTAAGGGTTTGAACAGAACAAACTGGCCACAACTGGTATGTATCCTTGAAGGGACTGCCACCCCAGGTCTCTATCTTTCAGCTGGGACGTAAATATAGAGGCTTCCCCCTGGTCATTTGGCAGCGGAAACATGGAAATCCTCCTCCACTGGCTGCGTCATGGATTAATCATTGAAACCACGTCTTAAAACAAAATACCAGAAAACCAGCTCCTCCTGGGCATGCACATCCACTCACGAATCACGTCAGCCTTTTTTTGTTGAAATGACTAGTTTTAGTTTAACTTTGCCAGGGCCTTTATTCATTTATTTACTTACTTATTTTTAACGGCACCGATCGGTGGATTTAGTCAAAATGATTAATCTAATCCTAGTACCAGTTGCTGTCGAGTTCGTTCTGACTCCTGGCGACCCCACGTATGTCAGAGTAAAACTGTGCTCCACAGGGTTTTCAATGGCTGATTTTTTTAAAGGAGATCATGAGGCCTTTCTTCCAAGGTGCTTCTGGGTGATCTTGAACTGCCAGCCTTTTGGTTTTCTTTTTTTTGAATTGCCAACATTTTGCACCACCCAGGCACTCCAGACTGGTCCTGGGCCCACTCTATGTTGGCCTTGCAGGAAGTTGAGGAAAATGGGTCCTTGTCTTTGCAAATGACAAACTCTCCAGCCCAGCCCTGAGAAGGCTCAGAGAGCTGAAAGGCAGACAATTCTGCTAAACCACAAGAAATTTCTCCTCAGAAACTCCTTTTCTCCATGAAAAATCCTGGGAATCTGGTAGTGGAGGGGGTAAGCAGCGTTCAAATTTAACAAGCATCCACTGAGGGCTAGGCCCAGTGGATAATCCTATGAAATAGACACTATCACCCCTATCTTACAGATAGAAAAACTGGGGCTCAGTGAAGTGCTGAGCCTGCCCAAGTTTACGTAGCTGGTGAGCAACAGAGCTGTGATTTTCTCCCAGGCCTGTCTATCTCCAAAACTCAGGCTCTTTTTTCTCTGACACACCATCTCCCTTCCATTTGCCAGGTCCTTGTTTATTCCTCACTCCAGCTCTGCAAGAAAGATATCCTCGTTTCATGGGTGCATCAAGTGAATGGAGTAGGTGAAATTGTTCCCATTTTACAGATGAGGATACTGAGGTTCAGGGAAATGAAGTACCTAAATTTGAACTCAGGCCCGCTGACTTTTCACTATACCGCAGTAATTCCAGGGAAGACAGTTGGAGTGGCGTGAGTGGAGACAATTGGAAATATCAAACTTCTCCTTTTCTTTGGCTGGTTTATACTTCTTTTAATTTGTACTGCAGAATCTAAAATTTCCCAAGTTCCTATAGAGAAAGATTCTTGTCATGTGGTCAGAACAAATGTCCCCTGTGAGCTGAACTTCTCAGCTGCAGTTTAAACCCACCTCCTTCTGATCTGAGTCTAGAGGGCCCCTCCTTCCCTCCCTGGTGGCCACCAGCCTCGGCCCCCCTGTCCTCTCAGATTTATATTCCCTGGGCAAGGCAGTCAAGCTCTTAATTAAATTCTCTCATTAGAAATCAAGCCTGAGGAAAACAAACAGAAAAATCTCCTCTGAGGGCCCTGTCTCTTCCTGGCTCTGAGGCTGAGACTTGTGCTGGAGATACCATCACCACCGCCCTGGGACAGCCATCCCTCGCTGCTACCTGGGATGGCGCAGTCTCCACACAGTCGGGCGGAGAGGAAATTGCACTGGGAGGTACAAGGATGTTATCGGGAGTCTCAGTGCGTGTTTCAGTCAGGAGTGCGTCTCTGGCCTCCAGTCAACTGGGGAAAGCTTCAAGGAGGAGGAGGGTGGGCGTGAGGCACTGGGAGTCTGCAGACATGGGTGGTCCACAAATTGCTTAGGTGGGG
>NW_004443984.1:6480409-6482445 GCF_000243295.1 Trichechus manatus latirostris
GAAGGAAGAAAGGAGCGAGGAAGTTGGGCTTCTGGTTTCCTGAGAAGCCCTTCCCGGGATGCTGATTCCCATGCAGTCCCTGCTCCTCCCAGCGCAAATGTCCCCTCTGTCTAGACAGCGCTCCCCTGAAGAAATTGCAAACCACAGACCGTCTGATGATAACGCTTGCCCCAGACACTAGTGTCCTGACACAAATTCATTCAACACTCTTCAGAAAAGAAAAAACCCAGCTCCCACTTCTGAAACAGAGGGGACTCTATGTGTGTGGGGCTGGCTAGGTAGCTTCATTCATTCATACATCCAGCAATCTTTGGTTGAATGCCTACAATGTGTCAAACCCAGTGCTAGGCACGGGACATACTCCTGCCCTCCTGAAACTCATAATAATGGACATAAAATAATTGTGAGCGGCATGGCACAACGATACAATTACAGAGATAGGGAACACTCACGGAAGGTTTACTGTGTGCCAAGCGCTGTGCTATGGCCTTTATATGCATGATTTCAATTTAACCCTCATCATAACCCCATGAGGCGGGTACTATTATTATGCTCATTTTACAGATGAGCAAACTGAGGCTCACAGAATTTAGATAACTTGTCCAGCGTTGCACAGCTACTCAGTGGTGAAATCGGGATTCAAACCCAGTCTGATCCCTGAGTTCACACATAAACCCCACTCTGCCCCTGAACCCCCAAAGAACCACCCCTTCAGCTCAGGAGGGAGGGGAAGATCCCCACCAAGAGGGGATGGGAGTTGGGTCTTGAGGGGTGAGTCATGGTAGGCAGGGGGAACAGCTCTTGAAAAGCCAAGGAGACATGAAAGATTCTGGAAAAAAGGGGGAGTCAGAATGGAAATGGGGGTCAGAACTTTCTAGAAGGAGGGAAAAGCATGAGCCAGGTCTGAGGGCAGGGAAGACAGCAAGTACTGGGTGGGAAACAGACTGGGAGGAGGGTGGAATGCCAGGATAAGGGAGAGTGGGGCCTCCTCAGGTCCTTAGCTGAGCAGCTTGCAGTGGGAAGGGATTGGACACGCCTGGACAGGGGACCATAACCTTGTTTTAGGAAGTCTGCTCTAGGGAAGCGCTAAGTACAGTTTGGAGGAGGCAGGACGAGAAGCTAATCAGGGAATTGCCTCAAAGTTTGTTTTGTTTTTTTAACTTTTAAAATTTAGACCGAAGTTTTACATAACATAAAATGCGCCAGTTTAGCCATCTTAAAGCACACAGTTCACTAGTTTTTAGTATATTCATAGTGTTGTGCAGCTATCACCGTCATCTAATTCCGAAAGATTTTCATCACCCCAAACTGAAACTCAGTATCCCATAATCAACTACTCCCCACTCTCTTCTCCCCCCAGTCCCTGGTAACCACTAATAAACGCTTGTGTCTATGCATTTACCCATTCTACGTATTTCATGTAATATTTGTCCTTTTGTGTCAGACTTCTTTCACTCTGCATAATGTTTTCAAGGTTCTTCCATGTCATAGCATATATCAGAACTCCAGGGTTTGTTTTTTTTTTTAAATTGTGGTGGCAGCGATGGGGATTGTGATGGATCTACCATGATGCCCACGTTGGTATCAGAGTTGAGGGCACCAGAGCTTGCCAATCTGCCGGTCCAACCATGCCACTCTCTTGCTCAAACCGCTTCTCTGGCTCCTGCGGCTCTCAGGATAAAGCCCTGGCTCAGAGTCTGGCATTCAAGACTCTGCATGAGTGGTGCAGAGTCATCTTGACCACTCCCCCCAGTTTTAGCAATATCTGTAGACTTGTAGTTTTCCTAACCAATTTCTCGCTTCAGCCTCCCTGACTTTGTACAAGCTGTTCCTCCTACCAGGAAACAACTTCTCCTCTACTTCCCCTCCCCCTTCTTTGCTTGGATGACTCGTATTTACTCTTCAAGGCTCAGCAAAGAAGTTGCCTCCTCCCAGATGCTTTCCCTGACTGCCTGCCCACCCCCGAGATAGGTGCACTCTCCTCTGAGCCCCTTAGGCCCTCTGCTACCTGCCTCCTGGTCTTCCCCACACTGTGC
>NW_004443984.1:6483628-6484871 GCF_000243295.1 Trichechus manatus latirostris
GCCCAGTGCTTGTGCCTCTTCAGGGGAAGTTTCTCAGTGTTTCTGTCTTTGTGCACAAGTCTTCCCTCTTTCCTGGTTGAGAGGAAGGAACCAGCCAGATTCATCTCAGCACCCCAACAACTGCTGGGACCTGGCGTGGGGTGGGGGCTCAAAATCTGGGAGTAGGGAGCTGTCCTCTCCTACCTCTCTGACCTCAACCCCTACTATTCACTGCCAGTCCTTGGTCCACCTCAGGGTCTCTGCAGGTGCTGTTCTCTCTACTTGGAATGCTGTTCCCCTCGCATCTGCAGGGCCCACTCCCTCACCTCCCCAGTCTTTACTGAAATGCCACTTTCCCAGTGCCGCCTTCCCTGATCACCCGGTAAAAAATCCCCACTCCACTCTCTACCCTCTGCCCCTGCTTTAGTTTCCTCCATCGCATTTACCTCCACATTCTCTGTATTTTATTTATTATATTTATTGTCTGTCTCCTCCAAATAGAATGTAAGCTCCATTGGGTACCTCCCCTGTTTTGTTCACTGCTATATATCCCCACTGTCTAGATCATAGTAGAAGAGCAACAGATATTTGTTAAATGAAGAAAAGCACACACACACAACTACAAATGCACGCAGGGGCCAGGGATGGATGCGGGAAGCTGGGCTTTCCCCCAGGGTCTGTGGGCATGGTCCACCTCCCACCACCCTTCCATCCCGGACCCAGCCCACCTGCTCTCCTACAGGTGGGACCTGGGGATCACTGTTCAAGGGCCTGCCCCACCTCCCTTCCTTGGCACCCACCCACCCCAGGGGGGACTGGGTAAGGGCCATTGTGAGGGGGAGGCAGTGTCTCGCGCTCCTCCTCGGCCAGCCGGCCAGCCAGAGCCAGAGCCGGGACTGCAGGGGGCCAAGCCTCCCTCCCGGCGGGGGCCGAGTAGGGAGGTCGCCTTGCGGGGAGGAGCTGGGGGAAGGGAGCCGAAGAGCGAGCTGCTGGCGCGGGAAGCGGGGCAGGAGCTGAGCTGCAGGGCGGCGGGAGGCTCGAGAACGCGAGAGCAGAGACTAGCCCCGGGGCCCGGCGGGGCGAGCTGCGTGGCGGCGGCCGCGGCGGTGGGACTAGCTCTGCTAGAGGACAGAGCGCCGGGAGGGCGAGCCTGTGGCCGCACCTGCGTGGCCAGGAGCGGGTAAGCGCTCGGAGCCGAGTGCGTCCCGGCAGGGGCGCGTCCGGGACCCCCGCGGGCGTCCCTGGAGAGCTGGGGCTGGGAGGG
>NW_004443984.1:6486420-6488112 GCF_000243295.1 Trichechus manatus latirostris
TTGGCACTGTTGACCACCCCTTCCTTCCAGAAACACCCTTCTCTTGGCTCCTGCGACGTAACACTGCCCCATTTCCCATCCTTCTTCCCTGTTGTTTTTTGCAGCCTCCCCTCCTTTCTACAGCCATTCGATGTACTGCTTTCCCAGGCCCCCTCCCTCCCTCCTCACAGTAGACACTCTCCCCGGGTGACTTCATCCACTCCCTTAGTAACCACACCTCTATGCGCATGACTCATAAATTTATGTCTCCAGCCCAGATCGCTCTTCTGGGCTGTAGACCCATCTATTTATTGTCACCCAAGCACTGTTCTAGGCCCTGGGGGATATAGCAATGAGCTAGACAGAAGGTGGAGAGGGTAGAGAGGACAAGCAATGCACAAACAAACGGAAGATATCAGATAGGGTTAAGTGCTAAGGTGAGCATAAGCCAGGGTGCTAAGTTAGAGAGTGAGAGTTACTTTATGTTGGCTGGTCAAAGCTTGGTGATATTTAACCTGACCCTTCAATGCTAGAAAGAACCAGTCATGCAGAGGTCTGAGAGAAGAGGGAGTGGCATTTACTAGACCATAGGGCAGGAATAAAGAGCCCTGGTGGTGCAGTGATTAAAAGTGCTCGGCTGCTAACTGAAATGTCAGCATTTCAAACTCACCAGCCCTCGGTGGGAGAAAGATGTGGCAGTCGGCTTCCGTAAAGATTACAGCCTTGGAAACCCTATGGGGCAGTTCTGCTCTGTCCTAGAGTGTTGTTATGAATAGACTTGACAGCGAGAGGGTTTAGTTTTAAGGCAGGAATAAACTTGGAATGTGGTAAGAAACCCGAAGAAGCAAGGGGGGCAGCAGGTAGGTATGAGGTCAGAGAGGTGGGTGGGTGCTTGTAGGCCATGGTGAGGACTTTGGAGGTTTTTTCCAAGTGAGATGAGAGCCACTGGAAGGTTTTAAACAGGGGAGAGTGGAATATTGTTACTTCTCCAGGGCCTATTTGAGCTTTACTTGAGGAGTTATTCTATACTGATTACAAGCCTACTGTGCTCTGGGCACTGGAGTGGGAGGGAATATGTAGATCTTCAAGGAGCCTCCAGCCACTGGCAGTAAGAGGCACAGACAAAGCTGGAGTCTGGAGGGGGTTTGGAGATTTTTCCTCCCGTAGACTAAGGAAGGCTTCCTGGAGGGAGTGGCATTTGAGAAGGGCCTTGGAGAGCAGAGAGAGGATTACAGTAGACATATGTGAAAGGGAATGGAGAAGACTGGGCTTCCAGGCAGAGGGACAGCTTGAACCAAGACACAAATGTATGTGTAGGGAAGACAGCAGATGAGCAGGAAGCTATAGGGGAGTGAGAGGCCAGCCAGGGAGGGAGTCTGGGCGGTTAAGAGCAAGGACCTGGACCTGGCCATTTACTTGCTGTGTGTGACCTTGGGCCAATGACATTACCTTCCTGAGCCTCAGCGTCCTCATTCATAAAATGGAAATAACTAGTTAAGTGCTGGGGAGAAGGAGGAAGTAGGATTCCAAGTTTTGAGGCTGAATAAGAACAGGATAATCCCTACACAGGAAGAGACAGTTGGGAGGGGCCTGCGTAGATGAAGAAGGTGGTGGCTCAGTTGAGTTTGTGGTCCCTGTGGGACATTCAGAAAGGATGATCAAAGGGCATTTGGGGCCAGAAGTAGAGAGAGGGGTCAGTGCCAGGGGTAAAAT
>NW_004443984.1:6494898-6496570 GCF_000243295.1 Trichechus manatus latirostris
CTGTTGCAAAGGCCTGGGAGACAGGCTTCACCTGTCTTTGACTTTCTAAAGATAACTAGATTGTCAGTGATGATGATAGCTAGAGACCATCCAGGCCAGTGGTTTTCAACCCTAGCTGCATCTTAGAAAACACTTGGGGGGCTGTTAAAATAGTACAGTGCCTGGGCCCTACCCTAGGCTGGTTGAAAATTAACTCCTAGGAGGTGGTACCTGGACATCTGTATTTTTTAAACAGTATTTGTATTTTTTAAACCTCCCCAGGTGATTCTGATGCACAGCAAGAGAATTTCTGATCTGGTCCAACCTTCTCATTTTCAATATGGGGAAACCGAGGCCCAGAGGGGATATTGCCTTATCCAAGGTCACACAGAGAGTTAGTGTTGTGTTGGGGTTATAAGAGTGAAATAAAACATGGTCCCTGCACTCAAGTGACAGAGACAGTTCGGTGTGGTAAGAGCTATGATGGTGGGCACTTGGGAGAGAGGGGTACCTAACCAGACTGGTGGGGAGGGCGTCAGGGAAGAGTAACACACTTGCCTGACTTCCATTACAGTAGGTCAATGTTGTCTGTTCTTGATTTATGACGTTTGAATCACACATAGTGTCTGGGTTCTTCTGCTCAATATTATGCCTGTGAGGTTTATCCACGTGGTGGTGTGTAGCTGGAATTCATTTTGCTCATTGATGTATAATATTCTATTGTATGAACGTGCCACAATTAATTTATCCATTCTACTGTTGATATTGTTTTAAGTAGTTTCCAGTTTGGGGTTGTTATGAACAGTGCTGCTATGGACAGTTCTTGTACATGTCTTTTGGTGAATGTGTTTCTGTTGGGTATATACCTAGAAGTAGAGTGCACCACACGTCTGTCAGTTTGTCATACTGTGGTGGCTTGCGTGTTACTGTGATTCTGGAAGTTATGCCACCGGTATTTCAAATGTCACCAGGGTCATCCATGGTGGACAGGTTTCAGCTGAGCTTCCAGGCTAAGTCAGACTAGGAAGAAGGAGCTGGCGTTCTACTTCTGAAAAAATTGGCCAATGAAAACCTTATGAATAGCAGTGGAACATTGTCTGATATAGTGCAGGAAGATGAGCCCCTCAGGTGGAAGGCGCTCAAAAGATGACTGGGGAAGAGCTGCCTCCTCTAAGTGGAGTCAACTTTAATGATGTGGATGGAGTTAAGCTTTCAGGGCCTTCATTTGCTGATGTGGCACGACTCAAAATGAGAAGAAACAGCTGCAAACATCCATTAATAATAGGAATGTGGAATGTATGAAGTATGAATCTAGGAAAATTGGAAGTTGTCAAAAATGAAGTGGAATGCGTAAACATTGATATCCTAGATATTAGTTAGCTGAAATGGACTGGTATTGGCTACTTTGAATCAGACAATCATATGGTCTACTATTCCGGAAATGACAACTTGAAGAGGAATGATGTAGCATTCATTGTCAAAAAAAACATTTCAGGTTCTATCCTGAAGTCCAATGCTTTCAGTGATAGAATAATATAATATGCCTACAAGGAAGACCAGTTAATACGACTATTATTCAAATTTACAGACCAACCACTAATGCCAAAGATGAGGATACTGATGATTTTTAGGAACTTCTGCAGTCTGAAATTGATTAAACATGCAATCAAGATGCATTGATAATTACTGGTGA